>NW_017732345.1:428675-455931 GCF_001890085.2 Hipposideros armiger | reverse complement strand
CATCACTGCATCTTACTGGCCTCAACCCATTTATGCCATGAACAAGGGATTTATTTTTACCATTTTTATGTCCTACCTTTTATTTTTCATCTTGAAAAAAGATTCGTAATAATCCAGCTATTAACTAATTATATTCATTACAAGGGAACTTTTATTCTTGGCTTATATTTCACTTTTTCAGCCTAGAGCAGGTTCTCCTGGTCTAGATTCCCTTAGCTCTCTGAACTTATCAGAATCATAATTACAGAATTAATTGCGTGACTAGTTGTTCAGCGTCTGTAAGGTCTCATAGACTATAAGCTTTAGAGAGGCAGAGATAAAATCTGTATTATTATTCACCAGTCTATTCCCAGTCCTTAAATTTAGCATCTTGCCCAGATGAGAAGCTAACATAATTTTTGAAATACTGATTAAATGGACTACAGAAATGAGGGTGAGGGTAGTCTGAATACTTCCAGACCCATAAAACAATGCAAGACTGTCAACTGTGTTGCTGATTTCAAAAGACGAAGTATTTATAGATATTGTGGCTCACAGGGGAAGAGCAGTAGCTGTGGAGACAGAAGATTTCAGCCTCCGTTTCTTCATCTGTAAAAGGAGCACTAGACCAGCTGCTCTCTCAGAGAAATGACTTTTCCGTAAGTAATCTGTAAAAAGGCCAGTGTACCAGGGATTCTCCTCCATGGTGTATCATTCCTAGGATATATTTTTGTGAATGTTGCAGTGTGGGATAATTGGGAAAGAACAACAACAACAACAACAAAAACTGCACACCAACCCAGCCACAGAGTTGAGCAAGTATCTGGTTCAGACCTGGCTGTGCCTCCAGCTCAGGGGCGCTGGGCCAGCTGCTGCCCTGCGCTCTGAGGGTTGCAGGTTCCCAGAGCTAGTTCTACAGCAGGCCCTCAACACGTATCTGTTGAATTAATCTATTAACGAGTGAGTGAATAACTGACTGGCTGCCTCGCAGAACTGTTGAAAAGTAAGGAAAATGATGAGTGTAACAGCCTGTACACGTGTAACACTTTTAGTCCCTCGTCTATTTCTCACAGGGCTCATGATCTCCACTGGTTACCAGACTAGAGACAAACAGATGGCTAAGTAAAAAAAAAAAAAAAAAAAAGAAAGAAAACTCATGGGTACAATGAGATAAAAATAGCTCTTAAGAAAGACCTGTGTGCTCATATATTTTGCTATAACGTGTTATGACTTTTGCTTTGCATCTTTACTTATCCAAGGTACTTATCAGCCAAACTCTCAATTAACATGACACAAATGCAAGAGAACAAAATCCTTTTCAAAGCAATTGATAAGACACCCTAATGCCGCAGGCAGCCTAGTGTTTGGGCTGCTGGGACAAGCCCACCACAGGCAGCTAGCTGCCTGGTAGAGCCTATCAAGTCAGGAAACCCAGTGAGACAGGCCTGAAATTCTCAGCACGGTTGGTTGTACAAGTGCTATCTGGAAATACCTCTTCCCTTCACTCCTTTTTTGGGCCGTTCCAGCGTGAAGCCTGACTACAAAGATTAGGGAAAGTGGCACTGAGGTCCACTTTGCACTTTAATAAAACTTAGTACCAAATATTTTCTGTTAAAAATCATTTAAAAAACTTATTGGGCTCTCCTGCTTTACTACATCTCCAAGCACAGAAAAACGATCTTACAGTTTTAAGTCTCAGTGACCACTTAGATTAAGAATATAGAACACACGGATATGATGATCTCACAGCAGAGCTTGAATTCTGCTTAAATTAAAACCGTACCTAATATTCTATCACCAATTTACTCTCTCCTATCATTTTTGAAAATTCAACCATAGACCAAAATTTCATTACTCCAATAAAAAGTTTAGGATATTTAGGTTACAGTAATGAAAATGAATCCCAACATATTTTTTCTGAGAAAGAACACTCCAAATTGGAAAATATGAATTCCTCTTTTTAACTTAAGTTTTTGAAACTAACATACAAATGAAATGTAATAGATGGCAATTATTAAGCATTAAACTCCTGTCTTCAACTGTATTAGCACCCTTAATTTAGATACTTTAGAGTCACAGGGGAAAAGAAAATAAACTTCAACTTGCATTCAGATTGATTTTTTCCAAATTAAGTGCCAAGTGCATCAGCTTCATTGCACATGAGTGTGTGGAGACAAAATTGCTGATTAGTATCTATGATAGCATGATCTCTCTCTTTGCCTCTCACTGCTAAGAAGTCCTGAAGTTAACCTTGTCACATTCTATAAAATGTTAGCTTACATCTATTTCACAACAGCTATTGTTCAACTTTCAGGAAACATGTAACTTCAGTTATGAAGTAAGTGCCAAGACAGTTTATAGGAACTCAGACACTTCACTACAGGAAATGAGACGCCAGCTACGGTATGTATTAATAGTCACTAGCTCTATATTCTAGTACTCTCTAGATATGTGGTAAGAAGAGAAGTCAAGGTACTGAGCATGATTTGCCATATTAGGATTATACTCTTGGCCAGTGGTGGTGATGGTGGTGGGGGCGCGGGGAGGGTGTGATTGAAGACCAGCGATTAGAAGCCTGGCAGCCACATTCTTTCCCATGAGAAGAGCTGCGAAAGCAGGAGCAAATGCTCAGCCATCAGCAGTCTGTGTGCCTTGTCAGGGGACACCAGGGCCCCATCAGGGTTTGTTGAATGTATGCAAGAGATTAAGCAGAGCTTGCAAGATATTCAGACTGAGATACAGTCATCTGCAAACCAGTTTTCTTAAAGACCAATCTAAAAATACCAGGACTTAAGCACTCTGTTCAGTAAAACTGGGGGGAGGGGGAGGGGGGTGCAGATACCTGTGGGTATTACAAAATGTACTGTACAGTGAAAGGAAACATCTGAAAACAGTCATCTCAGTGCCTATGGCATAACAGCTAAACAAAATTGGGCACTGTATGAAAAACCTGAGACAAAGCAAGGTTACTGCCATCAGAAAAGGATGTAGCTCACAAAAAAATATTTGTTAATATTGAACGTTAAGTCCAGTAAGTCTTTATGTCACACAGATATGGATTCAATACGATGTACAGTAGTCCCCCTTACCTTCCAGGGATATGTTCCAAACCCCCAGAGGGTGCCTGGAACTGCAAATAGTACCAAACCCTATATATACTATGTTTTTTTCCTATACATATACACCTATATACATTTTATGGCTTCTCTTTGGCCATACCCAGATTACCAGCATCGCTACTTTTACGCTTTGGAGCCATCATTAAATAAAACAAGGGTGACTTGAACACAAGCCCAGTGATACTGGGACAGTAGATCTGATAACCAAGATGGCCACTAAGTGACTCACAGATGGGTGGCATCTACAGCATGGACATGGATACGCTGGCTAAAGGGAGGAGTCATGTCCTGGGCAGGACGGAGAGGGATGGCAGGAGATTTCATCAAACTTCTCAGAATGGCATGTGATTTAAAATTTATGAATTGTTTCTGGAATTTTTCCATGTTTAATATTTTCAGACCATGGTTGACCACAGGTAACTGAGGCTGCAGAAGCAAAACCATGGATAAGGGGGGATGACTGTGAACCCTTCCAGAGAAGAGCAGGCTCCCATGGGGTGGAGTGAGCTTTCTTCCAAGAGTAAAGCTCATCAACATATCAGGTGAAAACAACTTTTCATTTAAGAGCTCCTATTTTATTCTTCTGATGAGTTTAACCGACATATTGAGAATAATTAGAAGTTCCCATCTACACAGTTCAATTTTCAACTTGGTCAATTTAGCATTTCTATTAACAGAGAAAATTCAACCCTTCACCACCAAAGAGCTAGTAAATGGAGTACCTTACAGAAAGGCCAGCTCCTGGAAACCCTGCTGTTGAACAATGAGATGTGCTAGCAGGCACAAAGGAAATCTCAGTGGTTTCAGATTATGGCTGAAAAAGCAGAAACTGCTTTCTAGTTGAGCACTTTTCACACATCCTTGCTAACAAACAACAAATTCATCAACTCCTCTAGTGCCTCTTGATTTTATTTTAGCTGAGCCATCCTGCCACCTGTTGGCAGCTCTGCAGCAGCTCAGCTCGGGCTGGGAATCGAACCGCTGTTGCTCAGAACTCACACTCCTGAGCAAGCTCTTAACCAACTGAGCCACTCGGCTAGCCCAGTGCCTCTTGATTTTAAAACAAGGTTGATCTCTACCAGTTAATGAATTAGTTTTAGATTCTAAAACTGTAACCATGGCACAGTACTGTTTGGTAGCCAAATTCTTATCTTTCAACAACAAAATCTAATATTCTTTTTGATTAGAAATTGGATTCTCTTATCAGTATTACAATCATGTGGATTTCATGTCACAGGATCTACTTCAGAATGTGATTCACTCACTGGAATTCAGGATTTACATTGAATTTCTGGCAAGATTACTACTAGTTCCTTCAAATTTGACTCTGACCGGAAGGTGAAGACAAACAGTGGACTTCTGCTAAAAATACTCTTATCTTCCTCTTATGCAAAGGTAACTCTTTTAGTATAAGCAGTAGAAATAAGCAGCACATGTTTTGAACTCAAATACTAATACAGCTTTCATTCCTTCTATGGAAGGAAAATAGGAGCTAAATAATGTCAGTAAAGTGAAGAAGTTACATTTGTACTTGCCCCCAATGAACACTCAGCACATTATTTCTTAAAATTAAGGTTGTTTAAAATAAGACTGCACTTCTTGCCAGATGCAGCCATTTATTATGGTTCAGACATCCCTGCTCACTGCTTTAGTGCATGTAAGGTCCTGGCATAGAGCAGTTTCTCCACCTCAGCATTACTGGCATTCTGGGCCGGATAACTCTTTGTTGTGGGGTTGTCCTGCTCATGGGAGGACATTCAGCAGCCTCCCTGGCCTAAACTCACCAGATGTCAGCAGCACCCTCCCTACTCAGCTGAAACAACTAAAAATGTCTCCAGACGGTACCAAACATCCCCCGGGGAGCCAAATCACCCCAGGTTGAGAACTACTGGCACAAAACATAACTAGCCAAACAATGAAACAAGATTGAGACTTAAAAGTTCCTTAGTCTTTTCAATGATATTTCAAATAGCTGTATATCCCAAATCCTCATATGACTAAACAGAATTCAATTTCTGTAAACAGCAATCACAAAAACCCAATTTTTTGTGAAATCACAAAAACAATTTCAGTGTTATGTATAACTTAAATTGTTTCAACTTCCAATCTCTTAACTTTAGGTAAACTTTTAGATTTAACCTTTTAATTTAAAAAGTTTTAATCTGAGGCTTTGATTTTAAAATTTCTAACTAGTTAATGGAAATGAACCTTTATCTCTGTACCCAGGGTTGACCTTATGTCAACTGAGGAAGACTGTTTCTGCCAGTTTCAAAAGATGAAGTCACTGCAAATCTCAGGTCTGCTCTTGGAGAGGGAAGGGGGCAGCAAGAGGCCCCTGGTGCCAAGTCCGCTGCAGAGCTCGGGGCTCTGGCTCAGCCCCATGTCTCTGGCCTGGGCTTCTGCCACAATGCTGAGTACCTGACAGTGAGTCACTGCTGAGCGCTTCTTCTTAAAGCATGTCCTTCTTCCTATATGCACTGGGTCTTTCCTTTATTCAAAACATCCATCAACATTAATTTAAACAAAGAGCTGCTTCTGCATATAAACAACTATTTTTGTCTTGTCTATGGTTTTGTTATTGTTTAAAAAAAGGCTTATTATTTTTTATTTCAGAGACTGGCCTGAAATGGAAGCATACCTACTAATTCATTCGATCAAAATTCTCCAAAGGATGTGAGGCTCTAGAGCACAAGTCGTCAGCACCTTTATATATATATATATATATATATATATATATATATATATATATATATATATATATACACACACACACACATACATACATACATATATATATGTATATATATATATACACATATATATACATATATACACATATAGCTACAGATACACTTACACATTGTGGAAAATAGATGCTGACTTGCCAATGATCTACTCTCTGGCCTTGCAGGCAACCACTCTATCTGATGCACAGCCTTATAGAGAATGAGAACATGGAGACAAAGATACTCTCAGGAACATTCCTTCTTCTTTTTTAATGTCTCCCAAGAGAATGGAGCCAAATTATTAGGTTTATTCCTCCAATTTCCATGGAGACAGCACTTGGTCCTCTTGCACATAACTTTACTCAGGTTTAAAGACAGTTGTTAAAGTTTTTGATTTGTCTCATAGTCTTTTAGTTCTCCAATAATCACAGTTCATTTATTATACTCTAATTTAGATACAGAGAGCCAATTAAAGAAGGACACGAAAGCTGCCTGTCCTGTTTAGGGTAATCTTACATGCCTATAGAAAAAGGACGCATGTGCGCACACAACCACGCAATAGTATTTCCAAAAGTGCACAACTTAAAATGCTTGTTACATCTCATGTAATGCTGTCTTCCAGATACAAGGAACCATAGTAACTATATCTCTGAGAAGAGTAGCCCCTACACGTTACTACCAGCTTATTGGGTATAATCATAACAGATACATACCATCGAAACTACCTTGCTCGGAAGCAATGTGTAACAGCTGATTGTAGGTTTCAACTGAAGGCTGATAAACAAAGACTCCAGAATTGAAGCAATCAGGCCACCCTGGGTCTGGGGCTGCTGACAATTCTTCTCTCTCAAAAAGGTCATCAATATTTGCTAGGACCTGATTAAAAGAGGGGAGAGCAAAAGCATTACAAAAATGTTCTCTGCAGCTTACCCTTCTTACGTTCTCCCTAAGGTATCCAACACAAAAGATGCAATCTGTTGCTGATCTTAAATATTCAGATGACTGCTGGAAGGCAGCTTGGGCCTAGAGTCTTTCATCACCTGGCATTTTTGACAACAGTGGTTTTATCTGAACTTTACTGTCACGTCTTGTCAGCTTTCCTCAGATGTCTAACAGTTACTGTACACATCTTTTGAGCCATCAAAGTCACACTCACCAGAGTATCTGCATCCATGAACACACACTTTGAATACTGTGTAAGGGACCAGCAGTGGAGTTTAGTTAATGTAACACCCAACTCAGGCCTCTTCATTAACGTTAGATGAGCAGAATCGCCACTGTCCAAGACGTCTACCATGATGACTTCATCAAAGACAGTCTCTAAAACTTTTCTGTCAAAATAAAATTTAAAAAAACAGCAGTTAGCATCTTTTCAGAATAAGTGGCATCTAATGCAAGACTGCATTCTTACTGGCCTTTCCATCAAGTATTACAACAATTTGTTTCTTTGGTATAGTACAATCTCTTAAATATGTCCTAATTTGCTTCAGGACAAAGTATGTTAATTTGCTTGCTCAGTTAAGTTGACTAAAATAATAATAAGAACCATTTACAGTGAGGCTGAAACACTTGTCTTAAAACATTATTACAGAAGTTTTTTTTCTTGGTTTTTTTTTTTATTGTATCATTGAATACCAGACAAATTGTGGAAGTAGCATGTAAAAATGTAACTTGCATTTCATAAGAGTACATCTTTGCAATAGTCTATGTATTTAACAATCTCATTAGAACTGATTCTTGCTGACTACCACATATTTTTACAAATGACGCTAAGCACACATAATGCCTGCAGTGAAGCCAATTACTAATCATTTTTGCCAAAGCAGTTGACAAAGAACTGTGTGTCTCAAAAGAAGTTAAAGGACTCAGTTACTCGGCTGTCATTTTTTAGAGTAGAATATAATCTAGCACAAAGAGACTCACTTTGGTTTGTGAGGTACAACACTTCTCCACGCCCAAAGTAAACTAAAGATTTATTTTAGAAAGTAATCTTGAGGTGGGTTAAGGGGGGTATACTTAGGTAAGACACTAATCTCAGCATAAGTGAAGACATGATCAAGACAGGTCATCATTGAAACTTTGTAATATTAAACATGCAGAACAAAGCTGGTATTGTATTTAATCTGTCTCCAGAGCTGTACACAGTAAGCTTGATCTTTTTGAAAAGAAATGGTCGGTGGCACCTTTCCCACAGTAAAGGGGTGGGGCAGAGGGGAAACTAAGACCACATCTGTCTTCTTACACACATCCTCACTAAATAAACTACAAATCAGGACATAAACATCAGGAGACAATCTTGGGCATTTTCCTAAATTTCCCTTTAGGAACAAGATTGTTAGTGTATATGTATATATTTATCTCCTCCTTTTCAGAGGTCTTTGGAATGTGTGTACATATTTTGAAAAAAGTCACAAAAAAGGTGTTTTCAATTTCTAAGAGGGATAGGAGAACGCAAAAATAAACACAATACAGAGTGGCTAGTGTGCCCAAATATGTTTAAAGTTAGTATGAGGAACTAGGTAGTTCAGTCAGATGCTGCAAAATTTAATTCCAAGACATCAACGTGAATTAACCCAGTCAACAAGCAGCTTGTGCCCTCAGGGTGCTCTCACAGCACAACCCAAGTTCAGAAAGCCCTTTGGCAAATATACTAATTTATTAAATTGTAAATAAAGATCTTTAGGTTACAAATGTCAACTGGCAGTGGAGAAAACTGCTACTTTCTTTCAAAGTCAGTGCAGGTCGCCTGGCTTGAAACAGGAAACAAAGTAGCCCCTGCTGCATTTTGGGAAAGGAGTATATGTGAAGTGTGACTACATAAAGGGAATGCCTGGGCTGAAACCCTCACTCAGGTCACCCTGGAAGGACTTTCTGAAGGGAGAGTCCTTCTATTCCTCATTAGAATCAGTAAGAGCATCAGACAGAACACACCCTCACAGGGGACAGCTTGGTTGGAGTATCTTCCGAAAGCTAGGAAGAGGTTTCAGACCCAGGAATTCTTCTCAGCAACTCTCATCTTTCTCCACCTGGTGCTCAAACCCTGAAAAGAGTATGGCCTCACCGCCCACTGATGCCAGAACTGGGAGAGGGATGTCAGAGTACCACCACAGACTCTCAAGAAACAAGGTCCTCACCTCATGGAGTCTGAGACCTGCGGGGTGGTGAGCACCACCAGCCTCCTGGTGGTTCTGTGGTGCTTCAGAGATGAGCCCAGGACCAGGGCTCCTTTGGCGTAGGCATCGTTTGTGGTCAGTGTCACAAAGGCCTGATCTTAATACAAAGGAGGGGGGAAAAAAGCTCATTATAATGTCCTACCTAGAAAAAGCTATCCCAAGATCCCTTGTAACCAGTAATTTGGCAAAAATCAGCTCCTCTATCAACCTGCTCTAATTTAAGAGTCCAGACAAACTAAATTCTCAGACCGCTTAAAACCTAGAGGGTAAACCTCAGGCAATTAACAGGTGTTAATGAAGAGATCAAGGAATACAAGTTCTATTTCTCCTATAAGGTACCATAGGGAATATTTTCGCTTGGCACAAATCTAGCAGATAACTCCATGACCCCAATGGAGAGCATATGAAAGCAGAGGCCATATTCCCCATTCTGGTGCTTACATTTCTGCCAAGCCTCTGGCTTTTTATTCTGTTTCCTCAACCTGGAGTGAAGGCCACCCCCACCACCCTTCAAGAGTCACTTTGAGTCTCTGCTCAAATGTCACCTCCTCAGAGAGGCCTTCCCTCCTAATGCTTTTATCTAAATAGTGGCCAACTGCTGTTAAATAGATTTAGGGACCACCTCACCAGGTCTAACAAACCTATCTCCATGTCCTTGGAGAAGCAAGCAGTGCCCTTACCTTGTACCCTGGGTTTCCCCAACCTATATTTTCTCCCTTCCTCCCTCCCTCCCTTCCTTCCTCTCTCCAATAATCACTTAATTGCTGGGACAAATGGCAAACATAAGGGTAATTCTTCCCACTGGACAAGCCCCACCCTCCCAACACCACCAGCCCAGGCACTAGGATTTCTCCAGTCCTTCCCTGGGGTGATTCTGGGGCACACTCCGTCTCTGAGGGGATTTTAACACGAGTAATTTGGGGGGTATCCAAATGTACAGGATACTTAGGATCAAGCTCTGGCAGGGGTCACTTAGGGGCACTTTTGACCAAGCAGGAGTTGGGACATTTTGTCACAGTCACTCTCTTTCTGTTTTAGGTGTCCTCATTCTCCCTTTGCCCATTTTCCAACGTGGAGGGCAGAGGCAGTGGAAATTCCGTTGAGAAGTGAGAGGAAATCGTAGGTTGTCAAGTGGGCCAGCACATCCCTAGTCTCTGATCTGAGGGCCATCTTCACACATAATACTGGACTCTCTTCCAGGGCAGGCCCACTATTAAGCTGTGGAAAGACTGGCGTTCCCCACCCCTGGAGGAACACCAGCTTCCCAGCCAGTCACACTCTAGGAAAGCTCGGAACAGTGACACTTGCCACTTGACATGCCCATCAGCCTGTGTACTTGTTCATTCAACCCATCATAAGATGGCAACATGTCAGCCAGTCTGCCCCAAAGGCATTAATTTGGGGCATAATAAATGATGTTTTAACTCCAAAACTGTCAAGATTCCGGGGATCATGAAGCAAAGTTGAAAAAAGTAAGTAGGATACAGGAATTTCAGGAAGCAATCCTACGGATGACTTCCAAGATGAAGCAGGTGACAAATGCTTAGGAGCATGGGCTACAGCGCCAGACCTAGCAACCATCACAGATGAACAGAAAAGACCAATGACAGTTGGGAAGGAGTTCCACCTTCCCAGAGATGGGGTACATCTGCAATCTTTTGCAGTTCATTCGCTGTAATATCCCCCGCTATCAGCCTCAACAACACGGGAAAGGGCAGGTACCTCGGAGACTCCGGTCCTGCGGCAGATTCGCCTTGCCGCCCGGACACCTTGCAACAAGTGGGCCGACGCCCTCCCACCGCGCGGGGCCCGCTCCCGGGAGACGCTCCTCGGGCTCGGGCTTCCCGAAACCCGGCCACACCAGCCTAAAAATAGGCTCGGAGTGACAGCCAGCGCCGGGGCTGTCGGCCCAAGAGCCGGGCCGGAGCCTCCGGAGCCCCTGCCTCGCGGCCGCCCCTCCAAACATTCCTGCCTGCGCGCAGCGGGGGCGGCTCCTGCGAGCCGCCGCGCCCCCGGCCCGGAACCAGCGCCCGGGGCGCCGGCTCCCCACCCCCACTCAGCCCCGCGCCGCCGCTCCGCCCGCCGGCCCGCCCTTCACGGTGAGAGCAGGAGGAAGGGCAAGGAGACGGAAGCAGGAACGGGGGCTTCGGCGGAGGCCCAGGCTCTGCCTGCCTGGCGGAGCCCACCGCTGCGTCCCGGCTTCCAGGGCGCCCCGGACCCCGGGCCGGCCGGGCAGCCGCTGACGCAGGAGGCGCCACGCCCGGCTGCGGCCAGCCTGCAACTTCGCGGCGGTCCTGGTCCTGCGGGGCATTCCCCCGAGGCCGAGAAGCGGGGAGGCGAGGAGGGGCGGCGGGGCCGCGCGGGGCGGAGAGCCGCAGGTCCGGGGCCGGTGGGCGGCGCGGCGCGTACCTGCCATGGTGCTGCCGGGAGGCGGGCGGCCGCCGCAGCCGCAGGTTGGAGGCAGAGACGAGCCGGGCGCGGGGAGAGCGCGCAGCCAGCGAGGAGGCGCGGCAGGAGCGAAGCGTCCGCCCCGAGCGCTCTTATAGCGGCCGTCACGTGGCCGCGCACGCTCCGGGCAGCCTCCCCACTCGGCGGCCCGCGGGGGTGGCGGCTCGTGGGACGGAGGGAACCCGGCTTCCCCTCGCGCCCCCGCCTCGGTGGTGGCTGAGCTCCGGGCCCAGCTCCCGCGGGACACCTGCCTGGGACCGCGCGCCTCCCCAGCCGGGGATTCAGATGGAGACTCTCGGGCAGACGGTGGCATCAGTGGGAACAAACTCCCGAAGAAACCAAGGGTTCGGGAACCTTAAAAAACGAACCAAAACCCCAGATCACTCTACTTGTAATAACTCATCTGAACTGCTTGAATTAAACATAAAGTTTAATTACACTTTTTTTCACCTAGAATTCTGAATCAGCCCCTGGAAGCGTTTCTTAAAAGTGTTCTCACAAAGGTTTTGTGGCTTTGACAGAAAAACAGAATGAATTTTCAGTATATTATTTAGATTCTTGGCACCCTCTGCCTCAATTAGATATATAAGTTTCATTTAATCCTCCTACAAACTCCATGAAGTCCTTAGTTTTACAAATATGGAAACTGAGACGCTGAAAAGTTAAATTACTTGCCCAGGGTCATACCACGGTATGTGGAGAAGGTAGAATTTGAACCGCGGCAGTTGGGTTTACAGAACTGACCTTCCTACCCACAAGGCCATGACATCTCTGTTACACTGGTGCCCTGAAAAGGTTAATAAATTAAGGTAACCGGTTGAGTAATATGCTGGTTTAGGGTAATCTGTTTCACAAATCATGAGAGCGTGAATCTGTCATTTTTCTCGGAAGTTGAGAAATAGCTGTCTAATGTGATCACACCCATCTCCTCTCCCATCCCTTCTACCCAGCCCACACACACCAGGAAAGCAGCAGGTAGTAGAATTCCCTGCAAACAATAGTTGCTCAGCATGTGCTGAATGAAAGCCAGACAGGAAATTGACAACATCAGTTTAAAAAATGAAATGGATGCTTAAGAATAAGAGATTTATTGCAAAGGTGGTATTGCTAATCTCAAACCAATTATATCATTCTTTCCTCAAGTGTAGGCCTGGACTTCCTACATCAGAATTACCTGGGGCACTTGCTAAAATGCAAGTTTTGGTCCTAAACTCAGACCTCCTGAATCAGAATTTTAAGTGTAGAAGTCAACAATCAGCATTTTAAATATCACCCTCCGGGAGACTCTCTGGAATCCTTCTCTTCTCCTCAACCCACACCATAGCATGGAGACCACTGATATACTTGGGAAGACCTCCTGCTTGCTTGGCATGAAAAACTTCCTTTGCAAGAAGTGGAAACGTGGGGGCAAAGGTGCAGTGGACGGTTTTCCATTTATTAAAACCCTGTAGTGTTAGAAGAGTTGGAGCTCTTTAAGGAATATACAGACTATACTTGAATTGTACCTACCTGGGAGAGGGAAAACAGGGTGGTGCTTCCAAGTCTGAATTGTTCCTTTCCATAGGATACGTGGACCAGGAAGAGGAAGGTTTCCATCTTTCACCCAGGAGCCCTGCAGCCATCAATGACCCTTAACCACCTGCTGCTTGAAGCCCAAGTGTCTAGGCTGGGCTTCCACAGGGTGTGGTGCTGGACCCCAAAAGGGCAAAGCTAGGAGGAAGAGCTGGGGACAACCAGAACAGTAGGGAAGCTTTCCTTAGGAACAAGTTTATTTTCCACCCACAGGGGGTTTAAGTAAAAGTGGTCAGCATAGTCATCTTTCTGTGTCTCATGCATATTTACAGAAACAGAAAGATGATAGATTTACCACTTTGAATCAAATAGAAACACTTAGAGGTTGCTCCAGTCTACTCTTACATGTGGTCTTAATCCACATTACCAGTAGTGACCCACTGCCCAGTTATCCTGAGGCTGCTCTGTACTGAGCTTCAGTTGGGTATGAAAGCAAGACCCCTGAAACATTAGTGAGCACAGATTGCCTGGGGATCTTGTTACAATGCAGATCCTGACTCAATAGTTTGGGGTGGATCTCTCAGGTGACACCCAGACTTGAATAGCGAGGCGTTCGAATATTCTGGATGCTAAGGCTTTGGAGGTAGTAGATAGACATACATGTAATGAGACAAACATTTGAGACTTTAATTTGTTAAAATTTTTTCCCCCATGAAATATGAGCTATTGAAATTTCTGAATCCTGAAGTAAAGATTTATGTTAAAAAAGAAAAGCTGTCCTCTACATGAGTACGTATAACTATTAACCATTTAAACCTGTGCTAAATGTGTATATTCAGGATGGTTGGTCCAAAATTCATTTTTAATTGGCTTTGGAAAGCATTATGTAATTTTTTGGCAGGATACTTACCTTCCTAATTATGTTTTGTTTTAGCTAATGCTGAAATCAGTTTGTATTCCCTTGAGCACACACACTAATTGATGGTGGGAGCAACTGACCTGGAAATACATTCCGGAGCAGAGGGCAACCTGCTGACCTAAGACACAAACAGTTCCCACAGACAGTCCATGAAATAGATACACCATATCTGGCCGGTCATAGGAACTCAAGAGTTAACTACTTAAAATTTTTCCCTTAATTGATAACACACAAAATCTGTACCTGAAATTGTTGCCAGTGATCACAACCCTGTCCAATTCTAATCAGAAGCTTAGTTTCAAGAAATATTATCCTTGGAGGCCTAAAGTAGCTCATTCTTCAGTCGAGAGCTGGAGTCCCAAACGCCACAAATTGCAGGGGCCTGGTGACTAGTTACATTGTCTTAAAAAAATATTTATTGAGATATAATTTACATACCATAAAATTCATCCACTTAAAGTATACAATTAAATGGTTTTTAGTATGTTCACAGAGTTGGGCAAATCTCACCACAATCTAACTATAGAACATTTTCATCACTGAAGAAGAAACCGAAAGCCATTAGCAGTCACTCCTCATTCTCTTCCTTTCCCCCTCAGGCCTTAAGTAACTACTAATCTACTTTCCATCTCTATAGATTTGCCTGTAGGTATGCGTCTATATGTGGTCTTTTGTGACTGGCTTCTTTCACTTAGCATGTTTTCATGGCTTCCTCATGTTGTGGCATGTATCAGCATTTCATTCTTTTTTATTGCCAGATACTATTTCATTACTGTATATGTATATACCACATTTTGGTTATCCATTTCATGGGTAAACATGTTAATGGACATTTGGATAGTTTCTGCTCTTTAGTTGTTATGAATAATGGTGTACTGAACATGTGTGCTCAAATTTTTGCACAGATATATATTTTTCTTCCTCCTGATATAAACCAAGAGTGGAATTGCTAGATCATAATGTTCCTCTATGTTTAACATTTCAAGAACTGTCAGACTGTTTTCCAAAGTGTCTCCCTCATTTTGCATTCTCACTAGTAGGAAGGTTCCAATTTCTTCACTGCTGAGCCAATACTTGTTATTGATTTTTTAATACAGCCATGTAATGGGTTTGGAGTGGTATCTTATTGTGGTTTTGATTTGCATTTCCCTAATGACTAGTGATGTTGAGCATCTTTTCATGTGCTTATTGGCCATTTGACTATCCTCTTTGGAGAAATGTCTATTTAAATCCTTTATCCATTTTAAAAAATTGGGTTGGTTTTTTATTATTGTTTTTAAAGAGTTCTTTATATGTTGTGGATATAAGTCATTTATCAAATATATATGACATGCATATATATGATATTTGCAAATATATTCTCTCATTCTGTGGGTTGACTTTTCATTTTCTTGTGTGTGTGTGTGTGTGTGTGTGTGTGTGTGTTATGTGTTTCAGCACAAAAGTTTTAAATTTCTACATGGTCCAATTTATTTATTTTCCTTTGTTGCTTGTGCTTTTGGTGTCATATCTAAGGAACCACTGCCTAACCAAAGGGCTTAAAGATTTATCCCTATGTTTCTTTTAAGAGTTTTATAGTTTTAGCTCTTAAATTTGTCTTTAATCCATTTTGAATGGATTTTTGTGTGTGGCATGAAGTAGAGCTACAGCTTCCTTTTTTTGTATATGAACATTGAGTTGTCCCAGCACCATTTGTTGAAAAGACTATTATTTGTCCATTGGATTGTCTTGGCACCTTTTTTGAAAATTAGTTGACTATAAATGTGACAATTCTATTTCTGGACTTAATTCTACTCTATTGATATGTATGTCTAGCCTAATGCTAGTTCAACACTATCTTTTTTTTTTTTTTAATTGAGGAATTGGGAGAGGGGAACAGTGTTAGGGAATTGGGGGAGGGGATCAGCCAAGTTGTTGTACTTCAATCTTCGTTGTGGAGGGCGCCAGTCGCCATCTGGCTGCTCGTGGCCTCTAAGCTCAAGGTGCTGTGTTCAGTCTTAGTTACAGGTGGGCATAGCCACCATCCCATGTGGGAGTCAAACACAGCAGCCTTGTTGTTAAGAGCACACGCTCTATTCACTGAGCCATCTGGTTGGCAGCTCAGCTCAAGGTGCCAAGTTCAGTTTTAGGTGCAGGCGGGTGTAGCCCACCATTGAACAGACAGTCTTGTTAGGAGCACATGCTCTCACCAGCTGAGCCATCCTGCCACCTTTTGGCAGCTCAGCTCGGGCACAGCATCACTAGCCCATGTGGGAATCGAACCAGCAGCCCTGTTGCTCAGAGCTCACACTCTTAACCAATTCTTAACCAACTGAGCCACTCAGCACTCTTTTTTTTTTTTTTTTTTTTTAGCTGAGCCATCCTGCCACCTGTTGGCAGCTCAGCGGCTGCTCAGCTCGGGCTGGGACTCGAACCGCTGTTGCTCAGAGCTCAAACTCTTGAGTGAGCTCTTAACCAACTGAGCCACTCAGCCGGCCACTCAGCACTCTTGATTTCTGCCACTTTGTAATTAAGTTTGGAATTGGGAAGTGTGACTCCCTCATTTTTTGTTCTTTTTTCAAGATTATTTTGGCAATTCTGGGTCCCTTGAATTTCCATATGAATTTTAGGATCAGTTTATTAATAATCTGTAGTAAAGGAAGCTATAATTTTGGTAGGGATTTTATTGAATTTGTATATCAATTTGGAGAGTATTGACAACTTAACCACTTAAGATTTCTGATCTATGAACATGGGATATGTTTTCATTTACTTATATCTTCTTTAATTTCTTTCAACAATGCTCAGTAGTATGTTGCCTTTTAAAACACATAAAACTCAAACAAATTAGGTCTGTTAGCTGCATAGACACCACAGGCATGGCAGCTGATTTTCATATCTGTTAGATACTCTAAATTTATATTCTTGACTAAAATCTGATTATCACTGAGCTTTATACATGGAGCTTCATTGTTTTGCCCCATCACAGGGCAACCTTTTCAAAACTGCATTTTGGCACTGTCATTAGTAATAGCTAACACTTACCTGATGCTGAGCTCTTATACATATGAAAACATTGAGCCTTCCCTATAATCTCATGAGGTAGATAGTCTCTAATCCCCATTTTAGAGGTGAGGCACAGAGCTTACCCACCATTATACAGCTAGTCATTTGTGGAGCTGGGAATGAACCAGCTAGCCTGCCTTCTCAGTCTGTACATTAACCACTGTTTGGTAATGTGTGTAGCTTGTGCACTAATTACAATCTGCAAAAGATATGTGTATAGAGAAAACTCACTCTCCCGGGATACCTTTTCCCCGAGCTAACACGTACCCCTCTTTAGATTGGCATTATGGTCTTGGCTTTTTCTGTGGCTTTAAGATTGCCACAGAAAACTCACTGTTGTGGCTTTTCTTACGTGCTGTTGAAGATATTTGCTATGTCACACAATATACAATTTCCTCTTTTGGAGGAGCCATGGGAAAATTTTCATATTGGCCTTGGTATCAGAAAAGATGCTTCTCTTTAATATTTAATCTTTTCTTTGTCGTATAGACATTTTGAATCTTGTATCAATGTGTCCCCATTTTAGAAGCCACTTAGAAGCTCAGAGCAAAATTTGCAGTCACTCCTAGTTGTTATTAGGCTCTCCACTCTACGTTTACTTGTGCTTGAACTTTTTCCTCCATTATTACTCTTGCCTGACTTATTTATGAAGTTGCTTGAGATCTTTTGGAAGTGGGGAAGGAATGTGGAATTAATTAGTAAATAATTAAATGAGAAGGGGTTTCTAGTGGGAGTAGAACATGGAAGATAAATTTTCAGTTCAATTGAGTGACTCTGGAGGTTTTTGTAGTGATTTGTAAAGTGAGGCGGTGTTACTCATCCAGACATGGGAATAACCTTCTGTAATTAGTCTAAAATCTTGAAAAGACGAAGTAATTGCTTGATCTTTCTTTGTTTTTTTAAAGATGTTTTATTGGGGAACTGGGGGAGTGGGAACAGCGCTGGGGAATTGGGGAAGAGGAACAGACGAGTTGCTGTCATTTTGGTCTTCAGTCTAGTTGTGGAGGACGTTGCTTCACTGGCCCAAGTTGGCACCATCACTGCGCTCTTCCCAGGCAAGGCAGATCAGTCACCGGCTTCTGGATAGCCGCTCACTGTGGCTGCTGGCCGCTTACGCTGGCTGCTGGCTACATACGGTAGACCATGGCAACCCACTGCCACAGGGGCTGCAGCCCACGCCATCGCCGGTGACTCACGGCAGCCCAGCTCCAGATTGAGCTGTTGTTCAGCATCTTAGCTGTGGAGGGCAGTGTCACTGGCCCTCATATGTGGGATCCGAACCGGGGCCCTGTGGCGTCCCAAGCCAGTACTTAACCATCGCGCCACTCAGCCGGCCAATTGCTTGATCTTTCAATCTTACTTTTATTATTTATTCTACCAGTGACATGATAACAACATGATTGTGGACAAAAAGGAAAGATTAAGGTGCCCAGAGTCTCTAACTCTGAACATTTCAAATATATTTCACCTTACAAACTTTAGTTTCCATATTTGTTCGTGGGTTAAGTAATTTAAATTAGTTAGTTATAAGACTAAAATGAAGAGACTGTCTTGGGCAGTTACCTTTTCTTTCAAGTTAACTTTATTGTGACATAATTTATATACAATATAATTCACTTCTTAAAAGTATGCAATTCAATGAGTTTTGACAAACATATACAGTCATATAACCATCACCATAATCTTCCAGAAAGTGTTCTCTTGTGCCTTTGTGGTCAGTCCCATCCTCCTACCCTGGCTGTTGGCTAACACAGCTCTGATTTCTGTGCATATAGATTTGCCTTTTCTATAATTTCATATAAATGCTTTCATACAATATGTAGTCTTTCTGTCTGGCTTCTTTTACTTAGCATAATGCTTTTGAGATTTATTCATGTTGTTGAGTGTATCAATGGTTCATTCCTTTGTGTTGCTGAATGGAATTCTTTTGCATACATCTAGCACCACAGTGTGTTTATCAATTCACCAGCAGATGGACATTTTGGTTGCTTCTACTTTTGAGTTTTATGAATAAAGCTCCCATGAATATTTGAGTAGAAGGAGTGGGATTGCTGTGTGGTATAGTATGGTATATTTAACTTTATAAGAATGGCAGTTAACTTTTCAAGTTCATTGACAAATTTGGATGAGATAATTAAGAATGGAAGTTATTGTTGTTGTTGTTTTTAAAGATTTTTATTGGGGAATTGGGGAAGGGGACCAGCCCAGCTGTTGTTCTTCAATCTTAGTTGTGGAGGGCACCAGTCACCATCTGGCTTCCCGTCAGCAGCTCATGGCCTCTAAACTCAAGGTGCTGTGTTCAATTTTAGTTGCAGATGGGCGTAGCCGCCATCCCATACGGTAGTCGAACCAGCAGCCTTGTTGTTAAGAGCACACGCCCTATCCACTGAGCCATCGGGCAGCAGTTCTGCTCAAGGTGCCAAGTTCAGTCTTAGTTGTGGGTGTGCATAGCCCACCATCAAACAGGCAGTCTTGTTGTTATACCAGCTGAGCCATCCTGTCACGTGTTGGCAGCTCAGTGATAGCTCAGCTCGGGTGCAGTGTCACTGGCCCATGTGGGAATCGAACCGGCAGCCCTGTTGCTCAGAGTTTGCACTCTTAAGCCAACTCTTAACCAAATGAGCCACTCGGCCGGCCCAGACATTATTGTTTTTATATAAAATTAATTATCACCTAAGGTGATCTGATGTTTGCTTATAGTACATTGAGAGAGAAGGGGACATAAGTCCCCATGTGTATTACTGCAGAATTCCTTTCCTTTAGCATGCCAGCGCCATCTGCTTCTACTTGTGCCTAGCACATGTGCTCTCAGGGCCTCATTTGAGAAGGATTAGAAAAGACGGCTCCAAGGTTCATTACAATCCTGAGTATCAGTGATCTATTGATTGCAGGGGTTTTGCCTGAAGAGCAGAAAACATGGAGTGAAAACGTCATTGTCACCAAATCTCTAGGTCACAATATATATCATAGAAAGTACTCTCCTGTGGGTTATCTCATTTGATCCTGGAAACAGCCTGTCAGGGAACACAGCTGGATCCACAATATTTTCACAAGGCCACTGGGACTCTAACAACAACGTTATTATTCTTTTTTAAAAAAGCATTTTAATTTACAGCTTAAAAACACCTAAAGGCTGTGGCAGATACCTCCACCCAACCTTGAGTCCTCTTCATGTCATCGAACTGGCCCTCATCCCCGTCTGAGTTCAGTCTCAGCCTTGAACCTCCATAGGGAGGGTGAGCGTGAGGGATGTCTATTGAGCACAATGGTTGGAGACAAAAATATGTTTTTGTTTTTTCTTTTCTACCAGGTGGAAATGATTTTCTTCAGTTCACGTGGAATTATTATCCCTATATTACAAATGGTGTAACAGATTTGGAGACATTAGAAAATTACTCAAAGGTCATTTCACTAGAAAGTGGTGTGTCTGGGTCTGCTTAATCTGTGCTACCTCACTGAAGTTTGAGTGGGAAGCGCAGGATTCCTCAGACTTCAGGATCTCAGAGATATTCATTGCCGTGTAGGCAGTCAGTATGCCAATAAGCTCCCACCATCTCCTTCTCCTTTTGATAGAGAGGAAATGGAGGCATGAATGAGGCATTGGATGTTTGAAGAAGGAACTCTAACAGGAAAGGGAGCAGAAAGGAGAGGATAGGTAAGTGTTAGAAGGAGTCTGACAGACTTTTAGGCCCTGGGTAGGCCGAGAAGGAGAGAGGGTGGGAGTGAAAAAGAGCAAAGAAAGCTCCAAGGTCCTGGAAAAGCTGGTGTCAGAGCATATGTGTCACTTCACTCCCAGTAATTCTCAGGCAGCTCTGAGAAGAGGTCTTACCACTTACTCCTGGGTTGAGAGAGCGGTCATCTGAACAAAGGCTGAATGATTTCTTGGAATATCGTAAACTCCTGAAATATCCCCACCTGTCTGAAATTCCTTTTACAGAGGGCAAAATGTTTCACCTACAATTAGAGAGAAAAACAAGTTCTGGTTGAAGAAGAGACACTTATTTTAAGAGCTAATTAGTTTCAGGCACAGTAAGGAATAGGTACTATTTGTATTATCTCATTTAATCTTTCCAAGAGTCCTGTGCAGGAGATATTATTAGCTCCCTTTTGTACATAAAAACGACGAAACTGAGAGGTTTCATCCTTTACCTTCAATGTGTGACTATACCTTTTATGAGTCAGTAAACAGATTCTGTGCCAGAAGTATTTTTGTCATACATGAATATATAGAGTGTTATGATTACTGAAGATTTTTGAAAACAAACTTCTTAATAAAGCAATAGGTTTTCAAAGATATACTGATTGAGGCATCACTGTTTTGCACACAGAGCAATTATGGTAACAAGTAATTCTTGGAACCAGGAGTACCTTGTGCTGTTGTGGTCATTTGTAAATTGGAGCGGTGTTTATGTAGAAGTAGAAATTTACTCAGTCCTGGAACTTAAACTTTTTAAGAGATATTTAAGGTGTTTTTTTTCCCCATATATGTTTTTAAGGATTTTTTTTAAAGTAATGTGAGAACAAGTGACTTTTTATTATTCCACATGGATCAATATGGCCCTTGAACTTTAAAATACCTCATCTCTTCTGTTTTGCATAACATGGCTCTTAACTATATGTTTTTGGTTGCTTTCACTTTTGCTTCTGATGAACTTCAAGTTCATTATTTTGGGACTTGCTTTTGATAACCAGATAAATGTTTGGTTCCCAAAGTATTTCAGGTTTTGTTCTGTTGGATTATTGAGATAATATTTTATTTGCATTTGAAAGGTTAAAATTTTTACTGAAGTATGCACTATGTTAACTTTCATTGGCAAATGTTTAGGAATTCCAGGCTGTTAATATCTATATTTGGGATATAGCTTTGTAATCAATAGCATAATGGCTAGTGGGTAGACTGACTCCACACAGCATGGACTGACCTTGACCTGACGATTTTTCTCTGCCATTTTGCATCAGGAAAAACCCTCTTTCAGCCTAGGATCTTCCTTGAATGTCACAGAGCTGAACGCTATCGCTATTGATACTACAGAATTTGATACTACACCGTTCTATTGCCAAATAAGTTGCTGCAGCCAAAACAGTTCTATCATGGTACATCATTAGGGTGTACCCAGCTTCTGGCCTGGCCAAAAGCTTAGGAGGGGTGATAGTATCTAACCCATTGTTCCTTTAAAAAAATCAGCATGTGAACTCTTTGGCAAGTTTTGTTGGTGTCAGCTGAGGGCAGCCCTTTCTGAAGACAAGTGAATTCTCCCCAGCGGAGGTGATGGGGAGCTGCCCAGTCACCTGCCCTAAAGTGATGACACTCATTTACGATTCTGGTGTGTTAGGCTCACACTGAATTCATCCAGAAAGCGTGTGACCACCTAATGTGAAGCTCACCAGGGGATGTCTGTAAGAAAGGTACTAAACTCCTCAGGCACAGGCTTTTATCAAAAATACCCCTTCAGGCAATTTGTCTGACAGACTTCCTACAGACCTCCTCGATAAATGGGTTATGGAAGAAATTGCCTTTGTCTAGAAAAGGTGTTTGGATGCTTTTTGAGGTCAGGAGAAACATGCTTCAAAGGGCCAGAAGCCCTGCAGCTAGCAGTTTCCAGGGAATATGCTCAGCTGGTGAGGACAGCTGGGCATTTCAGACACGCCCATGACGCAGAAGGCACCATGTGTTCCCTGCTTGCAGAATCCTCTGGGTTGGGTGCTTAGTAGTTAAGGCCTTAAATGGTCAATAAATAATCAAGACTGATGGCTGACGTTTAAGGTAAAGATTAAATAAGAAAAAAAAATGGAAGGCAGAGGTTAATACAGGAATCCATGTTGTTTTAAGATTTGATTTTTCTCTTTTGGAGGTTTTATAGGATTTCCTTTATATTGTTATTTGTTTCAAGAAGATTGAAAATTGGGTCCAAACTTTCAGGGTTAGAATAAATATACTGTTGTGTGATTGTCTCAGTTAAGAAATATGTGAAAAGAGTTAACTAGGGTAGTATTTCAATGCTGAAGTGGGTTGTTGTTTTTTTTAAGATTTTTATTGGGGAATTGGGGGAAGGGGAACAGACAAGTTGCTGTCGTTTTGTTCTTCAGTCTAGTTGTGGAAGACGTTGCTTCACTGGCCCCAGTTGGCACCATCATTGCGCTCTTCCGGGGCGAGGCAGATCAGTCGCCGGCTTCTGGACTGCTGCTCACTGCGGCTGCTGGCCACTCACGCTGGCTGCTGGCTACACACAGTAGCCCATGGCAACCCACTGCAGCAGGGGCTGCAGCCTACGCCGTCGCCTGTGACTCACAGCAGCCCAGCTCCAGGTCGAGCCATTGTTCAGCATCTTAGCTGTAGAGGGCAGTGTCACTGGCCCTCATATGTGGGATCCGAACTGGGGCCCTCTGGCGTCCCAAGCCAGCTCTTAACCAATGCGCCACTCGGTCGGCCCTGTTTGTTTTCTTACTGTTTAGTTTCAAGAGTTTGTATATATGTATATATAGTGGGTTGTCCGAAAATTCATGACGTATTTTTTTCTATGTTTTTCATTGCAAAAATGCGTCATAACTTTTCCAACAACCCACTATATATACATATAAATTGGGGAATTGGGGGAGGGGGACAGTGTTGGGGAATTGGGGAAGCGGACCCGCCCAGTTGTTGTTCTTCACTCTTGTTGTGGAGGGCGCCAGTTGCCATCTGGCTGCCCATCGGCAGCTCATGGCCTCTAAGCTCAAGGTGCTGTGGTACAATCTTAGTTGTGGGTGGGCGTAGCCACCATCCCACGCGGGAGTTGAACCCAGCAACCTTGTTGTTAAGAACTCATGCTCTTAAGCTAACTCTTAACCAACAGAGCCACTCGGCCTGCCCCAAGAATTTGTATATTTTGGATAACAGTCGTTTGTCAGAGATGTCTTTTGCAGGTAGTTTCTCCCAGTCTGTGACTTATCTTTTCATTCTCCTGACAGGGCCTTTCATAGAGCAGAAGTGTTTAATTTTAATGAAGTCCAGCTTATCAATTCTTTCTCTCTTGGATTGTGCCTTTGGCTGTTTTATCTAAAAAGTCATTGCCAAACCCAAGGTCATCCATATTTTTCCTATGTTATCTTTGAGGAGTTTTATAGTTTTGTGTTTTACATTTAGGTCCGTGATTCATTTTGGGTTAATGTTTGTAAGAGGTGTCAGATCTGTATCTACAATCATTTTTATTTTTTTGCACATGGATGTCCAGTTATTTTAGCACCATTTGTTGAAAAGACTATTTTCTACATTGCAGTGCCTTTGCCCCTTTGTTAAAGATAAATTGATTATATTTATGTGTGTCTATTTCTGGACTCTCTGTTTCATTGATCTATTCTTTTGCCAATACCACGCTGTTTTGATTATTGCAGCTTTATAGTAAACCTTGAAGTCACGTAATGTCAATCCTCCAACTTTGTTAATGCTGAGTTTGCTATCTGGATCATTTGCCTCTCCATCTAGACTTTATATCCAGTTTGCCAATTTCCACAAAACCGCTTTCTGGGATTTTGATTGGGATTGTGTTGAATCCATAGATAATGTTGGGAAGACCTGACATCTTGACAATATCGAGCCTTCTATATATATTCATGAACATGGAATGGCTCTCCACTTATTCTTCTTTGATATCTTTCATCAGACTTTTGTAGTTTTCCTCATATAGACCTTGTACATAGTTTGTTAGATTTATACCTAAGTATATCATTTTTTGAGTGCTAATGTAAATAGTAATGTGTTTTTAATTTCAAATTCCACTTGTTCATTGATGGTATATATAGGAAAGTAATGAACTTTTGTATAATTAACCTTGTATCCTGAAACCTTGTAATTGCTTATTAGTTCTTGAATTTTTTTGTCATTTTCCTGGATTTTCTACATAGACAATCATGTCATCTGCAAACAAAGACAGTTTTATTTCTTCCTTCCCAATCTGTATACCTCTTATTTCCTTTTATTATCTTATTGCATAATTGAGGACTTTCAGTATGATGTTAAAAAATAGTTGTAAGAGGTGACATTCTTCTCTTGTTCCTGATCTTAGTGGGAAAACTTCAAGTTTCTCACCACTAAGTATGATGTTAGGTGTAGATTTTTTTGTAGTTGTTCATTATCAAGTTGAGGAAGTTCTCCTCTATTCCTGGTTTGCTGAGGGTACCTTGCTTTTTTCCTTAATATAGTTTAGAGAACTTTCTCTTATGGACATCAGAGCTGCTTTCTTCTTCTTCTTCTTCTTCTTCTTCTTCTTCTTCTTATTATTATTATTATTATTATTATTATTATTATTATTACTATCATCATCATCATCATCATCATTTACAGCTGCACAGTACTCCATTGCATGGATATATTACAGTTTATTTAACCTGATCTCTGATGGTGGGTATTTAGGTTATTTTCACATCTTTTCTTAGCAAAATTAATGCTGCAGTGACTAACTGTATATATAGATCATTTTGCATGTGTGAAAATTCTCAAAAATTGAAATAGTGAGTAAAAGCATATGCATATATGTGTTCCTTTGATTACTAAATTGCCCTCTGTGGGGATTGTACTAATTTATACTCATATCAGTAATATATGAGGTATTTGAAAGCTGTATCTCAGTGTAGTTTTAATTCGCATTTTTCTTACTATGAGTTAGGCTGAGTATATTATCTATCTCTTTTTATATTTAAGAATCATATTTCTTTTTATTTCCACATCCTTTGCTCGTTTTTTTTTTATTGGACTATTGGTTTTTTTCTTAGTGAGGTATAACAGCTCTTTACATAGTATGGAGATTATCTGTCTGATATGAATTACAACTGTGTGTATGTGAATAGACTGTTTTAACAGAGTGGATTCTCTGCACCAGAGGTGTTCAAACATATGATCATTTGATAGGAGTATTATAGCAGATATTCTTGGATCAGACCTCTGCACTTATAATTTTTAAAATACATTTCCATTCTCAGCTTTTATGATTCATTGATTAAACATTGCTTATTTAGATTAGAAAACCTAGTTCTGGTTAACTATGCACTCTCCACATAAAGCAGCTTGATTTAACATAGTCTACTCAGCATCTCTGTAGGAGACAGAGCCTGAACACTTGACAATCACACATTTGTCAAGTATCCAATGACCTACACCTTTGTACCCTTTTCCCTAGGAATAAGGAAGCAGCTGTGTCCTATCACCTTTGAGTATTTTGGCCAACAGCCTGGCATCTTGGGAATTTATCCAGCATGCTTTTCAGATGTATTCAGACCCTTTTTAGAAAAAAGCAAAGTCAAAAAAGGAAACCAAGAACATTAAAGATTTATGCCTCTTGTGTACTTTGGCTGCAAGAAACAAAGCCAGTTTCTGTTCAGTACTTAGTATAAGATGAACTGAAAACTGCAAAGAAACATATTTTAAAATAATTAATACATTTTTATAATATTTTTGCCAAATGATTCATATCACACATTTTACAGGCAGCTTGAAAACATTGTACACACTAAAAAGATGAAAGCATTTGATATTTATTTTCTGGTGGTGAAGGGACAAGAAGAGTCTTGGATTTTTGAAGTCCCCAGAAAATGATTCTGCATATACTGCACATAGTTACCAACTGCTCAAAATCAGGAAAGCCTCATTCAGAACTTTGGACATGTCGAGAAACAGTATGGGGCTGATTGAAGTGAATGCCAATGAGAGGTCAACAACTGCTGTGGGTTTTTGTTAAAGTGCTATTTTTTTAGAGTACTTGACGTCAGACATTTTCTAGGAGGGATGAAGTTAGTTTAGGGCATAACAAACAGTTTGGTATTTCAGTTTTCTTTCTTTGAAAAGTTTTCTTTCTCTTCAATTCTTTCCTAATTAGCTTTCTGATCCCTTTGTCCCTCTGTCCCTCATTTTCCCCCTTCAAATTCTATTCTTTCTGATCTCTGGTGGGTGCAATCAAAGGAATTCATTATTTACTTTCTTTTTGTCTTCTTTCCTTGAGGGAACATCCCTTGCATTTAGGCACTACCTAACATTGTTCAAGAAGGATGAATTCTGGATCTAAAAACGGTGCCAGATGCTGCAAAGTGCACCATTGTGATGACAACCCCCAATTGTGTGGGGGGGCTTGTGTGTGGGTAGTGTTAGGGGAGGTCAAGACTGATATCGGTTATTTTCAATGTGTTTTTGTGGTTAATCTGGAACCTGATGAGGTTATAGGTAGAACCTGATGCTCTGGGAAACTGTGGACAAGCCAGCCCTGCCAGGATTCATGCAAATCACATCATTGTAGGACCCACTGTATTTGGCCAGCCATGAAAAACACTTCAAGACACCTCACTCCTTAGACACCAGGCTGGAAAAGT
>NW_017732345.1:415578-419805 GCF_001890085.2 Hipposideros armiger | reverse complement strand
AGATGCAACCAATTGGTTTATTTCGGCCCAAAAAAAGATTCGGACATTTATTTGAACATTAGGAGCACAGCATGGCTCGCTGGATTCAGCAACAGACTAGAACTTGCGTTACATACAATTCTATGATATGCCTCTAACTTTCTTTAGCATCTTTGCTATAAAATAACCTAACAGTGCAATTGGGAGGAATTACTGATTTTAAAGTATTGTGCAGGAGATTTTTGCTGATTGGTTTTTTAGTTTAGTTTTTTTTTTTTTGGAAAGAGGACTATTATGCTATAGTAAAGATGTATTTTTAAAAATGCATTTTTATTGGCTGGTGTAAGAGATTTAAAGTTGTGCCATTTCATCCAAATTAGATTACAATATGTTTTATTTATTTATTTATTTATTTATTTATTTATTTATTTGCAGTTTTGAGCACTTAAAAGTACATTATGCAGAGAGAACAAAGACTGCAGGCTCAGCTTAGCCCACAATTTCATGTGACCGCCCTTGTTCTTGTGTTCAGGAATCACCAGATCATGTGGTTTTGGATACAACTTTGTCAGCTCTTTTAAAATCAAGCAACACTCATTTGAATATAATCTTCCAATATTTGGAAATAGAAAAACTCTATGTCTTCTCAACACATGAACCACATGTAGTGATGAAACATATGGTATGGACTACAAGGTCAGACAATTAAGTTTGCAAACACATCCTAGAAAAAGTGCTACACACCTCATTGCTGAATATCACTACATTCACCTTTGAAGTACTCTCCTTGGGAAGCTATGCACCAATGCCAGCATCTAGTCCACCCTTCAAAGCAATTTTGGAACTCTTTTTCTGGAATGGCCATTAGAGCTGTCGTCCTATTAACCTTGATGTCCTGAATGTCGTCAAAATGTCTTCCTTTCAATATTTCCTTTATCTTTGGGTAAAGAAAGAAGTCATTGGGGGCAAATCAGGTGAGTATGGAGGGTGTTCCAACACAGTTATTTGTTTACTGGCTAAAAACTCCCTCACAGGCAGTGCTGTGTGAGCTGGTGCATTGTCATGATGCGAGAGCCATGAATTGGTGGCGAAAAGTACAGGTCGTCTAACTTTTCATGCAGTCTTTTCAGCACTTCCAAGCACTAAACTTAGTTAACTGCTTGTCCAGAATGTACAAATTCATAGTGAATAATCACTCTGATATCAAAAAAGATTAGCGGTATCATTGCAACAAGTTCGTGAACTTAATTGTCAGACCTCATAGAAATGACACTTGAACTATGTAATTTTACTAACCATTGTCACCGCAATAAATTTAATTTAAAAAAATTTCTCATCACAAGAAAAAAGAGTTTTTACATGTGTTAACTCAATTTTACCAACATCTAGAACCATAAAGCGAGTCAGTTGTGGGGACACAATAGAACAAAGTGATGGTAAAGCTAACATTTATTTCTTAATTTTGCAGGTACTTTTCTAAGCTTTTTACATATAGTAACTCATTGAGTCCTTATAGCAGTCCTCAGGTAGGTACTGTTATTACTTCTGTTTCATGGATGAGAAGATTAAGCCATAGAGAGGATAAATTGTAAATGGCAGAGCTGGGATTTGAACATGTGCAGGCTGTTTTTAAGGCCCATGCTTATGTCCACAATAATAAAACTACCTCCCAATATGACTACTGATTTGCTGTATTTACAGTGATGCATGCCAGTAGCCAGTGACTAAGAGTTTTCCCCCAGTGTTTAAGCTAAATGCTACTGAGCTGGAGGTAGAGTCAACGTTATCTTTTTGGAACAGTACACCAGGGACTAAGGCCCATGATACTTTTAGGGGGCCAAAAAAAGTTTTCATTTATTTTAAAATCAGGAGAAATATGTGAATATAATTTAACCTGGATCATATTTGTCTTTATACCAGTATAGTCATAATTTATATTTCATATATTTAAAATGTGCCCTGGGACGTCATAATGTGGTCCAATTGGAGGGCAGAGCAGAGGTAGATGGGTGGGTATGGCCTAAGCTGCTGCTCACAGGCCCTTCTGGGGGCTCCTTGTGTGTTCCACTCTTTTCTGTAGGTTGGCACCCAAGCCAGCCATGCAGAGCCCATCTCAGGCAAAGCTGCTCAACTCACTGTCGGACCTTTGGCTTCTCCGTAAAGCTGCTCCCACCCTTCCCCACCTTTGTCACCAGGTGTGTAGTGGCTTCCCCCCTTCTCTCATGCACTGTAGTGAGGCAAGCGTGTTAACATGTTTCCCTGTGGCCTTGTGGGTGGGTTTGGTCTTGTCTGTACAATTATTAATAAATCACAGTGAGTCGCCAACATTAAACATGGGAAATTTCACATAAAAATTGGGATTTCTGGCTTCTCTTGAAAAACCAGAAGTCTTGGTAGTATTGGGCTACCCATATTGCATGACTCCATTCTGCTGGTGTTGTGTGGAACTGTTTGCTTCTGTCACCTGGCAGCCCCGCCTGGCCTTGTAGACACTGGAATTTCAACCTTTGCACTAAGGCATAGATGACAGCTTAAAGTATTCTCTTTCCTCAAAATTCTTGCAGGTTCACAGAGAAAGAAGGAAGCTGTAGAGATTAAAGGAGGTCTGACAATTAAGTTCGTGAACTTGTTGCATCAATGTTGCTAACCTTTTTTGATAGTAGAGGGATTATTCATTATGAATTTGTACCAACTGGATAAACAGTTAACCAAATTTACTATTTGGAAGTGCTGAAAAGGCTGCGTGAAAAAGTTAGATGAAAACGACCTGAACTTTTTGCCAATAATTCATGGCTCTTGCATCACAACAATGCACTGGCTCACACGGCACTGCCTGTGAGGGAGTTTTTAGCCAGCAAAAAAATAACTGTACTGAAACACCCTCCCTACTCACCTGACCTCNCTAGTGTCCAGGGAACTTCCGAGGTTGAATATCTTATAAATTATTTGTAATTTTGGTGTGATCCTGGGAGGCAGTCGGCACAGCGTCTGTGTATTCCGCCATCTTACAGGAAGAAGCAGCATTTTTTCTGACCAAAGTTATAAGATCTCCAGGTTGAATTCATAATAATGATGAAGAAGAGAAAGTTGAAATGGATATATCTACACAGAGCACTAAAAATGGAGTTTGAACGTATGCAAACAGCACGTCGACTGCAGCTCTGAGGTGATCCGAAGCACAGGCTCTGGGGTAAGAAATAAGCTTGTGCCGAGAAGCCATCTGGGAAAAATCTCTTTGACTGATTTGAATTGAACTGAGATGAGACCTTAAGCATTTCTTTCCAATGAGAGCCAAGCTGAACAATGACACAAGCTGATGTTCAGTTGTGGAGATGCCCACATATCCTCGCCTAACAGCTGTCACGGTAATTCCACGCTGCTCCTGAAAGCTAGATAATTAACTGCCATTTGTTTTGAAGTCTATGGAAAGCTGCTTCCTACTGTGGTACATTTACAGCTTGTACAACTGCCACGTCAAGTTTTCAGGGCCTCAACCTGCCTTACTCCTTTAGATGTTTAGGCTTCTCAAAGGTATTCAAATCCCTGAAGCTGCTATATGAGGTCTTTGAAGACAGGTGTTTTTAAAAAAATATGACTTATTTTTTAATCATTAGATTACTCAGTAAGTTTAATAAAAACATGACTGTAAGTTGTGGATGTTTGTAGCTTTCAAAAAAAGAAAGTATTGAGGGAGAGCTGTTTTCAAGGGATCATATTTGGAAGGAATGGGTGTAGGATTTTTAAATCAATAGAATTGTCCAGATATTAGCATCACACTAAGAAACATGAATAAAAATGTTAGTTTATTTATTATTTAAAATCCTAAAACGGGAGTCAATTTCGATTCTCTTTACCTTAGAATTTTCAAAATAGGCCTTGGGAAAAATATATACTTATAAATAGATTCAGACTTAAGTTTCAGAACAAACATAAGTTTAAACAAGTGTATGTATATGTTGAAAGTAACAGGGAATAAAATACAGCTGAATGAACAATTTGATTTATTTATGTTTATATATAGCTCTCTGTGTCAATGTACCAATTGGATCTCTATAAAGGACTTTGGTTTCTAGATCTTAGTCATTCAAGCCAAAATGAATATAATTTTATTTTGAGATTGCTGTAGAGAGAAATAGGTAATATGATGTAAAAAATTAAAAAAATTTTTTTATCTTTCAATTACAGTTGACATTCAATATTATATTAGTTTCAGGTGTATAGCAGTGGTTAGACATTTATATAATTTAC
>NW_017732345.1:403669-410423 GCF_001890085.2 Hipposideros armiger | reverse complement strand
CCAGTTCAAAACATAACAACACTGAGCATAACAGCACTAGAAAAAACATCAGCACTAAGATAAGCTGCCCCTTTAACTATTTCCAAAGTCAGTGGTTTCAAGTAAACCTTCTTCACAGGTGTCAGCCTTTCTAATTCCTGGGATACTTATACCTGATTCCAGATTCTAGTAATAATTTATGACCTATAATTAAAGGAGATACCCTCCCCTTATGAAATCCTTTAGCTATAGTCTTATTACATGAAACAAAGAAAACAACACTCTTCTTTTTTATTTAGTGTTGACAATCATTGTTGCTCTTATTAATTAATGACTAATCATATTACACTATGACACTGAGGGCCTTTAAAAGTCCAACAAGAAGAAAAATATAATCAGACAAATTAGGGTTAAGAAATAAATATTGACAAGTGGTGGAAAGGGGAGGAGAGAGGTTGTTTGTTTATGTATAATATCTGTTTATTTGTTATAGCCTCACTCCTCCTCATTTACTGGAGAAAACCTACCTTTCCTGGTATGTAACTGGAAAGTATGTGGGGAAAATGTGGCTGTTTATAGCTGTTTATGGCCTTGAACATGTTACGAAAGTCATTGGTGTTTTGGTTGCTTCCTGTATGAAATGGATCTCATAGGTAAATGCAGAAATAGTATGTTCTTCGCTGAGCATCACATCACCATCTTCTTATATAGATGAAAGTCTTTTTACCTTATGGCTCATTCTTCCATTATTAACAACCTTCCTAACAGGACTTTCTTTAGAATCACAGAATGTTACAGCCAGAAGGGAGATAATGAATGAAAAAAGAACTTCTCTGCTGTGAAGGTGCATTCACATACAGAAGTCCTTACAAATACCTATGTTAGGAAAAGAGACATCCAAATCCCCACGCTGCACTCATACTCTGTTTTCTGTTTGTTCTGTTCTCAGTAGGGAAAGCAGCTCATTACTGTCCTAGGTACAAGCCTTTTATGTACTTGAAAACCATTGTTAGCTAACCCTGTAACCCTCTTGCCTCTACACTGAATTATCTTGGTTCTTTTAACCTCTCCTGATCTTTATTGCTAGACCTCTAATCACTTCTGTGGCTTTCTCCTGAACTGACTCCAGTTCCTCTTTCTCCCCGCTTAATTGCAGACCTCAGAACTAGATCCAGCAGCACTCAAGGAGGGACTGCCCAGGTTAACGTGGCTAGGTAGGGGACATGGAACATAGAGGTGGGCAGTGACAGCAGCGACTTGTCAGGGGCTGAACAAGATGAGAAATAGGGGAGGAATAGGCAGACTCTGTATAGCAGTTAGAAGTCAGGCTTCTCCCCACCACCTCATTTTAATTGCAGAGTTTCACAAAGAATGGCACATATTTCAGTGATCCATTTTCTCACAAGCCATTTAATAAGGCTTTGCCCTGGGCCCAGTATGTCCACTGGAATTCAGACAACTGCCAATTATTGGTCCCTAGGTAGAATCCTGCCTGTGGGCAGGGTTTGTTTTGCTCACATAGTTAAAAATGTGTTTTAATTAGTTACTGACATTTTCAAATTAAAAAAAATTTCACCTCTGAATTATTCAGATTTCTAGTGTTTTTGTTTTCAAATTCTGAAGATTGGGGAGTATTGGGCTTACATGTCAGGCCTGGGGCCATGTGTTGGAACTGAATAGTAACTCCCTTGTGTGCATGGGGAAAAGCTCTCTGGTTTTCCTAAGTCCCGTCTTGCTCATTGTTATGAACTGAATTGTGCCCCCCTAAATTCACATTTTGAAGCCCTAACCCCCGAAGCGACTGTATTTGGAGTTAGGGCATTTAAGAAAGTAATTAAGGATAGGGCCCTAATTCCATAGGACTGGTGTCCTTATAAGAAGAAGACACACCAAACGCCCTGTCTTTCTCTCCATGTGTGCACAGAGGAAACAATTAGGCCATGCGAGGACACAAGGGGAAAGCACCCATCCGTGAGCGAGGAGGAGAGGCTTTACCAAAAGCCTACCCTGATGGCACCTTGATCTTGGATTTCCAACCTCCAGAACTGTGAGAAAGTAAATTTTTGTTGTTTAAGCCCTCCAGTCTGTGGTATTTTGTTTTGGCAGCCTGAGCAGACTAATGAACCCATGTACCTCACTTATTTTGTGCCTAGCTTCTACAGGTATTTAAGTTTGAGACTCCTGCTCTATGTGCTTGGGAGTTAAAGGAGTGACTATCCAGTTCCCATACTTTGTCTACTGGTAGAGAAAGTTAAATGGAGAAATAATTTGTAACACAGGTTATCATACAAGAGATGTACAAACTGATACCAAAGGACAGAAGAGCTGCTGATGGCTGGGGTAGGAGGGAGAATAGAGAAGTCCTCNGAGTTCAGGCCAGATGGAGGCAGGGATGGGGAGGTGCAGGCCAAGGAGCTTCTGCTTTATCCTACAGATAACATTAAGGCATCTTTATGCAAGGGAGGGAAGGCTATGATGAAAGCAATGCTCTAGGAAGATTAACGTAGAAGCTTAGAGTAAAGCGATTAGAGCAATAGAAGCTGCAAGAGGCTGAAAGGCCGTTAGGAGGCTCCTGAGTAATCCGGGCATAAAGTGAGCGGAGGCGGAATTCAGGTAAGAGAGGAGGGAGAAGCGAGGGGGCGGGGAGGGGTGGGCTGATTTTAGAGAATCACCCTGTAGAAAAGACAGTCAAATATAGCTGGATCCAGGAAAGGGTGGGAGGAGTGAGAGACAACTGTAGTTTAGCTGCAATTTCCAACCCGGAAGGGAGTAAGAGCTGAGAGGGGTACCCTGCCCCTTACCCACCATGCTCACGCTTCTCCAGCCACACAGGTGTCCTTGCTGTTCCTGGAATAAGGCAAGCATAATCCCACCTCAGGACCTTTACACTCGCCCGTTCCTCCTGAACGTTCTCCCCCCAGATACCTACCTGCTTGCTTCTTCACTTTCAGTCCCTATCTATCCCTCTCCACTTACTTATGTTACCTTTGTAAGTACTGGGACGTTAAGTCAATACACTAAATATGAAAATACTGCTTGGCTCCCAAATTCTTGCAGGTGCACAGAGATGGAAGGATTAAGCTATAGAGGTTGTTAAAATGTACCCTCATTAGCATGGCCTTTCCTTGACTACTCTGTCCCTCTGTTTCCCCTTACCCTACTTGATTTTTCTTCATAGCTTGTTTCCTCAACTGACAGTATATCATGTATAGCCATTCGTTTGGTTCTTTTCTTTCTTTCTCTTTCTTTCTTTCTTTCTTTCTTTCTTTCTTTCTTTCTTTCTTTCTTTCTTTCTTTCTTTTTTCTTAATAGAATGTAAGAGTATATGAAAAGAGACTGTCTCATTTTTAACTCAGCACCCAGTACAATGCCTGGCACATAGTAGGTTCTCAATAAATATGTATTAATTAAATGAATGAAACAGGAAAGTTCCAAAAGGAGCTAATGTGGGACGAGGAGAAGGAGGAAGATGATGAGCTAGCTTTAAACACGGATCATCCTAGAAAAGACAACACTTCAATGGTGATTGGCAGGATTTCGAGGCTAGGCTGAAGCTACCATCATAGGTGTACCTTCTTTCTAAGCATCATAGCAGCCTCTTCTAAGATAGCCCCCTTCTCTGGGTGGCTATCTCAGTGTTGTCCCCCTTACTTTTGGAGTCCATTTCCCCCCTGTATGACTTTCCTGTTCCCTGGGAGAGATGAGGGGAAGACAGCTTTGAAATAGGGCGATGTACCTGGAAGCTGTTGAGTCTCTGAGAAGACAACCTAGGAACCACATTTTGACCCTTAAGCTGTCCATGAAATAACTAACTGATGATTTCTGAAAACTCCAAATCTATTTATTGGGATAATCTACTACAAACTTTTTGAAACTTATTTGCTGTAGCCTATAATAATCCAAATGAGACCAAAAACAAAACAAGGCACACCTGTAACTCATTTGTTTCCACTGTTTCAATTGCTCCAATTCCCACTCTTGCCAGGAGCATATTAGGATCACCTGCCAAACTGACATGATTTAATGAAGCATCTCATGCACATTCATTTAGTTCTCCAAAATAATCCCTTTAAGAAAACACATTTCTCCTTTTCAAACGCAGCTCGGTCTTTTCTTGATATAAGCCACTTTCTAACATTACTACTGACTGTATTGAAATGAATGAATACATTATAAAGCACTTTATCTTTATTGCTGCCTGGAGTGATCCATAGAGAGTGTAATTGCCAGCTGTGTATCTTAGGCACATAATTCCATTACTTGGCTCTTATGGAGCCATCAGTCCTATGGATGGTCTTCTGCTTGACAAACCAACCATCAAATTCCAAACTTGCCTTAATGGCAAGTGCCATCTTCAGGTCAGGTCACCCGAGTCTGAATGCAGCAGATGTTACCAGAAAGCTGGGGTGCCTGGGCTGTTCTTAGAGTTTGCTCCAAAAGCCCGTTATGCCTCTGATAACTTGAGGTCATAGCTTCTGATCAAAGGATCCCTGTAGGATCAGAATAATCTATGTTTCCTGGGATATAAACATCCTTTACAGGAGGTAAACTTAATTTTAATTCTTCAGCCATATTTGTGTGCAAGACAGGGGCCGGCCACCCTTCAGAAGTGGAGTGGCGAGGAGCTTAGTACTATTCTGGCCTTTGTGTGGGGGTTGGAGGTGATCCAGTTTCCCCGGGTATCTTTCAATATCACATAGTTTATCAACTAGAGATTAGTTGAGCGGGGTGGGGGTGGTTAGAAAAACTGTCCTGCCAGCATGCAGATATGTTCTGGGTTCACACTTGGCTGTGAATTTCTGTGAAATCCTAGGATTTTAGAGGTAACCTTGCCCAGATTTCTTATTTCATAGATGAAGAATGAGCACTCCCGAGTCCTCCTGAGTATCCAGCACAGCGAGGAGCTTTTCATTCATCCTCTCAGTTGAATGACGAGAAAACTGACTATACCTTTTTCCTAGCACAAAGAGACTGTCACAGTCCTGAAGGAAACAGAGTTTTGATTACAGAGGAGAGGGCGAGAGGAGGAGTAACTCGGGGGCAGGGCAGAGGGTGGCACATGTGGCTGAGTTTGTTAGAAGGGGCAGGATGATTCAGGAGAGCAGGTGATAGGAGGCTGATATAAAGAGGGAGTTCGCCCAGGACACACAGAACATGCTCTGCGCCTCAGCGGGAGACATTGGAAGCACAATCTCTCAGCTGGTTCTCAGGCTGTCTTTGCCACAATATTCCAGGTTGTTGATATCTGCTCTCCATGTAAGTTTGGTTGATTGGAATATAGAGACATGTGTTTGAGGGGGCTACAAGGAGTAAAAATGTTGNTGAAAGGGAGACATTTTGATAACATTCAGGACATCAAGGGTAATACAACAGCTCTGATTGCTATTCTAGAAAAAGAGTTCCAAAATTGCTTTGAAGGGTGGACCAGGCACTGGCATCGGTGCATAGCTTCCCAAGGGGAGGACTTCGAAGGTGACCATGGTGATATTCAACAATGAGGATGTAGCAGTTTTCCTAGGCCGAGTTCACAAACTTAATTGTCAGACCTCATACAATAATAATGGAATTTCAGGTTTCAGGGTATTAGGGCTTCTGCATATCATGTCAAGTAAGGCCTTTGCCTACTGTCACGTGAGCAAGGCTTGTCCTGAAACTTCACATGAATGGTGTCCCCAGAGCAGCCTGGTCTCCAGGGAAAAAGGTAGGTGGAAAGTGAGGCAGGAGAGTCAGCTGGAAGTTGATTTGTACCCAACCCCATCCCCACATTCTTTCAAGTGCTCTATCCTGCTGAAACCAGGTAATATATGAATTGAATACAGAATTCCTGCATCTCTTATTTTTAATTTTATTATTATTCTTTTGAAAGATAGAACTTCAAAGAAGCTGGCAGGTGCTAACTTCAAAGAATGCACATAAAACACTGTCCAGACAGTTCAGCTCCACTAGGCAACTCTACGCGAGGCCATCAGGCCCCCAGAGGTGAAAAGAGTTGGTACTGTAGCGTCTTGTTGGGAAACTTTCTATTTAAGAATGAGATTTAAAATTTTTCCCATAACAATGCAGGCTTTGTAAACCTTGCCTGTGTTTTTATTGGCACACATGTGAGCTTTCTGTGTGGGTACAATATTGCTGTTGCTCAGCTTCTGACATTGGTAACTGAGGATGGAAGAAATGTTATCGCTTTTGTAAGGCTCCTCCCATGTGTTAATATTAGTGATTAGAGGCCCAGATAGGTGTGCACAGTTCTCACCTTTGGTTCTGCCACATTGATAGTATTTCCCTAGAGAGTTTGTATTGGGTTGTCGGAAAAGTCATGATGCATTTTTGCAATGAAAAACATAGAAAAATACGTCATGACTTTTCCAACAACCCAATAGTTACGAACACTCAGTGCTTAACATAAATATATGAGGTATTTGATTACTTAGATTGCTAGTTACTGAATATAGGGGGTGACCAAATAAGATTTTTGTGACTATCTTCCTATAAAGAGGAAGATGACTTCTCACTGACTGAAAGCCCTTTTGCCTGCAGATGTAGGAGGACTTCGTAGATATATAGAATATGATCATTTGACTGCATTTTCTTACCCGATTCAACGCCTGACAACCCAGAAATCTTTCTTTGTTAATATTTCTTGCTCACATACTATATGAATTCGAACTTGTACATATGTGGCACTCAGGTGATACACAGGGTGTGGAAGACATGGTTCCTGCCTTTGGTAAATGTAATCCAATTGGTGAGCCAGGACTAAAGACAGAACAGTGGGCCT
>NW_017732345.1:360981-397910 GCF_001890085.2 Hipposideros armiger | reverse complement strand
CAAGGAGAAGGCTTGCCTCCCTCCTGGTCTCTTGTGACATTTATTCATTGGCTCTAACCAGTGATATTGTATATATGTAACTCTGAATGTTACCCAGTGTTCCAATAACCTGTAACCTTTTATTTTGTTTTATTTGAAAAATCTATTAATACAGTTTTCTGAGTTTTTTCCTATGCTCTGAATCTTCTACATAACAAAAGTTTTAATTAAAACTGGGAGAAAGAGATGGGGAATTGGAAAGAGAAAGAGAGAATATATTGGTGAGCTACATTAGTCACCCATATCAATCTCTTGGCTATAAATTCAGATAAAACATGTTGGTGATATTTTGGGATCTACTTCTCATCAGACATAGATGGTGTTTATTATTTCATTTTTATCTATATTATTTATTTAAAATATTTATTTTATTTTTAACCACTTAGGATTCCTTTGGCATTTGCATAAATTTGGTCATCTTTTTCAATATTGGCTTTAACTCTCAGTTGTGCACTTAAGAAAACATTTCTATCCCTTAAAGTGAAATTGATAACCTTTTGTTTTCATAGGACAGCTATCTCTAGAACTCCAGTTTTTGTTCACTTTACCTCTATTGTTCATACTGCACCTTGTCCAAAAACATCTTCTAAACTCAAGAATTCTTAAGAGGATCTTGGGGAAGTATCCAGTGTCCTTAGGTTACACCCTGAGAAACTCTGACTTTGGTGTCATCTTGCTGATTTGAAATAAAAACTTCAAGTGGACTTAGAGGAACACAGAGGCTCAGTGTAGCGTTTGACCGGCTTGGTCCTTAGTCAGTCTTGGTGATCCACTTTGGCTAGAGGCACAAGCACTGTGCACACAAAGAAAGTGGACAATTTAGCCTGTCAATTCTGTTTACCTTTGTTTTTTTTTTGGTAGGAGCAAAGGTGCTAAATCAAGGATAGACATTCAACACTCAAAATGGTGGGGAGACACAAACAGAGGTGAGGGAAACTCTAAGACTGAGGAGACAGGGTGAGGCACACTAGTTCCATTGGTTCTGTCTTTCATGGGCTATGTGTCCTAGGGTAAGCCATGTCCGTGCTCTGAGACACATTTACCCTATCTTTAAAGTGATCAGTAGTGTCCTTGGAGGTGCCTCAGAGAGTATGAAGAAGGGGACAGGGGGCAAAGTAGTTGGGGCTGGCTAGGGGTCCCCACTCCTGTTTCAACCCGAGCAACTCAGTTTTATTCTATTTTATGTATTTGACTTCATGATAAGATCTTATTTGAAGAAAGAATAAATCTTGTTTGATCCAGTAAATTAAAACACAACATAACAAAAGCCTTTTGAAAATCATAGACTGGATGATTTCTAAATTCCCTGCTAGCTCTGGAGTTGTACAGGAGTTAGAATAGTGGTACATGTTGCCTTCTTTCCCAGCATCCATGATGACTTGCTTCTGATTTTCCTGCAGTCATCCTGTGACTATTATGACAAAGCCTGAAGCTGCCAAAGGCCACCATGGGGAGCTTAGGCATCAAGCCAGTCCAAAGGCAGCTAAATGGAGGTGGGTCCTGTGGCAACATTTAATTTCAGGATGAAGCCTCACCTGTCTGTGGCTACACTGTCTTCCAGGGTTTTCAATTATCAGTCGATAAATTTCCACCCCCACCCCCACTTTCTTTCTGTCTTTCTTTCTTTTTCTGAAGCCATTTAGAGTTGAGTTTTCTGTCATTTGCAACCAAAATTTCTAATCGAATCAGATAGTGTTAAGAAGATAGTCAACAAATGTTTTATTGAGATATCATAGAGTCTAAAATAGTATATGCCTGTGGTACTGATCAAGGAACTCTTTCTGTCAGCAAAAACTTAAGTTTAATATGGTATTTGTGTATGGAAATCAGAAAAAAGAATGAAAGAAAAAACCAGGGCCTTCCATAGTGGATGTTAGGTATGTTGCTATAGTATGAGTTTAGCACAGCCCTGTAGGTTGGCAGTCCTTGCAATTCTGAAGTCCAGGCATCAGCTTTTTGGCTCCAATCTGTATTTGTGAGAATGCTTTAATAAGCTGAGTGGCTTTTTCACCCTCTCTCAGTGAATACAAGGAGGTGGTAGGGGATAGTAGGGGTTCCTAATTGGTGAGGAAAGTCTTTTGAAAAGGGAATGGTGTGATGGTTTTACACAGGTTTCATACTAGAATTGCCCAGGTCCCACCTCAGAGATTTAGTTCATTATTTATTTAAAAGGTATTTTATTAAAATATCACTAACATAAAATATAATATTAGTTTCAGGTATGCACCACAGCTGTTCAACATTTATATACCTAAAGAAGTGCTCACCATGATCCAGCAACCATGTGACACCATACCTCACTATCACAATATTATTGACCATATTCCCCATGCTGTACATTACATCCCCGTGACTTATATTTTATACCTGGAAATTTAGACCTCTTATTCCCCTTCACCCCTGCCCCCTTTTAACATTTTTCAATAACAGTTGACATTCAGTATCATTTTATAGTAACTTCAGGTGTACATCATAGCGGTTAGGCATTTATATACTTTAAGAAGTGATCCCCCTGACTAGTCTAGTACCCACCTGGTACAATATATAGTTATTACTATATTGTTGACTATATTCCCTATGCTTTACTTTACATCTCCATGACTGCTTTGTAACTATCAATTTGTATTTCTTAATCCCTTCACTTTTTTCAGCCTGTCCCCCATCCCCTCTCCCATCTATCACCCCAATAAACCTAGTACCCATCTGACACCATACATAGTTACTACAGTATTATTGACTATATTCCTTATGCTATACCCTACATCGACATAACTACTTTGTAACAACCAATTTGTACTTCTTAATCCCTTCCCCTTTTCCACCCATTCCCAACCCCCCTCCCATCTGGCAACCATCAAAATGTTCTCTGTACCTGTGATTTTGTTTCTGTTTTGTTTGTTTGTTTACTTTGTTCTTTAGATTCCACATATAAGTGAAATAACATTGCATCTGTCTTTCTCTGTCTGACATACTCCACTCAGCACAATACCCTCCAGGTCCATCCATTCCACTGCAGATGGCAAGGACCTATTCCCTTCCCTGGCCAAGCAATATTCCATTGTATATATGTACCACCTCCTCTTTGTTCATTAAGGGACACCTAAGCTGCCTCCACATCTTGGCCTTTGTAAACAATTCTGTAATGAACATAGGGATGCACACATCCCCTTGAAGTAGTGTTTTGGGTTTCTTTGGGTACTTACCCAGAAGTGGGATTACTGGGTCCTTCTTTGTCACTTGTTATAGCCTTTGGTTTAAAGCCATTTTGTCTGGTGTAAATATCACTACCTCAGCTTTTTTTTGTTTTCTTTTGTTTCCATTTTCATGAAATATCTTTTTCCTATCCCCTTACTTTCCGTCTCTGTGTGTCTTTTTACCTGAAGTGAGTCTCTTGTAGGTAGCATATGTAAGGGTCTTATTTTCTTGTCCATTCAGCCACCCTATGTTTTGATTGGAGCATTTAATCCATTTACATTTAAAGTAATTGTTGGTAGATATGTAGTTATTACTATTTTATTATTCATACTATTTTTTTACAAATTTATTTGTCTTAAAGAAGTCCCTCTAACATTCCTTGTAATACTGGTTTGGTGGTGAGGCACTCCTTTAGCTTTTTCTTGTCTAGGAAGCTCTTTATCTGTCCTTGGATTTTAAATGATAGCTTTGCTGGGTAGAGTAATCTTGGTTGTAGGTCCTTGTTTTTCATCACTTTGAATATTTTGTGCCAAACCCTTCTGGCCTGCAAAGTTTCTGAAATCAGCTGACAATCTTATGGGAGCTTCCTTGTAGGTAACTAATTGCTTTTCTCTTGCTGCTTTTAAGATCCTCTCTTTGTCTTTAAACTTTGGCATTTTAATTATGATGTGTCTTGGTGTGGGCCTCTTTGGTTTCATCTTGTTTGGGATTCTCTATGCTTCCTGGGCTTGTATATCTATTTCCTTCTCCATATTAGGAAAGTTGTCAGTCATTGTTTCTTCAAATAGGTTTTCAATTCCTTGCTCTCTCTCTTCCTTCTGGTACCCCTATGATATGAATGTTGGTACACTTGATGTTGTCCCAAAGACCCCTTAAATTGTTGTAAATTTTTTTTTTTGGATTCTCTTTTCCTTTTGCTGTTCTGATTGGGTGATTTCTGCTACCTTATTTACTAAATCGCTGATTCGGTCCTCTGCTTCATCTAATCTACTGTCCATTCCCTCTAATGTATTCTTCATTTTGGTTATGGTAGTCTTTATTTCTGACTGCTTCTTTTTAATGTTTTCTATCTCAATTTTTATGTCTCCTATATCTTTGTTGAAGTTCTCCCTGAGATCATTGAGCATCTTTATAACCAGTGTTTGGAACTCTGCACATGGCAGATTGCTTGTCTCCGTTTTGTTTAGTTCTTTTTCTAGAGCTTTGTTCTGTTCTTTTATTTGGGACATGTTTCTTTGTCTTCCCATTTTGTTTCTATGTTTCTATGTAGGGTCACTATGCCTCCTGGTCTTAGAAGAGTGCCTTCTCTAGTAGGTGTCCTATTGGACCCACTGGTACAGTCTCCTGGGTCACCAGAGCCGAGTGCTCCAGGTGTGTCCCTTGTATGGGTTGTGTGTGCCCTCATGCTGTAGTTGAAACTTGATTGCTGTTTGCACATCAATGGAAGGGATTGACTCTCAGGCTGGTTGTGAGGACTGGCTGTAGCTACAGTGGAGGAGCTGTTGTGCAGGGGCTAACCCTATGGAGAAGGATTTGCTTTAGTGGGGCTCTGGTGCCCAATCTGCCCTTTGTGTATGTCATCCTTGGAGGTGGCAGGTGATGCTCTGGTCCATTCTGAAGCTGGCCACTGGGCCTGCCAGACCTGGGGCCTCCTTGGAGGGGATCTGCTGCAGGCCAAGTTCAGCTGTCTCTGCCCAAGGCCACCTGGAATGAACCACAGAGCAATCTAGAGATGGCCCCTGCCTGCCCTGTGCTTGGAGCTGCCTTGAGAGGCCAAGCCATGAACCAAAGCTGGCTATCACTGGTGCGGGACTTAGGGATACTCAGCCAGAGGTATGAAACAAACCAAAGCCGGATGCTGCTTGTTTGGGTTTTGTTAACCTTTGAGAGATTTTAGGAAATTCTGCAGCACGAGTCAAGGCAGGCCATTTATGTGGAAAAGCCACTGAAAGCGGTGTGGGTGCACCCAAAAGTTGGGTGGGACGTGGTCTCAGGGAATCACTAGGGTGGGGTGGACGAGAGGTGATAGCTATTTGGATGGAGACTCAGATATGGCAGCCGCCTGCATCTGCATGCAGGGAGAGGGAAGCCTCAGCAAAGAAACAAAATGGCTTCAGCCAGCATCTCTGTTTGGGAGAAAGCTGCTCTGCCAGTCCTCATCTTGAAGGTAGACAATTCAGTTCCTTCCTGTATGTTCCTGGTGCCTTTCAAGCTGCTGCCCCAGTGCTGGAGCTCAGAGAGGAGTGAGTCCGTCAGCAAGTAAGTCCATGTGTGGTCCTTTTAAGAGCTCCTAGGAGTGCAGCCACGCTCTGTCTCACTCAGCCACAATCTCTGCTGGTTTTCACAGCCAGAAATTATGGGGACTTCTCTCCCTGGCACTGAAACCCTGGGCTAGGGAGGGGTTGGGGCCCTTGATTCCGCAGGGGGTGACCTGTGCAGCTGAGATATTCCTCCTGATTTTTAATGGTCACAGATGGGTGTGGAACCAGCCCATTCCACATTTCTGCCCCTCCTACCAGTCTCGAGGTTGTTTCTTCTGTATGTCCATAGTTGTAGGGCTTCAGTTCAGCTAGACTTTAGGCGATTCCCAATGATGGTTGACCTGTAGTTTAGTTGTAATTGATGTGGTCCTGAGAGGAGGTGAACACAGTGTTTAGCAACTCCACCATCTTGACCAGAAATCCTCAATTTAATTGATTATTGATTAAAGGGAGAATGGGCTGGATAAAAAATGGAGACCCCAATTTTTGTAGAATTGAGCCAATTTGCCTGAGGCCAGGCCACTCAATAGTGTTTTTACAGGTAGTGGCCACTGTTTCACCTGCTTCCAACCTGAAAAGTCCTACTCACAGATTCCTAGCCAAATTCCAAAAATTGCACTCCTCGATGCAAAATTCTCTTATTCACAATTTCCCTTAGGGCCATCTTTGGAAGGGGAGGTAGGATCAGATATTATTTCCTTGTTAAGTTTTCTCAAGTACTATAGGTTGTCCCACTGGTATACAAACTATGCTTATTGTGATAGGGAAAAGCATTTAAAAAACAATATTTAATGATATATATTTATTGTATTGAGTATTAAAAAAATATAACATACATCAAAACTATGATTTCATAGTAGTGATATAATTAAAAACAACAAATTTCATTTATGCAAAAAAGGAAGCCAATTGATATATACCTTAGGTAAATTGCAGTGCAAGTGGTATACGAATATGACAAAAATCAAGATATGCATGACTTTAGGCTGGGAAACACTGGCAAAAGTTACTTTATCAGACCTTTCTGAAAAAGGTGAGGTTAAAACTGCAATTGAGAGTAGTGCTTCAAACATACTCAGTGCTTCAAACATATGCAAGGCTGGCTGAGAACTTGTGGAAAATAGAGATTCCTGGTTCCTGCCTAGAGATTTTAGTTCAGGAGATCTGAGATGGGATTCAGCGTTGTGTCTTTTCATGATATTTTCCTGGTGATCCTGCTGCAGCCAGGTTTGGGAACCTTGAAGAAGGGAACGATACCTTTTGGGGCCTAGAAAATCAATAGTTCTTGGTAATTAAACTATTTTCTATTTTAAGTATTTACTGACTGTGAAGTCTATTAATTGTTGCTGTTATCAGCATGGCTTTGAAAACTGTTAATTTTTAAACTGTGCCTCCGGGTCTCAGCATTGTGTGTGTGTGTGTGTGTGTGTGTTTGTGTGTGTAAATTAAAAATACACACAAATGAGCATACTATATTCTGGTCCCAAACACATTTTAATCTGATTTAGCCAATTAAACAAACAGGAGTGAATTATGCCATTAGGCTCAACGGGGCTGCCAGGGCAAACCCACAGCGTGGTGCAAACGAGGCATGGGAGTTATAAAGTGCATGTTTCTAGGAAAGGAGATGTTGGAGTGGGAGCTGTTTCATGGCGAAATGATGTTTACTCAGTGAGTTTCAGAAGCATCATTGTGAGGCAGCTGGGAGAGAGGCCCTGGGTGGGAAGACTGGGATGGAAACCATGGTTGGGGCTGTGAGTCCTGTGGGAAGGCAGTCAAGAGGAGTGTGGATGAAGAGGGGTGGGAAACCAGAAAGCTGCAATCATGCTAGGCAGGGATGAAAGAGTTACAGAAAACTGGTAGCACCAGAGAGGCACAGCGACTTTACTGAGAGGCTGGTAAAATCCTCCTCCTGAGTAACAGCAAACGGTTGTTCCTGAGGAGGGGGAAAGGGGGAACAAAATGTAATCCCAGAGGACATTAAGAAGCAGAATAAATTATGAAAATCAAACAGGGCAAATACTAAAATACTATCTATGTAGTTACAGCAAGTGAGTAGCTTGCATTTCCTGAGGCAACCCTTAGTTCAATGGCTCTGTTTTATATAGTCTCACTGTGTGTTGTGTTATATGCTCTGATTGTAGGGTCATAAAAAATGGTGAAAGTATCTGGGGTTAGAAGTCCAAGGTGGCATCCAGACGGCCCTGCTCCATGTAAGCTGAGACATATGAATTGAAGTACCTCACAGACTCAGGGCAAGAGTGGATTCCTGGACCCCACAAGGCGAAGGGGCTGATTGCCCCAGCCAGGCCACTCAACAAAGTTTCCGGAAGTAGTGGCCACTGTTTTACACTTGCTTCCAATTTGAAAAGCCCTACTTATAAATTCACAGTAAAATTCAAATTATTCTCTCTCCATCTGATGGACAATTTTTAAAGCACGCTAAAGAAACTTGAGACAAAGATTTGTTGTATTGTTTCCTTATCAGTTTCTTCATATACATATATGTTTTAAAACTAGTTCCTGTCTGTCAGTCCCCTTTTGCTGTTTTTATTATACAGATTGAAGTTACAGGATTTTTGGTTCCATTTTCAAAGACATTGGCTTTACGACCGCTTGGCTATACTGTGGAATAATTTTATAAACAAAAATTACCTTGACTTTTGGAGGGGGACAGAAATGGAGTTTAGCCAATCTTGTCCACTAGGTGTCACTCTTGATCCAATTAAACTTGGCTATCTGCTTTTTATTAGAAGTAAATCTACAAAATACGTATGTCCTTGGTTACGTAAACATGAGTAACAAAATGTCCCCACCTATTAAGTCTCTTCCTGGTAATCTCTGTCATAAAAAGCAACTGACCATACATCAATTCTGTGGAGGACTAATTCCTATCACAGAGCCACTTTTATTATGAGATCTCTTCCGTGGTGCAGGCTGGCCACCTGAGTCAGAGCCTCCTTGATTCACCGATTGCTTTTTATGACTAAAGGCCCACCCAGCCCCCTCGGAGATTACACTGGACTCTCCTGTGATTAGAGTGAATACTTCCAAAATACCCCATTTCCACTTGATGCTTCCTGAAGTGCTGTCTCCAGGGCTTTTCAGGCAGAACTTTCACCTGTTTCACCTGTCCATCATCCCTTCGTGCTCCCAGGGGTCCGCAGCCTGCACAAAGCCGCTTCCACCTAACACCTAATGGAGAGAACTGGATGAAGAGCGATTTCAGGGACCCTCAGCTGGGGCGAGGCTGGGGTGGAGGAAGACGCCACTCTGGGGCAATGTAGGCAAAATTGCAGCTAGTAATTTTGAATTTCAGAATATGGAATTATTTGGTACAAGTATTGGCAGATTCTGTTGGTTTTTCTTTTGCACTACCTTCATTGATAAAAAGGACGTACTATTTAGAGTCTCCAAGAAAGCAAGAATCTTATTCAGAGGGATTGAGTGTGGTTCTAATTAAAAATAGATTTTTATTATTATTTTCAAACCTGTCTTTCTCTAAAATATAAGGAGTCATCTTCAGAGAAGAAATTGGGCAATAATAACTAATGTTTATATAGCACTTTCCAGTTCAGGAGGCTGTCTCAAATCCATTATCTGGAGTTAGCTTCAGGACAACCTTGGGAGATGGGTATTATCTTTTTCATGTTTCTGACTAAGTCCACAGCTGTAATTCCCCATGCTTGCCAAGCTGGAATTTTAATCCAGATTATCTGATTTAAAAAGCTATACTATCTATAAAACCAGTGATTCTTAACAAGGGTATACATCAGAATCGCCAGGTGAGCTTTTCAATAGAGGTACTCTCAGACCCATGCAGAACCTTCACCATCAGAATTCCCTGAGTGATATTGGGCTCATTCAATAAAGAAACACAAAGTAGGTGAGGGAGTGATAGATGTTTTGGGAAGAAAATACAAAGCAGAGTGAGGTAGTACAGAGTGATAGGAGGTACTATTTTAGAAAGGATAATTAGGGGAAAACCACTCTCTCCAAGGAGGGGACATCTGACCCTAATGAAGCAGAGCAGTGACCTTTGCATATATAGGTGGGAAGGGTATTCTAGCAGAGGGAATAGCAATGCAAAGGCCCTGAGGCAGGACTGTGCTTGATGTGGAGAAATAGCAAGAAGACTAGTGTGGCTGGAGTGGAGTTGATGAAGAAAGGGAACTAGGAGACTGGTCAGGAGGCAGCCTGGAGCCACGTGTTAGCCCTTCAACTGGTGTTGCACAACTTTTTTTTTTTTTTTTTGCATGCTCATTTTATTTTTATGTCTCTTTAAAAGATTTTTTTATAAAAAATATAGTTAGCATACAATATTATATTAGTTTCAGGTGTACACATTAGTTATTCAATATTTATATACCTAAAGAAGTGATCACCATAAATCCAGCAACCACCTTTCACCTTACCACGCTATCACAATATTATTGACTATATTCCCCATGCTGTACATTGCATCCCCATGACTTATTTGTTTTGTTCCTGGAAATTTGAACCATTTATTGCCCTTCACCTTTTCCGGCCCTTTTTAATTTTTCAGTTACAGTTGACATTCAATATTATTTTATATTAATTTCAGGTGTATAGCATATGGTTAGACATTTATATAATTTAAGAAGTGCTCCCCCTGACTAGTCTTGTACCCACCTGGCACTATACATAGTTATTACCATATTATTAAATATATTCCCTATGTTGTGCTTTACATCCCCATGACTACTTTGTAACCACCAATTTGTACTTCTTAATTCCTTCACCTTTTTCATTCTGCCCCCTAAACCCCCTCCCATCTATCAACCTGCTAAATCTAGTACCCATCTGACACCACACATAGTTACTAGGATATTATTGACTATATCCTTATGCTATACCCTACATTCCCATGATTCCTTTGTAACAACCAATTTGTACTTCTTAATCCTTTCCCTTTTTCATCTACCTGCTCAAACCCCTCCCATTGGCGACTATCAAAATGTTCTCTGTATCTGTGAGTCTGTTTTTGTTTTGTTTGTTTAGTTTGTTCTTTATATTCCTCATATAAGTGAAATCACATGCATTTGTCTTTCTCTGTCTGACATACTCCACTCAGCACAATACCCTCCAGGTCCATCCATTCCACTGCAGATGGCAAGAACCCTTTCCCTTCTCTGGCCAAGCAATATTTCATTGTATATATGTACCACCTCCTCTTTATTCATCCATCAATGGACACCCAGGCTGCCTCCACATCTTGGCCATTGTGAACAATGCTGCAATGAACATATGGATACACATGTCCCCTCAAAGTAGCACTTTGGGTTTCTTTGGATAAATACCAGGAAGTGGGATTACTGGGTCCTGTCTCTTGTTATAGCCTTTGTTTTAAAGTCTATTTTGTCTAGTATAAGTATTGCTACCACAGCTTTTTTTTTGGTTTGTTTCCATTTTCATGAAATAATTTTTTTCCATCCCTTTACTTTCGTTAGTGTGTGTCTATCAATCTGAAGTGATTCTCTTGTAGGTAGCATATGTAAGGGTCTTGTTTTCTTACCCATTCACCATCCTATGTCTTTTGATTGGAGCATATAATCCACTTACATTGAAAGCAATTGTTGATAGATATGTAGGTATTACCATTTTATTATTTATATTTTTAATCCCCCCCCCCCCACCATCTTAAAGAAGTCCCTCTAACATTCCTTGTATTATTGGTTTGGTGGTGATTCCCTCCTTTAGCTTTTTCTTGTATGGGAAGCTCCTTATCTGTCCTTTGATTTTAAATGATAGCCTTGCTGGGTAGAGTAGTCTTGGTTGGAAGGCCTTGTTTTTCATCACGTTTAATGTTTTGTGCCAATCCCTTCTGGCCTGCAAAGTTTCTTTTGAGAAATCATCTGACAGTCTAAGGGGATCTCCCTTGTACGTAACTAACTCTCTCTCTCTTGCTGCTTTTAAAATTCTATCTTTGTCTTTCACCTTAGCCATTTTAATTATAATGTGTTCTGGTGTAGGCCTGTTTGGGTTTATTTGGGGGTGGGACTCTCTGCGCTTCCTGGGCTTGTATGTCTATCTCCTTCACCAGGTTAGGAAAGTTTTCAGTCATTATTTCTTCAAATAGGTGCTCAATCCCTTGCTTTCTCTCTTCTCCTTCTGGTACCCCTATGATGTGAATGTTGTTATGCTTGATGTTGTCCCAGAGGTCTCCTAAACTATAATCTTTTTTTTTTTCTGTTCCAATTGGATGTGTGTTCTGCTACCTTGGCTTCCAAATCATTGATTCAATCCTCTGCTCATTCTAATCTGCTGGTGATTCCTTTTAGTGCATTCTTCATTTTAGTTATTGTATTCTTTACTTCTGACTGGTTCGTTTTTGTGGATTCTATGTCCTTTTTATGCTAGCTATCTCTTTGTTGAAGTTTTCACTAATTTCCTTGAGCATCCTTGTAACCATTGTTTTGAACTCTGTCTCTGGTAGGTTGCTTGCCTCTATTTTGTTTAATTCTTTTTCTAGAGTTTTCTCCTGTACTTTCATTTGGGATGTATTTCTTGTTTCCTCATTTCGGCTGCTTCTCTGTGTTTGTTTCTATGTATTAAGTAGGCCTGGTGGCCATATGTAGTAGGTGTCTTGTGGGGCCCAATGGCACAGTTTCCCTGAGTACTCGCTCTGGGTGCTCCAGAAATGTCCCTTGTGTGGGTTCTGTGTGCGTTCCTGTTATAGTTGAGCCTTAATTGCTGTTGGCATGTCAGTGGATGGTGTTGATCCTCAGGCTGACTGGCTGTGGGGTTTGGCTACATCCACAGCTTATAGGCAGCTGTATGGGGGGCTTACCCCACAGACTGGGATTTGCCACAGTGGGCTCTGGTGCCTGTTGAAACTGTCCTTTGTGTGTGCCACTTGTAGGACTAATTGGGTGGTGATTTGCTGTGGTCTGAAGCCAACCTCCAAGTACGCTGGTTCTGGGGCTCCTTAGGAAGGGCCCAGTTCAGCCACTGCTTGTGACTAGCTAGGGAGTACCTGGTAGGAGCCACAAAGTGATCCAGGGTTGGTCATTGCCTGTGCTAACCCTGGAGGCACATGGGAGAGGACATGCTGCAAGCTGAGGATGGCTGCCACCAGTATCAGGTCTGGGGTAGCTCCACAAAAAGCTTGGACATTCCAAGGCCTGCTGTCACTTGCAGGCTCCCCTAAGGTTCAGCCACTGATGAAGGCTTCTGCTGCATGAAAGTTGGATGAGGCAGGGTCTCAGTGAGTCAGCAGGGTAGAGCAGTGGAGCTCACCAGTCCAATCAGATTCAGATTTGACCTGTAGGGGCGGGCTCAACACAGGCAACATGGTGCCCACCTGCCAGATACATGGGAGAAGGACTCCACACAGGGAAAATGGTGACTGTCCTTTCAGTCCTTGCCAGAGGTTACACAACTCAGTCTCTCCTCATATGTCTCTGATGCACCCAGTCACCTCCCTCCACTGGAGCCCAGGGTGAGTGCCTGCATGGACACTTTAAGAGGATATCTGGGTCACCTGCTGCCTTCTGTCCCACCCAGATGGTCGGAATCCCCACTGTTTTTCACAGCCAGATGATGTGGGGTCTTCTCTTCCCGGCATCAGTACTCTGGGCTGGAGAGCCTGGTGTGGTTCTGGGATTCTTCACTCCCTCATGGGGGAGCTCTGTGGCTGAGACATCTTTCCTGATTTTCAACCACCACATGTGGGTATGGGACCAGTTCTGCATCTTTGCCCCTCCTAGCAGTCTTCTTTATATCCTTAGTTATAAAATTTCTGTTCAACTAGACTTCAGATGGTTCTCCAGGTTGATCTATACTTTAGTTGTAATTATGATGTGCTTGACAGATGAGGTAAGCACAGCATTATTCTACTCCACCATCTTGGATTTCCTCTATGGTATTGCACAGTTTTTAAAACAGGCTCAGGCACAAGTTCGTACTCCTCAAATGTTATTCTTCTTTTTTTTCCTTTTACCTTGCCAAGCAATGAAAAGGAAAAACAGAGAAGATAAAAGCACAGCTAAAATACAGTCCTGATGAGCTGCCACCATTGCAATCATCATGAAACTGCAGTTCAGGGCTGTTAGAGAGACCACGAAGACTGAAAATGGTTAGTGGTGAATGAGTAGCTGCTAATTTGATAATCACCGTGAATCCGAGTGAAACAGATTTGTTCGCCTCACTGTCTACAATTTACTTTTATTTGTGATTGAATTGTAATTTCCATTTAAAATCATTATAAGGAAACAATACGTCCCCATCACGCTCATTTAAGTACCATCCTGGAGTTTTTAGCTTTGCTTTAACATTAAATCTGGTCATGCTGTCTTTCATTCCTACCATCATGGCTTTCTGTTAAGTAGATGCTGTTCTTTTCCTTGTTGTGTTTATAACATGGGGACAAACTACACATGCCTGGAGAAATGATCATGTTTTGTTTCTAAGGGAAGTGCAGATTGGTTACATTTGAAATTTTCTCTCAAGAGACTTAAATATTTCCCATAATTTTAGGGAAAAATCTTTCATATAGAAATAATTTAAAATATATTTATTAACGCAGGAACAGAATATCATATCCATAAAATTTAAATCCAGTACTATATTGGATCTTAAACAATTAAACAACTCACCATGATAAATATAGTTACATTAGATAGTATTAATGTCAATTTCTTTTCCATAGGCTCAGAATTATTTTTTTAAACACCATATGGAAAATAAAATGATATGCTAAAATAAAATGATTGGTCACTTACTTAAGCTGGCTGGAAAAGGCAGAGGAGAGAAGGCTCCAGACAAGAAATGCAGTAACATTGCCTGTCCTAGAGTCACAAGCCTGCATTCTGAGTGACTGAAACACATAGGTGAGGAATGACTTCAGAAAACATGCACCCTTCATGACCTTAGTAAAGTAGCAGGTTGTGAAACTAGATGCAAAATGTGATCCTCTATTTGTTAAACCAAAATCCTGCTTACCTATGTTTTCCATAATGTCTAGGATGATATATTCATAGTATTGTCAGTGGTATTCACCTTTAATGGAGGATGGTTTCTGTATGATTTTATTTTTATTTTGTTGCTTATCTGTACTTCTTAAGATGAACACATACATGTGTAATGAAGAAAAACTCATACAATAAAGTTTTATACTTTTACATTATAGAAAAAAACACACCACTAAAAGTTATTTTTTCAAAATTACATGTTTGTTGCATGATGTGAAGACCACATTCTGGTTTCCTGTCAGCCTTACTGGTTGCTTTATATCTCACCAATGAATTACTGTCTCCTTATTCTACTTCAACACAGACTTTGACTTCTATACTAGAAAGCCATAACTTTATTCCTTTGTAGTTTTCCTATTATTATTATTATTATTATTATTATTATTATTATTATCACTCTAAATCAACACCACAGGGGAAGGAACGATTTTTTTTCTGTGGCTGTTATTATAACTGTTAACTGTTTTCTGGAGTTAGGCCTCAGGGAGCTCTGGATTCTGGACCAAATTGACCACTCTACCCGCTCTGTCCACTAGAGGACAGCAGACGATAGGATTCATTGGCCATTATAGTTAACTTCTTATATTGTCAGATTTTTGGGAGACAAGGGAGAGATGGTCCAGACACAGCTTGCTGGGTGTCACAGTGACTCTGTCATTCATTCAGAAAGCCATAGAATTTATTTGTATTAGTGCAAATGAACAACAGAATGTTTCCCTTTCCTCTGAGCTATGGGATGCAGAAAATTAATTCCTGCCCCATTGTTAGGAGTTTCCAAAGATGCCAATGACACAAATCTACACACAAGGAATAGGACTTACACCAAATAAGGGTTCTTTTAGAAGACTTGGGAACTGTACACTATGTATTCTTGGAGGTTCTGGTTAACTAAATTTGAGGAAAGGGCTGATATAAAGTTGAGATATAAAACATAGGTAAATTGTTCTTGCCTTCAAGACATATAAAATACAAAAGCCAGATAATCTGGTACAAATTCAACATGTAATTAAGGGGATATAAAGGAGTAGTGATTAGTAAAGAAAATACTAGAGAAATAAATTTGACTTTGTCAGGATTTGAAGAAAGTAATGTCTACAGATTAGAATTGATACAGGGGTTGAAAACTGGTGTCTGCTGCATCCAGGCTACAAAAGTATTTTGTTTGATCAGTGGAAATCTTTAATTTTTTAAAAAATTTGAATTTATTTTGGTGGGGCATGTACTGTTTAGTTTGCTACACTCCCCACCATTCCCTATCATTGTATGCCCAGCACTTTACACATTTGTCTTACCTTCCAAGCCCCTGAAGACATTTAAATTGCAACCCCTGGCTTAGAGAAACTGGGAAAATGGGGACACAAGAGGGAGGAGGCAGAGTGGCATAAATATTGGGCTGGAACTGGGAGCAGATAAGTCACCTATGGAAGGTATGTGTGTGTGTGTGGGGGTGCTATATTTAGACTGGGTTGACTCAGACCAAAGGGCTATGCTGGCAGATAGGTTACAAGGAGTCGAGGGTGGTGGTGGTGGTGATTTGAGGAGTAGTTTAGATCTGATATTGCTATAGAGAACTCTGTAAATGCTCGAGGATAAGAGAACCAGGAAGTCCTGGAAGAAGATTTCGAAATCAACCTGGAAAAGTGCTGGAGATTTAATTTCCTGTTCACTCTAATATCTGTTTTTACTATGGGTTTTGATGACTAGAGCTATTCTGCTGAAAAAAAACCACACAAACAGTGAACTCTGGAGTCAAACAAAATTGATACGTGGGGGTGCTGCCCCTCACCACCACTCCAGACCTTGCCTACCTGTGTGTGCCCAGAAAAGTTGGGGGCTTGAGAGAATCAACTCCCTACATCTAGGACACGAGTCTCTCATTGTACAATCTTGGTAGCACTGCGAGGTACCATCACACTGCATTGAAGTCAGTGCTGGTCCTGCTCCTGGCCTTGACTCAATGGGTCACTAGGGGCACAGTTACTTAATCACCGCACTTTAGTTTTCTCATAATAATTTAAAGAAATGGCATGAGATAGCCTGAGAAGATTCATTCAGTATTAGTTGCCCATGATTGGAGCTCAGGAAAAAAATGGACACCCAGCTCTTATAAATAATCCAAACTGTCAACCAGGTACGTGTGCTCTTGAGAAGAGCGCTGCTCGCATTGCACTGTGGGAGGAAACAGTTGAGAGAGGGACAAAGAGTGTGAAGTCGAAAAAGATTAGACATGGTTTCCAATTCTAATTCTACCTTTTCCTAACTGAGTGACCTTAGGAAAACCATTGAACTTCTGTGAGCATCTATTTCATTCACAAAATGATGACACTGCCATGTATCTGGCCAGGTTTTTTGGGGGGAAATTAAATGAGATGGTGTAAATGTCTGGCATATCTTCATTCCTACTTCATCCTATGTGGGAAGTCACTCCTGGAATCCTGGAGTCCTGTGTGGGAGAGGCACTCTCAGTGGGGAGTGGAGTCTCAAGGACGCAGCATTAAGAGTTCATCTGTATGAGAAGAACTACAGAGAACATATGTGCTGACATTTCCTTGATGAACTCAATTAAAACTCTGAACAGTTAATTTGCTGTTTGCAGGCAGTTTTGATTGGCACAGCACTTTTCTGTTGCTCTGTTATCAGAAGAATCAAAGGAAGAGTTGTGTTCAGAATCCACAGGCTGCTTCTAGAGGAAGTGGGGAAAGTGATACCTGCCCAGTGTGGTGATCTGGCAGGTGCTGAAAAAGAGCCTCTGATCAAGAAACAGCTCTGCCTACGTGCCCCTGAGGCCTGCAGGACTTCACAGGAGCCTTGTTGCTTTGATGCAAGTCATCTTGTTTCTCCCAGAATTGTTTGGCCACCCCCAGCAAAAGCCATGCTTTGAAATACACCTGAGGATAGGATACAGCCTTCTCCTTAACAGTGCGATTGTGTATAGGGAAGGAAGAGAGCTGAGTGGGGAGATGGGATGCTCTGATGGGTTGGAGCAGGCCCCCAGCAGATGCCTTTGTGATATCACAATTTCCTCTAGAAAACCTCAGTCAGGAATCTAAACTAATAATAATCGAATCAATAACTAACGGGAAAGGCCCATGTTACATTTTATCTCATCTTTAAATAAAAATTTGTTTTAGATAGAACTTTGGATGGTTTGTAAGACATGATATCTCTAAAGGTGGTTTCATAGTTTCATAGCATAACAAAGAAACTTTCTTTGATTTTTTTTTCTTTTTTGAAATGAGGCCTAGAACTACTCAATAACCTCTACAATTATTGGTGACCTGTTCAAAACTCAGCATTAATTCTTAAGGACAGAAGCAGCTTGGTTGAGGGAAGTGAGGGCAAGGATTAGGGTGGTGTGGGAAGGAGTGTAGGCATAGGGTGGATATTCAGAAGGAAAAGGAGCCACAGACCCTGGCTTTCAGGTGAAAGTAAGATGATGAGCACAGAGATTGCCGCCAGGGGAATCTGGGAGCTGGGGGCAGGGCTGGAGACTAGGCTGGGGCTGTTGAGGCACCCGGGTGCTAAATTTAAGTAGGCACTCACTGTCCTGGTCATGTGAGTACAGGGCTGGTGCTTGAGAGTTAGCGCCTCCTTAAATTTTGCATCACACAGGATGCTTGGTTTGCTCATCCTAGTCTAGGCCCTGCACTAAAATAAAGAGTCATTCTGGTTTCTCCAAGATAGTTTCAAACTTACTTCCTGTTTTGACTACCCAGAGACTCCGATAAAAATCTAAATAGCACAGTTTTGGGGAAGAAAGTCTCAGATGATTATAAAGCTTATAGTAAACAGATCACAGCTTAACAGATGTAAACATTTGTCATTTAAGGTAAAAAGTAAAAAAGAAAAAAAAAAGAAAAACTTTCTCCAAATTAGGGTCCGTTTATATCCCAGGTACAGGCATACCTTATTTATTGCTTCACTTCACTGCACTTCACACAGGTTGTGTGTTTTTATGAACTGAAGGCAAGATCCTGCACAGCAAAAAGACGCTGACTCGCTTTATCATGATGCTCGCCTCACTGAGGTGGTCTGGAACGGAACTCACCGTGTCTCTGAGTCGTGCCTACATATGGCTGGGAGCTGAGATTGTCTTCCTCCTTTTTTTCCTCCACCTCCTTTTCTCTTTCAGCTCATTCCTTCTATTTCTTTCTCCTCTTTTCCTTCGGCTCCGTGTGACACTACTGAAGGAACTGCCCTTCTTTTTTTTTCTTCCTCCTTCCTTTGCTTCTGTTGCTTATAACAGATTCCGAGGGAATAAAAGAATCAAATATCTGTTTCACAGCCATTTCATAAACAATACAGGCTCCTTTCTTTCCATGCCACTAGGCAATGAAAAGCACTGTAGGAGGACATTTGTGACAGTAGAGTGATGAATTCATGACGACGCGGCGGTGTAGACTTGGAACAGGTCCACTGTGCTTCTCTGCATTTAGCCGAGACCAAACCAGAATGAATGCTCATGGGTGCTCAGCTGGATATATGAAACAAAGAGGTTTTCTATTTTGTGATGAAAGGAAAATAATTTGGGAGGGAAGACAAAAAAGCCTACCCAAACCAGAAATTTAGTTTGTGTTTGTTTCAGCCAAATTGCTTTAAGCCCTGTCATATACTTCTGTGGCCCTCAATTGTTGGAGAAATGTTTTCAAAGCTTTCCAGGTGCTGTTAAACCTCTCAATAAGTTTATTTTAAAATGAGGGAGTTACTAACACAGCTTTTCCAACATTAGATCATATTCAACATTCTTTACATTTAAACAACTTTAAGTTTTTGAACTAAGTTCCTTTTTTTTCCGAATTCCATTTTGAAGTAGTCACATTTCATGTGAAATGAATTTCATAAATTTATTTTAAAATCTGACAAGGATTAAAATATTCCAATCTACAATAACAGGAGGAAGGATTAACATGGCTTATGCCAGTTTTCTTCTTGTTGTTTAAAACTTTTCATGATAAAGAATATGCAACATATTGGGTAAAGACAAGAACACAAGCTTTCAGCCAGAGCTGGAGGCCTGATGCGTGTGCAGTTTTGTAGGATGCACACTGGACAATACTGGGGGCTCCCTTCACATCAGAACCATTGCAATTTCCTAGCAAATCACTTAGAAATGTTTTGAGGAAGGAGCTCCCACTTTGCCCCCCAATTTGGAAAGGTGCCATCTGGGAAAGCAGTGGCCTTGATGCTGAGTTAGTATTTAAAGGGTTTATTTTGCTCCTTTGGTCCTAGGCCTCTAGCTGAATTGAAATGATTAATCTGGATCCGTTGTATCTTGCTGTGCTTAAATTTAAGATCTTCTCCCAACTTGATCATCCCCAAACAAACAAACAAATAAACAAACAAAAACAGACAAAACATGAAGTATTTGCATTCTTCAGTTCCCCTTGTTTTCATTTACTTTCTCCTGGACCTGTTTCTTGCTGGTTCTTCTCCTTAGTCCTTCCTTTGTGCCAGATGCTGTTCTAAGCTCTTGGTTCATGCTAACTCACAGAGACCTGTGTTGTTAACCCTTTTTGAAAGATGAGGAAACTAAGGCCCAGCGAGGATAAGTAATTTGCCTGTGGTCACACAGCCAGTTAGTGGCAGAATCAGGATTTGCACCCAGACAATGCAGCATCAAGGTCCCTACTCAAAATACTCCATTCTTCCCCTGAGTTGGTCTTTTCCCCTGAAACTGGTGCAGCTGTCTAAAATCCTATTTTACACAGTTCTGGCCATCCGCTCTCTGTCAGTGGCTATCTCCCTTCTTCACTGTGCCACTCAGTCAGGTCTCCTCTGGGAACTGTCACTGGGTGCCTCGCCAGAGCTCCTTGAGGACCAGCCCTAATCTGGATCAACTCCTTCAGCCCTGGTTCCCTCCAATTCCGATTTTCTGACATGAGGTGCCATCATGCCTTATGACCCCATTCACCTTGTGACACATGAGGACAGAAATGAGCAATTGCGATTAAGGCTATGTCATTCCTGGGTCTTTCTTTACCTACCAGTGTGGCAAAACCTCAGGAGTTTGATAGTGTGCTTGGCCAGGATGTGTGGAAATAGGAAGTCTCCTTTGTTGGTAGGAAGATATATTGATGCAACCGCTTTGGAGGGTGATTTCACTACCTTGATCACATGCATTTAAAATACAGCTGGACTCCACTACTGCCACCCAGGTCTGAGCCTTCACATTTCTCACCTGGATTTTTCACCATCTCTCCGGTCTCCCTGATTCCACTCTTATCCCTTACCCACTCTCTCCACAAAGTCTATTCTCAGCACACAGTCAAAGCATTTTAAAACAAAATCCAGATCATGTCACATGTTTTTCTTAAATCCCTCTGTTGGTTTCCGCTTTTCTTAAGAACAAAAGTCAAGATTCCCACAGTGGGCTATGGGGCCTTACATAACTTGGTCTGAGCACCTCTTAATCTTATCTTTTATTCTGTCTTTCTTGCTTCCTCTGCTCCAGCCACACTGGCCTACTTGCTTTTCCTTGAACATGTCAGTGATCCTTCCATTCTAGAGCCTTTGGTGGCATATTCCCGCTGTCTGGAACAGTCTTCCCTAGAGAGCTCCAGGGCCAAGTCCCTTAGCTCCTTCTGTCTTTGAGGAAACATCACCATCTCCATGGGGCCTCCACTGATCACTTGATTTAAAATTGCAACCTCTTGATCCCATTCCGTTTTACTCTACTTATTTCTATAGCTGTTATCTTCAACATGCTGTATGGCTAGCTGACTTATTTATTATAATTTTATCTGTTTCTTTTCATGAGAATGGAAGATCCACATGGGCAGAAATATATATTTTTTTTCTGTTTCACTTATTGACAGTGCCTGGCAAGCTGTCAAATAAATATTTATGAATATATTTCTAGAATATTGAATATTGTTTTAATTTATAAAATGGCATTTGACTCAGGAATTCCACTTCTAGGAATTTATTTTATATCACACTTATACATGTACACAATGCAACATAAACACTGATAGTTGCTGAACATTGTTTATTGTGGCAAAAATCTGAGCAGTTATCTCAAAATATTAAGCATTACCTGAAGGGGGTATTTACAGGATTGGCCAAAGTCTCCAGCCAGATAGGAATAAAAATTGATTTGTGTTCCACTACCTCCTAGAAAGTGGGGACTGACATTGGAGACCAGATCAGTTATAGTCAAAACTTCATTTTCTTGCACCTCTGAGTAAAAACTTGAAATATTTACATATGTGGAGTTGTACTCTTCCCATTACTCCCAAATTGGTGAGTAAATTTCAAAGTTGGGAACAAAGAAGTGTTCAGTTCCCGCATGCTAAAGAGAAGCGCCAACAATTAAGGTGAGACACCCCTTTGGGCTTACCAAGAGGTGCTAAACTGGTGCTGTTCCCTCAACCACCTCCTCTGCCTCCATATGCTTATCTAAAAAGGTTATGGAATAAGTCCAGTGGTGAAGGGTCAGGCTCTCAGGATATAGTGAAGGGGCTCCAGAACCCTCACTTTTAGGAATGGGGTCTCCTGTGAGAAGTGGGGGATGGGTTGCCATTTCCTCTCCTGGCTCGATGCAGTTCCACTTGGAGGCCACTGTGGTGTTACCGCCGGAGTGGAGTTTACTTCTTGGGAAGCTTGATGGGTGCTTCAGGGGTTTGGAGGTAATCTGAACCCAGGGACTCCTTCTTATCTTGGGATTTCTGCAAGCAGGAGACCAGCAGGGCTCATCCACTGCAGAGAAGAAAGAAGAGATGGGGAGGCAATTTGCACAGGAAGAGGGAGGGGCAAGTAGCCCATGTCCTTTGGCAAAGTGGAAGATTTAATTCGCAGAGCACAGGATCTATCTTGATGTAAAAGAGAATGAGGGAGGGTGTTGAGAGTGTAGCCATGGGGCTGGCCGAGTGGCTCAGTTGATTAAGAGCTCACTCAAGAGTTTGAGCTCAGAGCAACAGCGGTTCAAGTCTGGCCCGAGCTGAGCTGCCAACAGGTGGCAGGATGGCTCAGCTAAAAAAAAAAAAAAAAAAGAGAGAGAGAGAGTGTAGCCATGAGGTTGTCCAGGTAGCCTCTGGCCCAAGTGAGTGTATAGGTTTTGGGGTCTGTATTAGTCTTCTAGGGCAGCCATAACAAAATGCCACAGACTAGAGGCTTAAACAACAGAAATTTGTTTTCTCACAGTTATGAAGGCTAGAAGACCAAGATCAAGGGTGTCGGGAAGTTTGTTTTCTTCTGAGGCTTCTCTCCTTGGCTTGCAGATGGCTGCCCTCTCACTGTGTCCTCACATGGCTTTTGTTCTCTGTGTGTGCAGCTCTGGCATCTCTTTGTGTGCCTAAATTTCCTCTTTATAAAAGGACACTAGTCAGTTGAATTAGGGCCCACCTTAAGAGCTTCATTTTAACTTAATCACCCCTTTAAAGACCGTATCTCCAAATACAGTCACATTCTGAGGTACTGGAGTTTTGGGCTTCAATATACAAATTCTGGAGGAACATGGTTCAGCCCATAACAGGGACCTAGACATTTAGTGAGACTGAAGGGAGACAAAGCTGCCACTTTTTGAGGTTGCTCTCAACAATGGAGGGAGACATGGTGAAACTGAGTACCGTTCCAAGAAAATCACCCCACTCATGAGGAGACCGTTCCATCAGCAGAGGCTCCCAGTAGCAGACAGAACTAGACTAAGCCAGAGCAAGACTAGGGGAGCCTCCCAGTAATGTAAGAGGTTCTCTGCTTCTCCTAGTCCTCCTGTTCTCTCATCACAATACCCTCTAGGTCTATCCATGTTGTCATAGATGGCAAAATTTCATTCTTTTTTATGGCAGAGTAATATTCCATTATATATATATCACCTCTTCTTTATCCATTCATCTATTCAGGTACACCTAGACTGCTTTCAAATCTTGGCCATTGTAAACAATGCTGCAATGAACATGTAGATGCACATGTATCCTCGAAGTAGTGTTTTGGGTTTCATCAGATAAATACCCAGAGGTGGGATTACTGAGTCCTTTTTTGTCTCTTGTTATAGCCTTTGTTTTAAAGTCTATTTTGTCTGGTATAAGTATTGCTACTACAACTTTCTTTTTTTTTCTCACTTCTATGAAACATCTTTTTCCATCCCTTTACTTTCAGTCTCTGCGTGTCTTTCAGTCTGAAGTGAGTCTCTTGTAGGCACCATATATATGAGTCTTCTTTTCTTATCCATTCAGCCACCCCATCTTTTGACTGGAGCATTTAATCCATTTTCATTGAAAGTAATTGTTGATAGATAAGTAGTTATTGCCATTTTATGATTCATATTGTTGACATTTTCTTTTTCTTCTTAAAGAAGTTCTTTAGCATTTCTTGTAATATTGGTTTGATGGTGATGAATTCCTTAAGCTTTTTCTTGTCTGGGAAGCTCTTTATCTATCCTTCAATTCTAATTGACAGCTTTGCTGTGTAGTCTTGGTTGTAGGTCCTCACTTTTCATCACTTTGAATATTTAATGCCAATCCCTTGTGGCCTGCAAAGTTTCTGTTGGGAAATCAGCTGACAATCTTATGGAAGCTTCCTTTTTGATAATTAACAACTTTTCTCTTGCTGCTTTTAAGATTCTTTCTTTGTCTAACCTTTGGAATTTTAATTATGATGTGGGCCTGTTTAGGTTAATCTTGTTTGGGACTTTCTGCACTGTTGCCATGCAGCTGTGCAGCCATCTGTCCCCCCATGCTTAACCTTAAACTGACCCTTTTGAGGACACTGAACATTCACCTTGTGTCTCCCTGTTTGGCTCCAAAAGATGGTTGGTTAGTCAATGATGGGTAAGATTCCTCGAGGAAGGAATCTAAGACAGACACAGTCGCATGGGGGCCATCAGGAGAAATCTCGGGGCTGATGGAGGTGGGCATGGGTCCTCACCTGCCCCCAAAGAGACTGGAGGTCTTCTACGTCTGTAGCTACATTCCTTCCCGCAACCTGCTTGGGAAGTGACCTGATGATCTGTCCTCAGCATAATAATCTTATCTTCCTGGGGTCGTATGCATATAGGGTGTGTGAAGGCAGAGCAACTGTCTTATCGCCATGGGTGGATTCTTGGTAATAGCAGCTTGCAGGCATGGGTAATCTGGATTGAGCAAGTTCTCAGGAATGAGACTCACAGACTGTGGAGAGAACAATGTTACTTCCGGGTATGTGGAGAAATAAAAGCGGCGTGTTGGGCTGATTCGGGGCTCTTAGTCCATGAGGCTGGAGACCCTTGGCCCCTCGCTTATTTAACTATTGGCTGCTGTTTCTTTTCTTTCTTAACCGTTCGCCGCCCCCTCTCGTTCTCCCACTTCCCATGTTGTGCAGGACGTAACACTGCACTTCCTGGGTTTGAATATCTGTTTCCTTCACCAAGTTAGGGAAGTCATCAGTCATTATTTCTTCAAATAGGTTTTCAATTCCTTGCTCTCTCTCTTCTACTTCTGGTACCCCTATGATGTAAATGTTGGTATGCTTGCTATTCCCCCAGAGGCCCCTTAAACTGTCCTCATTTTTTTAGATTCTTTTTTTCTTTTAGCTGTTCTAATTGGGTGGGTTTTTTTCTACATTATCTTTTAAATTGCTGATTTGATCCTTTGCTTCATTCAATCTACTGTTGATTCCCTCTAATGTATTCTTCATTTTAGTTATTGTATTCCTTATTTCTGACTGTGTCTTTTTTATGTTTTCTATCTCCATTTTTATCTTTCTTGTCTCTTTGTCGAAGTTCTCCCTGAAATTACTAAATATTCTTATAACGAATGTTTTGAACTCTGCACCTGGTGGCTTGCTTGTCTCCATTTTGTTTGGTTCTTTTCTGGAGCTTTGTTCTGTTCTTTTATTTGGGACATTTTTTTTTTGTCTCCTCATTTTGGCTGCCTCTCTGTGTTTGTTGCTATGTATTAGGTGGGGCTGCTATGTCTCCTGGGCTTAGTAGAGTGGCCTTATGTAGTAGGTGTCCTGTGGGGCCCAGTGGCGCAATCTCCCTGGTCATCTGAGCTGGGTGCTCCAGGTGTGTCCCTTGTGTGGGTTGTGTGTGTCCTCTGTTGTACTTGAGTTTTAGTTGCTGTTTTCATGTCAATGGGAGGGATTGACCTTCATGCTCATTGGTTGTGAGGATTGGCTATTACTACAGTGGAGGAGTTTTAGTACCATGGCTGACCCTACAGAGCAGGATTTGCTTTATTAGGGCTCTAGTTCCTGCCCAATCTGCTCTTTAGGTGTGTTATCTTTGGACGTGGCCAGGTGATGCTCCAACTCAGTTTGAAGCTGACCACTGGGTGTGCAAACCCCAAGGCCTCCTGGGAGGAGACCCACTCTAGGCCAAGTTTAGCTACAGCCTATGCTCTGCCCAGGGCCATCTGGCATGAACCATAAAGCCATCTGCAGATGGCCACAGCCTGCGCTGTGCTTGCTGGTGCCTGGAGAGGCCAAACTGTGAACCAAGACTGGCTGCCACTAGTGCCAGGCTTAGAGTTGCTTAGGAAGAGGTACAGGATGTGCTGAAGCCAGATGCTGCTTGCTTGGGTTTTATGAACCTTTGAGAGATTTTAGGAAATTCTGCAACATGACTCAAGGCAGGTGGTTTGTATGAAAAAGCCACTGGAAGTGATGTCAGTGTGCTTGAAAGTTGGGTAGAGCAAGGTCTCATATTCACCAAGGCATGGTGCTAGCCAGGTTGATGGAGATTCAGATATGGCAGCCATATCTGTGTGCTGGGAGGGGGAGGGTTAAACAAAGAAACAGTGACTTCTGCCAGCTCCTTTGTTTGGGAGAAAAGCTGCCCCTTCAGCCTTAACCCTGCAGTCAGACAACTCATTTTCTCCCTGTATAGGATTCTTGGTTGACAGTTTTTTTCACTTATTATTTAAAGCAGTGGTTGACTTAGTCTGTTTGGCTCTATGACAAAATATTATACACTGGATTGCTTAAACAACATACGTTTATTTGTCACAGTTCTAGAGAATGGGAATTCAAGATCAAGGTGCCATTGATGAGGTACATGGCAAGAGCCCACATCTTGGCTTATAGACACTTGGCTTATAAGGGCACTAATCGCATCAAGAAGACTCTGCCCTTATGATGACATTAGCTAACCCTAATTATCTCTCAAAGGCCCCACTCCACATACCACCAAATCAGGAGTTAGGACTTCAACATATAATTTGGGGGTACCTAAAATGCAGCCTTAAACAGTGATTCAATAAATACGGTCCCAAACATTCAGGATTAACATTACTGATCAGAAACTGTCTTGGTGGAGCCTATCAATCTGTTTTAACAAGTTTTCAAGGTGATCCTGAGACCACTATAATACGAAACCTCTTTTTAAAAAGAACTAAAAATGAAAGAAAAAAAGATAGAACAAAGAGGTTTTGAAACATACCTAAGATACATACTATAAGATTCTGCCATACTCAATCAACAAATCAGAATTTAGAAATACTATTCTAGTTTGGGTTGGTGTTTTGTTGTTGTTGCTGTTTTTACCTAAATCCAATATTTTATTTTCTTTGAACACATTGGATAATTTTGTTAGCAATTTTCTAAACAGTAGAAAGTATTATAAAATGATGAGGAAAAAATATATACATATATACACACACACATATATAGGAAGAGAGAGTAACTATATATTTTTTTAAATCTCCAGGTTAAGAAAATGAATACATTTTTATAATAAAGAGTATTTCATGTATAGTTTTAGTATTTCAATGGGATGGTTTAATCAAACATCACCAGTGTTCCAGACAACTGAGTGAACGTAGCAATATATCATTTTTTACACTTAAATAACCATTAAATAATACACATGTCATTTCATAGTTTCTTTTTAAAGGAATTAGCAGAGTATCTTGTCTAAAATGTGATTTCTGCACAGGTGTATATTTTACCTCTTTCCCAACATGCCACCGAAGTGACAAAAATGAAGTACAAAAACAAAAAATATCCATAGCAGAAGTGAGAATGAGATCACTTCAATGGACTGGGGTTTTGGGTGGATTTCTGGAAGTAATTGGGATTCCACTGAAGAACAAACCAGAGCCAGGGAATCTGTAGACCTGACATGTACAAGAGAAGGCTACCCAGGAATTCTGAGTTTCTGAGAAGCTCTCAACTGTTTTCCATAGTCACCCAACCTAAAGTAAGACTTGAAAGGTAACAGACTCTGCTCAGATATTCATAGCTTAATGTCAACTTTCTGATTCAAGAAAAAGAACAATTAGGGAACAAGATGGTTATAATGGCAGAAGTTGTTTGTATTATCGATCTAGTTTTGGTGTAATAATGAATGAACAAGTAAAAATCAAGACAATTGACAGGAAACCATCAGTACACTGAGAATATTATATAGCAACAAAAATATAAAAAACTACAGACATATGCAATACATGGATTTTCTGGGGGAAAAGCATAAGAACAGCTGCACTATGATCCACTACTCCCTTTCCTAGGGCTTCAGGGTATACCTCAGGGGAACAAAAAGAGGACAGATGACCTGGTCTAATCTGTGTAGTAGATCTACAGATAATAGAATAATTATATTTTGAATGTTTATCTATTTTAAACAAAACATCTTTTAAAACAACAAATGTTTAAACCCAACATCTAATTAAATAGCTTCTCCCTGATATTTGGTTGCATTCTATTCCAGAAGCCAATCTCAGCAATAAGAAGAACAAAAATAATTTACTTTTAAGTGTATAATACTTGCAATTGTTCAGAAATAAATTTAAGTAGGTGAGTTGACATGCAGCAGTCATCCCAGGAAAAGTAATCTCCTGGGGTTCATTATAATATTGAAAAAGAGTTATACACTCTTACTGCATTCTATGTATTTGTGCTGTCAGATTCAATTCAAGTTTACAAATATTTCACAAATACTTATTCAGAACCTCGGGTGTAGTGCTTGTGTCAAGCACTACAAATGATAGAAAGGGATTAAGACATCAAATTTATGATAAAAAAGGTTGTAGCCCCTAGAATAAGTATTATGCAAGGCCAAGTATGGCTTAAGGAGAAGAAATAAACTGCTAAATGTTTCACATGAATAAGCATTGCCATTGTCATCAAGATAGACTGGAAATGCATCATAGAAGCTGTAACATTTGCATTGACCTTGAAGAAAGGACACCATTACAACTGTAAATAAAGATGGAGGCAATTATAGGGGGCATACATTTTTTGTGGAAAGACCCTTATTAGCAAAAGCATGTGCTTAAGTAAAGGATGTACAGAAAGCTTTCTGCAACTCATTTTGGATATAACACAGAGCCCATTAGGAGAATTCTGGAGGAAGAGACTTCAGAGCTAAACCAAGATTTTATTTGAAAGTTCCTCAATGTCAGGGTGAACAAATCAGGGTGAAGAAGACAGAAATGGAGATGGAGATGAAGCTGGGGGTTGTAGGGAAGTGTGGATATAGGTATAAATGTGTGTGTGTGTGTTTGTACACACACACACACACACACACACACACACACACACACACACGAGGTGTGGTAACAAAATATAGTAAATGCAGCTGCCAAGTGCCATCCAATGGAAAGGCAGGGAGCTTCAATATGGGAAGTGGCATGTGGAACCTTAGTAACAGTGTGTGAGAAGTTTCAACTTGTTTGATGCAGTCAGTCAGGTGTGAGCTATGGTTGAGAGAAGGTGTGTTTTAAAGTGTGTCGTAAATCATCCTCCATCATGACAATGCTCCGTGTCACACATCGCTTCTGGTATGGCAATTTCTGTCAAATAAACACATTACAGTGTGTCCTCATCCACCTTATCCACTGGACCTAGCACCGTGCAACTTCTGGCTCTTCCCCAAAGTCAAAATGATTCAGGACATCGAGGCAGCCACGATACTGTAACTAAAGACACTCATGAAAGAGGACTTTCAGAACTGCTTTCTGAAAGTGGCAAGAATGATGGGGTAAGTGTTTTTGAAGCAAGGGGAGTATTTTGAGGGAGATTAATGACAATGTGTCTTTTACTATAATAAATTTTTAAAAATTTAAACATTCACCATATTTTTTGATCACACATCATATTCACTCCTTTTCTTGGGAATGGTGGGAACTCCTCAGGAAAGCAAAAAGAAAACAGAACATGTCTAATCTTCTGAAGGAAATTTTCAGATATATAACATAATGATATTTGTTTTAAATACTTATGTATTTTGTATCCTTTAAGCCAAATGCCTAATTGAATAGCTTCTACCTGACATTTTATCATAGTTTATCCTTAGATCCAATCTTAGTGATAAGAAGAGCAAAAATAACTCACTTTAAGTGTATGGTACTTACAATTGTCACTAAGAAATTTATGAAGGTTAGTTAACATGCAGCAGCTATCTCAGGCCCAGAAATTTCTCTGGGCTCATTATAAGACTGAAAAGTAGTGGGGCACTATTACTGCATTCCATATACTTGTGCTGTCATATTTATTTCAATTTTACAAATATTTATTTAGGATCTCATGTGTGTAAACTATTGTGTTCTGCAAAAAATAAAAAGAATACTAAGACTTCTAAAATATAATCTAAAAAAGCCTGAAAAAATAGTATTACATAAAGCCATTGTGTCTTAAAAGAATAAATAAACTACTGAATATTTCAGATGAGGGAGCATTCTTACCCTCTTCAAGGTAATCTGGAAATACACCATGGAAGCTGTAACATTTGAGGTAGATCTTGAAGAAAGGATAGCATTTAAATTGTAAAAGAAGACGAGGGCATTTGGACATGGGGTGGGGGCTTTTGGTGTATTAACAGAGGCATGTATTTGAGAGGATAGTGTGTCAAGAAGGCTTCTAGTAACTCATATTGTAAATAACACAGGGTCAATTAGAAGAATTGTAGAGGAGGAGACTTTGAGTTTAACCAAGGTTTTATTGGAAAGGACTTCAACTAATTCCAGGAAGCAAATGTAGGATGAAGCATATATATATATATATATATATATATATATATATATATGCTTATTAATGTAATTCTTTATGAAATTATTTCTGAAGAAATATTGTATATTGAATAACATCTTGCTTCATAAATTGAAGTAAGAATAAATAATAAAGCATATATATATACACACACACATATATACATATATTATATATACATATATATCATTATATATAATAATATACATTATATATTATATATAAAAATATATTATATATAATATTAATATTATATATTTATATAGGGCTTTTTAATATATATTATATATTCACATTTCTATATAGATATGTATGTGTTCATATATGTAGATATGTTTATATATAATGTAATCTGTACATACACATGAATAAACAAATATACATATATATATACCTATATACACAGATCTAGATGCATATACCATATATGCATATAATCTGTTAGCAATGACAATCCATTAATAGTTGTCAAAGAGGGATATGGTTTCATCAGAGTTCTGTTTGTGAAGAATAATCTGACAGCAATGTTTGAGAAGGTAGAGAGTATCAGCAAGATGTAGGAGATAAGGAGCTGGATTTCTGCAAATCAGAGAGGCTGTTAGTGATGAGGCTGACATCAGTGGCATCAGGAGGAATGTGTATGGAATCAGTGGGAAGAGAGGAAGGGCAGGTGTGGACATGAAGACAGGTCACTCATTATATTCAGACTACACAGTGTGACAAAAGCTAACACTTAAGGACTTTGCGGGCACAAACCATCCAAAATCTTGCTAGTTTGGTCATTCCCAGATACTCACTAGCCAGTATGACATTATATCTTCTTAACATTATTTGAACTTTGGTAACATGCATTTGAAGCCTGTCATTTTCAATAAGACTTTGCGAAAATCTTTATATATTTCTGTATTACTTATTGCCTTACCTTATTAATTTCCTTCTTTCTTAATTCTAGGAAGATTGAAACCATTTCCTTCCTATTCTACCACTGCTTTTTCCTCTCTATACTCTTCCCAATTAAATTCCTGAATCTCATCTCTGAGCTTTCTGAATTAGTAAAGCATTTCATATTATCTTTTATTTATTTATTTATTTATTTATTTATTTATTTATTTATTTATTTATTTATTAGCTGAGCCATCCTGCCACCTGTTGGCAGCTCAGCAGCAGCTCAGCTCAGGCCAGGCATTGAACCGCTGTTGCTTAGAGCTCACACTCTTGAGCAACTCTTATAATTTGGCCCAACCTTCACTTTCTGAACTCTATTCTCACTTTTTCCGTCATTGCACTACTATTATTGTTTATTTCTCTATGTGATATAGGAGTTGAATCCCCACCAGAAATGAAATTTACCATGTCCCAAATACATTGGAATGAAAGATCTTTTGATAAGTAGCAGAATTTCTGGGATTGCCTCTGTTCACTCAAACACAAACCTGCCTCCACTGTAGATTAAATGTGATATGAGTCTTCAGGCTACACAGCCATATAAGTATCAACGTCAACGTAACCAAGTCCTGCTTAGAGGAACTAGACTATTTCAGTGCTTAATGTATTTCTGAAGCCACAATGAGAACATATAAGCATGTAAAATATTTTGTTTTCCTCTAATTATTTTAATATGACTAAATTTTTTTAGTTTAAATTTTTTTCTATGTTTTTGAATAACACAGGCATATATATTAAGGAATTTATTAGGTACTCCCACCTTAAGTCATTACAATGATAGAGTAATTATAACTGCAAAAAACTTGGAACACTAACCAAATCAAATCAGAGCTACATCTAATCTGCACAATATTTTAACCATTTTAATAAAAAGAGAACATATATTAGTATAAGATCCAAACATTTTTCCTCAATATTTTTGCCAGTGAATCTGTAATAACTTTCTTATTTCTCAAGCTGTAGATAATTGGATTTAACAAAGGAACAATGACAGTGTAAAAGAGAGAATCCATCATATCTTGGACATCTGCTAGTGCAGATCCAGGGTGCCCATACATGAAGAGAGCCATAGTATAAAGACACAGAAAAGAGATGGGCTCCAGAGATGAAGAAGGCTTTCCTTATGCCTTGTAGTGACTTCTCTTTTAAGATTATAAAGAGAACAAGTGCATATGAGACAAGAACAGTCACAATTGTGAACACCTGTATTGATCCAGAGAAAATGAAAACCATAAGAACATTAATGGAAGTGTCAGTACAGGAAATCTTAAACAATGGCAGGATATCACAGTAAAAGTGATGTATCATATTAGAATTACAGAAGGCTAACCTGAATAAAAAACCTATATGAATTAAGGCACGAAGAACACCACCTACAAATGATGAGATGAACACCTGATGCATAGACTATTGGTCATAATCACTGGATAGTATAATGGTTTGCATATGGCCACATAACGATCATATGCTACTGTTGCCAACGGGAAACATTCTGTGGTTGCACTGAATGCAAAGGAAAAAAATTGTGTCTTGCATTCAGAAAGAGATATCATTTTGCTCTTGGCTAAGAAGTTGATCAGCATGTTAGAAGTCACTGTGGATGATATCCAAGCATTCACAAAGGCCAAACTCCCGAGAAGTAAGTACATGGGGATATGGAGTTGAGGGTCATTGCAGATGAGAACAATTCGATAAAGGTTTCCCACAATGGTGATGCGGTATATCACCAAGAACATCAGAAACAGGGGGATTTGCTACTCTGGTGGATATACAAGTCCTGTGAGAATAAACTCTGTCAGCAACGTTGCATTTTCCTTTCCCATGTCCTCATTCTATGTTGCCTGAAAAGAAATGGAGTAAATGAAAAAGTAGATCACTAATGATTTATTATTAAAATATGGGGGAGTGGGGTGAGAGTTGAAATAAAACCATGCACATTAGAATTCCTCCTTAATTTTATTTATTTATTTATTTATTTATTTATTTATTTATTTATTTATTTATTAGCTGAGCCATCCTGTCACCTATTGGCAGCTCAGTGGCAGCTCAGCTCGGGCCGGGACTTGAACCGCTGTTGCTCAGGGCTCGCACACTTGAGCAAGCTCTTAACCAACTGAGCCACTTGGCCAGCCCTCCCCCTTAATTTTATTACCTCTAAAATAGATGGAGTTTATGCTGGGGCAATTGAAGAAATGGAAGAAAATGCAATGATTTCAGTTTAAAAGTATTCAGCAATGAGCAGATTCAGAAAAAAAAGAAAGACATTCTAAGTGTGTGATATATTTATGGGGATACTATTGAGTGTGATAGGGAACTTTTTGTATGAAGCACAGATGTAAGATCAAGGGAAGAGAATTTTGAAGGACTTGGGTAATAAAATGAATTGGATGCTGTGTAAAAGATCTTAAACTTTATTCCTCAGGCAATAAGCAGGCACTGAAAATTTAGAGATGTGGAATTGTACTGTAAGATATTATAAAAAAAAATACATGGTAGTGTGAAAAATAGGCTGTGGTGGGGTGGAAATTAGAATCAGTAATACTACTCAGGAAACCAATACTCTTGTCCAGTGGTTCCCAAATCAGATTACACATCAGAATTGTCCGGGAAATTGTTTGTGCAAAATGTAGATTGTGAGGTATTACTGTAGAAATCGATTGAATGGGTCAAGAATAGGGTCTAATAATCTGCATTTAAAAAATGCTTTCCAAGTGCATGTCAAGTGCTTGGTCAAGGGTGATGTTACATTGGGAGTGATGAGGAGGAATGAGAGATAGATGCAAAAGAATTCAGAATATAGAGTCACTAGGGCTCATGATATATTAGATGTGAAGGGGGTAGTCAGTAAAGGAGAGGGGAGTCACTTGGGCAGATGGTCATCAGAAACGGAAATTAAGAACTCAGATGCAGTGGTTAGCTTGTGGAGAGAGCATCCTTTGAGATGTACTTAGTAGCATGAGTCTACCTGCTTAATATAAATGGTCTTAAGAGTCATTGGGGGTACCTGAGACATATTTAGTGATGACCTATCAATTGAAGAGTGTGTATAAAGTAAAGAGAAGAAGCGCATGGAAAGACACTTGATGGTTATATTAAAGAGGTTATAAAGTGGATAAACAGCATATATTAGATGACCAACCTGTAATCCCCTTTTCTGTCCCATAGTCTTGGTTACCAGCGGAGGTTATCACCCACTTAAGAAGCAAGAGCTAGAAACTGACTTTCCCATCTCCCTTGTACCTAGAGTGAGGGCACTTGACTTAGATTTAGCATATCAAATCCACCCAACCTGCATTTAGAATGGAGAGAGGGAGAAAAAAAGTACCGGGACAAAAAAGAATATTGCTTGCAAAGGCAGCAATAGGAAGACTCCAGTAAATGTGTCCTGAATCCACAATAATGGCATTATCAGTGTGAGCTGGCATTCCAAATTCAGCAGAATTGACACCAGGTCTCATTGAGCTAGTATTGAGACATGGTTTTGGCTGTTAATTGGATTTTTGGTTTCTTCTGTTCCTGCTCCCCCTCCCCCACCTTCTTTCCCCCAGCGGATTCCTCCAATTTCTCTTTCACTTTTGTTAAAGCCAATTTCCATTCAATCAACTCATTTCCTGTTGCAATCTAGAGGCCTGGCTCACACCAAAGAAAGACTTGGAAGAGACCAGAAAAGGCTACTGAGCAGAGTGATAAGAGAAGTAGAAGGAAACCTGGAAAGCCGAATTTTAAAAAAGAAAGATATTCAAGAAGAACAAAGTGGGAACAGCCAAGTGGTACGATGGTTAAGAACTGGCTTGGGATGCCAGAGGGCCCCGGTTCGGATCCCACATATGAGGGCCAGTGACACTGCTCTCTACAGCTAAGATGCTGAACAACAGCTCAACCTGGAGCTGGGCTGCTGTGAGTCACCGGCGATGGCGTAGGCTGCAGTCCCTGCTGCAGTGGGTTGCCATGGGCTACCGTGTGTAGCCAGCAGCCAGCATGAGCGGCCAGCAGCCGCAGTGAGCGGCCGTCCAGAAGCCGGCGACTGATCTGCCTCGCCCCGGAAGAGCGCAATGATGGTGCCAACTGGGGCCAGTGAAGCAACATCCTCCACAATTAGACTGAAGAACAAAAATGACAGCAACTTGTCTGTTCCCCTTCCCCCAATTCCCCAGCGCTGTTCCCATTCCCCAATTTCCCAATAAAAATCTTAAAAAAAAAAAAAGAACAAAGTGAAGTACATGTCAAATGCCAAAATAAATGATGTAGTAGTGTGGCAGTGGACCCTAGACAAATGCCTTCCCAGACTATGTGGTCACTAAGGATTTCGCGCTATAGCGGGGAGTTTCAGACAAAGACATTCCTGGACTCCATGGTCATTAAGACTTCCGTGTTTAATATTTCTGAATTCCTATCTCACCTGGGAGCCAGTCAGGAACTGGCACAATGGCCACGTGTCCTAATAATAAATCTTAGCTGCCAACCTGGAAACCTCAGGGAATATAGCGCCGAGTCCCACCCGGGTCGGGGCTTAGCCTCTGGATATAAATCCACTGAGCCTGTGCCAGCATTAATAAAAGTTGCTTCCTGAGCTTTGGTGTCCTTTCTCTCTGTCTGAGTTTCCCACAACAGTAGGACAAGGAGTTATCAGATTTTACTGACTGTGAAAATCAAGAGATTTTTAGTGGTTTTAGTGAGAGCAATTTTCATTATGTGATAGAGTTGAGGCCAGAAAATAAGAAGTGAAAGGGAAATAAATGGGTGAAATGATACAGAGCACTCCCAGAAATGTGGAGAACAGTTGTCAGTTTTCTACTTCTCATAGACACATGTAGGTTTTCTTTTACTTTTAGAATATTTCAATGAAACTTCAAAAGAGAAGAGAATATAGGAAGGCATGGAGAGGAGAAAGGGAACAGGAAACGTGGGAAGTAAAAATGCATTGGTGAAAAGCAAACAACAGGGAGGTGAGTAACAAATGGAAAAATAACAGAGACATCGATGGATAAGTGAAGGAAAGACAAGCCAAAGAAGACAGAGAGATAGTATCTGAGAAAGGCCGAAGGGAAATAAAGGGAAAGACTCAGAGGCTTGGGGTGAATGTTTGTCTTAACTCTGGAGTTCCTTAAAAGCTGTCAGTCCTGAGAATTATTTTTTTCTTTTTTTAAAAAATTCAAAGTTTATTTTCCTATAGAATTTCTGTATGCAAAAGAGATTTAAATTTTATTTTATAAATTTTGTATTCTTCATAAGTATATTGGCACTGCCCCAATGTTCTTTCCATATTTTAAAATTGCTTCTGTTACCAGCCAACCAAGCAGCACCTCCACCAATGAGAAACTTTTAAGTGTTCTTTCCTAAGGAAATGTTAAGTATAGAAATGTTAAGCATAGAAATGTTAAATCTCCTGCCCCTGCTTCAGATAACTACTTGAAAGTCTGTGACTTCCTAATATCCCCCAGGCCAGTAAGCTAAATGCCAAACCCATTCTGGGCCCAGACAACTGACGCCATCTAACAGGCTGAATGGCCACAGGCTTCATGAGAGCTAACAGATTTATTAATTAAAATCTATTTTTCCTCATTCAGGGACCTTGGGGATACAGATGACACCC
>NW_017732345.1:339544-359896 GCF_001890085.2 Hipposideros armiger | reverse complement strand
TTTCCTAATATATATATATATATATATATATATATATATATATATATATAATATTATATATTATCAAAATTTATCTGATAAAATCATTATAGTTAAATTAACAAAATAATAAAACACATTAAAGGGAACAATTTGGTCTTACAGATATTTTGCATACCTAAATTTTAGTCACAAAAAGTAAAATACACAATTAATTCACTACTTTATCCCATCTCCAGCTGGCTGTTTTGACATGTTTTAAACCCAATCTAAAATTATTATAAATTAAATAGTATTTTAAAATTTCTATATAAAGAATAATGAATATGATACAAAGCATTTCTCTCTCTTACCCATATCTTTTGAGAAATTGTGAAGATTCTTTCAATTCACTAGGCTTTCTAAAGTAGAAATATATACAGTAACACAAGAATGACAATAACATACATAGCAATTCTTTGCACAGTGATTCATGTTGTAGGCTTCCTTTCCCAAACTCAGGAAAATATTCTTTATATTAATTTACTTTGAATAGAAGAATCAACCAGTTATACAACTGTGTGCTTTTGCCAGAAGAGAAAGGAATGCAGAATGAAAATTCCCCTAATAATGCCCAAGGATTCCCTTTAGGACAAAGCTACTGGGCATTTTGGAAAGTACATGTTGTCCCACAGGGAATTACAGACTCTGAAATAATAAAATCAAGTCATTACACTTTTAAGATGTTAAATGGTATGGTATGTGAATTATATCTCCATAAGCTGGTTTTTATTTTTTTTTATATAAAGAGAGTTTATAACAGCTTTACTCATAGTTGCCAAAACTGAGAAGCAACCAAAATGTCAAGGGTGAATAGATAAAGCATCCATTGTGATACATCCAGATAATGGAATATTATTTAGCACCAAAAAGAAATGAGATATTAAGCCATGAAAAGATACGGATGAACCTTAAACCCACGTTAGTAAGTGAAAAAAAGCCAATTTGAAAAGGCTATGCACGGGCCGGCCGAGTGGCGCGATGGTTAGGGACTGGCTTGGGATGCCAGGGGGCCCCGGTTCAGATCCCACGTGTGAGGGCCAGTGATGTTGCCCTCCACAGCTAAGATGCTGAACAACAGCTCAACCTGGAGCTGGGCTACTGTGGGTTACTGGCGATGGCGTAGGCTGAAGCCCCTGTGGCAGTGGGTTACCATGGGCTGCCGTGTGTGAGTGGCCGGCAGCCACGGTGGGCGGCCGTTCAGAGGCCTGCGACTGATCTGCCTTGCCCGGGAAGAGTACAATGAAGGTGCCAACTTGGGCCAGTGAGGCGGTGTCCTCCACGGCTAGACTGAAGAACAAAACGACAGCAACTTGTCTGTTCCCCTTCCCTAATTCTCCAGCACTGTTCCCATCCCTCCAATTCCCCATTAAAAATCTTTAAAAAAAAAAAAAAGAAAGAAAAGGCTATGCACTGTGTGATTCCAACTGGATGACATTCTAAAAAAGCAAAACTCTGGAGACAGTAAAGAGATAAGTGTTTGCCCCGGGATGGGGGCAAGGGAGGATGAATAGGCATAAAACAGAGGATTTTCAGGGCAGTGAACCTACTCTGTTTGTGATTATAAGAGGGAACACATTTCATTATACATTTGTGTAAACCCATAGAATGGACAACACCAAGACTGACCCCTCATGTAAACTATGGGCTTTGAGTGATACTGATGTGTCCATGTAGGTTTATAGATTCTAGAAATGTCTCAGTCTGGCGCTGGATGGTGATAGTGGGGAAGTGTGTGTGTGTGTGTGTGTGTGTGTGTGTGTGTGTGTGTGTGTGTGTTGGTGGGAATGAGAGGGCATATGAGAACTTCCTGCTAAATTTTTCTATGAAACTAAAATGCTCTTAAAAATTAACTCTAAAGAAAGAATGAGAGTCCGAGGAGGAGGAAGGAGAAGGGAAAGGGGAAGACAGCCTCACAAGGCCCATCTCAGTGGCACCAACTCTGAAGTTTTTCATGGCCCCTCTTATCCTCTGTGTCCTGGCAAAAGAATTGCTCCTTTTTCTGTATTTGCACTATGTTTTTATTTCTACTTCTTTTACAGTTCCTATCACTTTACTATATTTGTATGCAGGTTTTATAGGAAAATATTATATTTATAGGGCCACAAGAATAATCAGGTGATTCTCCTAAGAATTAGATAGTCCTAGGTCCCACCCTGCCAGAGAGGAATAAAGTGATCAATAGCTTAGCACAATGTAACCTATCTCAACCTTTGGGGAGTATTATGGACTGAGTGTTTGTGTCTCCCCAAAATTCATATATTGAAAACCTAAACCCAATGTGACATTATTAGGAGTTGGGAACTTTAGAAAGTGATTTGTCATGAGTATGGAGCCCTTATGAATGGGATTAGGGCCTTTTAAAAAGAGATCCCAGGAAGCTTCCTCACCCTCGTTTTTTACAACAGGAAATGGTAGAAAAAAGACAGTTGTCTATGAGCTGGAAAGTGGGCCTCACCAAACACTGAATCTGCTGGTGCCTTAATTTGGACTTACTAGCATCCAGGACTGTGTGAAAAATTAATTGCTGTGTAAGCCCTCTGATCTATGGTATTTTTGTTATACCAGCCTGAACTTACAAAAACAGGGATTTGTACAGCTGTCAGGAAATTGCTGTAGACATCAGGGGCTGTCTGTATTTTACAGAGAGTAAGAAGAAGTGAGGTCAAAATACGAAAAAAAAAAAAAAGAGAAAGATTGAAATAAAAAGAGATGAGACTTTATTTTGAAACTACAGGATTGGTTTGTCAAAAGATATGTGTGTGTGTGTGTGTGTGTGTGTGTGTGTGTGTGAAGCATGTTCTGAAAGTATTTCAGCAGTTTAACCTTCACTAACTTCAGAGAAGAAAGTGCCACAGACTTACACCCCAGATCATTTGAAGGCTAATTTTTTACATTTATTTTGTAGTTAGTTCAGTTTTGTGTTAAATATTGAATTATTAATTTTAATTGAGTCAGCCTCTCTGATTAAAGAGAATAATGGCTAACTGAAATAAACTAAAATTTGCTATTAAAAATTCAGAGACCTAAGCGAAAAAACTTGAAGTTCTATGTCTGGGTTCATGTAAGGCAAAACATTCTATAGGAAAGATGGATTTGAGGACATATATGACCCTGAGTGTGAACGTCTGGGTACAAGCAACCATTCCAGGCAGCGTTTCAGACTTTCGAGGCAGCGGACGTGGTTAGCCCCAAGTCAAGGCCTCCACACAGTAAAGGGGTCCCCGGGTCATATCTGGGATACAGGTGGAACAAGCAGAACATTTCCTTAAGGTGAATATATGATGACAGATGGACTGGAAAATAGGCCGGCAGCGGAGGGCAGAGGGACCTAGGGGCCCAGGAGGATGCAGGGATCTGCTGGGCTGCTGGGTGGGGGAGGGGCTGTGTCACAGCCCTTTGTGACTCATCAATGGCCTGAGATGCAGACCTGGCAACCAAGTCAAGAGCCTGCACTCTCAGAGCTCAGTTGCCTCAGGCAGCTTGGCGATTCAATCACGGAATTCCCATGATGGAATGTGTTCGCATTTCTGAATAGCCTTATTGAAATCTGTGTGAGCTTCTGCTCAACATCTTTACAGGTTCTCCTCACTTGCCTGGGTGGGTTGTGTTCCCACCTTCTATTCTTGTACTACCTGCTGAAGATTCCATCTTTACCACCCGTCTGGGAAACCAAAAACATCCCAGACGTAAGGACCCCGAGGAGGCCCACCAGATTTTCTTTAGTGTTGTGTCCATTTCTAGTCCCACCTGTTATAATGAGCATGGCTGGCTCAGAGGAACAGCTGAGGTGGGGAGTCTGAGAGAACAGAACGTCCTTCTAGGAGAATAGGCTGGGCCGGGTTCGGGCTTCACCTGAGACTGTTTCCTTGGAAGCTCACAGATCATGTGGGTGTGGTAGAGGACTGATTCCAGGATCAAACCCCAAACTGTGATCACCTGGCCCCGGCCTGGGTTATTCAGAGAGTTTGGGATCTCTGCAAGAGAACCGAGATCCCCAGCACTTCATCAGGAGTCGTATTCCCATGTCAGGCATCACTCCACGAGCCTTCCTCTGTGGTGGGCTGCTCAGGAGAGCAGAGCTGAGCCTCTGAGAATCTCTGAGCAGAGACTGGAGCCTGAGCTCGGCCCCAGGTTACAGGAACCTGTCTGAGGGAGCAGAGATGCGACTGTTGGCCTCGGATTCTCCACCCTCCTTGAGCAGAGGACTTCCGACTGAGAATAGCAAGTGTGGGCCTCATAGACAAAATCCTTCATTGGGATTTTCAAAGAAGGGAAAATTGAAACCATTTTGAATCCATAAAAAATGGATCAAAGAAAGCAACACAAAGTTCTAGTAATTGAAATAGTCATGCTATTCTTGGCTCAAGAATGTCTGAGTTCCCTATGGAGAGAAGTGACAGAAATGATTCTCTTCTTTTCTCTCAGCAGTGGGGCAGAGCCAAGAGGAGAAGGAAAGGTGGGACATGGAAAGGTAATGTTCTGCCTGTTTCACCTGAGCTCTCCAAGGGTAACCCTTTCTGTCCTTTCCATGAGGTCTCAGGTCCATGGTCTCTGAGGACATTAGTTGCTAGATACAGCCTCTCTCAGAAAACAGGGCCATCAGAGGAGAGGCTCATGGGAAGGGAGACAGGCCCTGAGTCACTTCTCAGGTCCCCTGCTCTGCCATCCCTGGGCATGAGCAGTGATGGACCTGAGCAGGGGACATTGCCCAATCAATGCCAAGACTCAAACTTCTGTGTCTTGTCTTTGTTTAAGTGCTTTGACCTCTTGGGTGATGAGATCCCTCTCTGATGTAACCACTGACCTCTCTGTTTCACAGAGTTGTTCTGAATATAAAATGAGATCATGTTTGTGAAAATTTTACAAACGAAGCAACAGACACAATGGGAACTTTGTTCATATTACCATGGACCATTTCACATCATCGACTGATTCTTGGGGCTTTCCCAGTCTTACATCACAATGGTTTCCCAGAGAGGGACTCCTGCATAGTACCTATGCTTCTATTTCATCCCACATACCTCACTGTCCTGGTTTCCCAGGTTGGAGATATCACCGGAAGGCAGAAGAGGAGAAAAAGCGACTGATTTCTACCCACAAACGATGACTATTTTCACCCACTCTTCAGTGAATCCCTCTTTTGCATGTTCTATGCAATTCCAGGGACTCGGTGCAGCCTTCCATAGTCATGAGGTGGGGTAGCCATAGGAACAGCGATGGACATGAAGGCCTGGGGTGAGCGCTATTGAGTGTATTGTGACGTCAGGGATGTGGAGCAACGTGAAGGGCAGCAGGCTTCTTCCAGGTAGCCCCACCCTCACAGGGCCATTAGGTCCTCCTCTCTGTGTTCTGATCCTGGCTGTAGCTTTGTAACTCCTGTCCCTTGCAGCCCACTGCACCGGCATCATGCTACCATCCACTTTAGTCAACGGTTACTGCCAGACCCCTTCTGTCATGTGAGCAATAATGAACTGTTGAGGTCAATTGTCTACTGTTCCCTGAGACCTGAGAAGATGCTGCTCCCTCTGTGTCCCATTTGGCTCCCACAGTTTCTGTGATTGAGTCATTGTTCCCATCGAACCCCACCTACCCAGGGTTTCTGCCAGGATACCCTGTATGAACCCCTCTGCCTGAATCTTTTTCCAATATCACCCCCAATTCTCTCTCCTAATCCAATGACCCCCTTGTCTGACTTTCCTTCGCCCTCAACACTGGGTCACTCTTTGCCACCAGAGCCTTTCTTCCTTTGGAATCTGCATTCCCAGTGGACCATTCTCCACCCCAACCCCTTATCACCCCACAACATGGCACTCCAAGAGTGGATCGCTTCTCCAACCACAGGCCCTTTTGAATCTGAACACCATTTTTCTTAACCTCTCCTTTTCCCAAGGTATCAACCCCTTACCTGATTTGTCCCAGACAAAGAATCCCACTGGTTCACTGGCTTGTCATGAGGTACCACCAGTGCTGTCCACCTCACCACAACTGGGATACAACTCTACTGTGACTCACTCTAAATCAATTTCCATCCCATGGAAGTCTGATCCAGAGACCACCTCCAGATAGCCCTGGTGCATTGTCCACTCATGTCCCAACAGTCATGGGCATTGATCATTCCAGCCTGTCACTTGCAAGCCTTCCCTGGTGTAGACTAGTTCATGCCAAACACTTGTTCCCTTCCCCCTTGGCACAATGTGATTTCCAGCAAGAGTTTCTTGCCCTCATTCTTTACAGGCTTCTTTTGGGGGAGACCCAGCAGACAACCATGTAGGGTGTGGTCAGCTTCAGTTTCTGAACCCAGATCTTCTGGCATTCCCCGAGAGACAAGTCCAAAGAGGAGTCATTTCCTCAGGTGGAAGGGGGAGGGGAAGACAAATGGATCTTTCCCCAAACAACATAGGCCAGACTACCACCTCAATTCTTCAGGAGAACTTTTACCATCAACTCTGGTAGGCGTGGCTCGTTAGTCGCTCTTCCTCTCTGGAGAAACAAAGACAAACCAAAGGAACTGCATGTCCATCAGCAGCCCTCACATCCTAGGACCTGGCAGGATCAGTTGATGGAAAACTATATCCGGCTTTTCTGGGTTTTCCCATCTTTCCCCAGCGAGTCCTTGCTTTTTTCTGTCCATGTCTTGGGTGGCTATTCATCAATCTTTCCTTCCCATACCATCACAATTGCTCCCACCAGCCAACTATTCCTAGTACTTCTCAATGCCCTACCTCCATCCTTGCCTGGGGTCCAGCCACATCCCTTCCCTCAAGCCCTGCCCGAATCCCAGCTCCCACCTCTGTCAACTTCAACCACTGGTCCACCCACAATGCACACTCCCAAATGTAACATCTGCTCCTGTACCCCGGATTAGGATCTGTGGAGTTTCTATCCATCGCCCCCACAATAGAAGTTTGCCAACATCGGTAGGTGGGGACTATTTCTTGAATGCCTCCCAGGAGCTTCCCTTCCTTGGGTCCAGTGTGCAACAGATGCTGGAAGCCCATATGACAGAGTTTCAGTGGAGGATGCTGTCGGGCCTTCCCACCCAGGTCCTTGAGTCCACTGAAGTATTTACATGGATGGAGACCACAACCTTTTCCTTGTTACCTTCCAAATTCTCTCCATCAAACAATCTGATGTCTGAGGTGGACTCCAACTCTCGGGGCTACATGCCCCTTGGAGGAAGCTCTACTTGTCTTCATGGAGACAAAGTGGGACAGGCATGTTTTCCCTCTATCCTGTACAGTCTTCTCCCTGCCACCTCGCACTTGGGCAATGAAGGACAGGGAGCCCTGACTCCATCACCCTCTGATATCCACCATGGGTTTGCAGATGCTATTCAGAAAATAAGGGATGCAAGAGAAAATCTTCAGCCCGTCAGTCACAGCATCATAAGGAAAGCAAGTCACAGATGATTTCAGCACCCAAAGCATCCCCGCCAAAACCACCAAGCAGAGCGAGGGCCAGATGGGATGCGAAGGATAAGAGTGTACTATCCAGTAATACAGAAGAACTGCAACAGATAAAAAGATGGGGAACAGTTCAGGACCTGTCTTCCATTCCCTTGTCGGGGGAGTTGACCGGGGCTGAGGAGCTCAGTGTTCATCACTTCCAAAGTAGTGACATCCTGACAAGCAGCAAGCCGGGACTCTCCCATGGGATAACTGTGAATGAGGCCCAAGGCCAACCCAGGGACATGTCCATTGCCTCAGAGAGCTTAACTCACAAAGCCTCCCTGGCTCAGGCTCAGGGTGTCTCCAGTGTAAACGTGGGAGCTTCCCGGGGGCGGCCTGTCCATGTGGAAGACCGAGGAGTCAGTAGGGAGCAGCCGCAGGAACCTCGGGGCCCTAAGTGGGTCTTCAGGTGGAATCAGAAGATTACTCCACCAGGTAAAAGGTTTGTGAGTCCTCAAGGCCCCACATCAGACAGGCTTGGTGGAAGCGATCCAAGGTTGGGATCATCCCCACCTAGAAGGAACAATGTTCCTACTCAGGACATGGCATTAAAAGAGGTGCTTGGGAGCAAGTCTTCCCAGGCCATGGCACAGAAGGGGCAGCCTGCTCCTGAAAGACGATTTAGAAAACAAATGAGATGCTGTTGTCCTTGTCTTGCTATTGAGACAGAAGGCAAAAACCAAGAAATCTCCCAGGAAAAGGGCAGCCCCGTATCATCTGCACACAGCAGATGCCCAGATCAAGGTGGAGCTGCCTTTCCTGGGATGACCAGAGATCACAAAGTCAGGACAGGCATTGGGAGGTACCTGCGGGAGAAACTGGGGCGTCGGCATGCAGCAGATATCCCCTGCCCTCAAGACCCCCTTCCCTCCCCAGAGAATTCTGGGAAAGCTCAGCAGAAGGCAGAAGCACAGACCCAGGCAGGCCCCCCCCCCCCAAGGGGCCTCCTCTCAACTCCAGGGCTTCATGCTGTAAGGTGACAAATACAACTTCATGCCAAGAAGAAGCTGTCTTTTCTGGCAGGAGCTCTCCAAGTATTTCCCAAGTCAGACACAAGGACATTACATTTATGGAGCGGCTATTCAGTCAGAAGGACCCCGAATCTGGGCCTCATAGGGAGACTGGCCCATCCAAGTCCCACCTCAAGCCATCAAGCTGGCCAGGGGTCTCAGGCTACTCTCTCTCACCACTGCTGATGGCACAGCTTTCAGAGATATGTGTTTACTACTTTGACGCAAAAGCGGTCACCGTCATTGCAAGGGGAAATATTTCCCCACCCCCAAGTAATTCCTCCCTTGGGATGAATGTTGATTTTTCCTAATAAACTTTTCTTTAATAACAGTGCTGTTTTCGCTGTGCACTGTTTAGGGGGCATGGGTTTTGGGTCACTCAAGGCTTGTGCTTAGGGAAAGGAAGGAGTTAGTTCAGCCCTTACCTATTGCTCCCTGTGGCTTCTGAAAGGTGACCAGTCCCCTGCAGCTCTAGCTGAGAAATAGATAGCATGTCCCCCAAAAGCCCATTTAGTCCCTGGTGAAGTGTGAGGAGATGGGCTGTGCCTCCTGCCTCTTAGCCGAGTATCAGTGACCGTGTACCGCAGCCCACACCTTCTCCTCATGGATGCCGCATATCCTGTAGTGCGGTGGGGAGACGGGCCTTCTGCATCTGAAGAGGGTCGAGCACAGGTACATTTTCAGGAAGTATCAGTGAAGAAGAAACAGCGGCTTCATCATTATGGAGAAGTCAGTGATGAGGATCCCAAGGAGGGTGAATCCACTGTTCACAGGGTAGCTAGAAGCCATGAGATGCGAAATTTTCGTCCAAACCCTTGAAAGAATCACTTTCAATTTCTCCCTTTCTTTTTTCTTTCCTTTTATATGGAAAGAGATTTCCTTCCTCACCTCATAAAATAATAAACAATGAGAATATAAATGACCTTTCCTGAAATCTCCTTCCTGAGAAATAGATAAACCCTGGTCTTGATGGGCTCATGTGTCTTCACAATAATGCTTATGTGCCTCCACAGGAATGCTTTTGCAGCATCTCCTGTCCCTAGGCGGCACCCTACATCATTTCTTTTTTAAAATCTTGTTATTACAGAAATGGTTGAACATGCACAAGAGCAGATAGATCAATATATCTTCTCATGTACACTCACCCAACTTTTCAATTATCATCTGCATATGTGATACTACCTAGTTTTTACACTACTATAAAGTGAGAAAGCCCATCAAAGCATCTTTGACATTTCTCACCTGTGGAACACACTTATACACCATGGATATAAACAGTTTTGGTGAAGAAAAGGCATGGAGCTCCTCGATGCTTTGACAATCAGTCCTGTGCTACCTTTTACTCAACTCCAAGTGATCATTTGAGTGGTTTACCCTTCAAGGTCATCCAAGAAAAAACCTCACAGAGCAAGCCCAGTGCACAATATTGCTGTCCTTAATCACATAGTCACTATACTAACATGAAAAAAGGATAGAAGTCTATACATGTTGATAGGACTTGATATTGCATGTGTGTTCTCAAATATTTAGAAAAAAACTTTTCATGTCATACATTAAAATGAGCTATTGTATTTTGAGTTAAACACGTCCATAAATGCTATGAAAAGGAAAAGATGAGAAGATGCTCAACATCATTAGCCATAGGAAAATGCAAATCAGAACCATTGTGTGAAAGCTCACACACACACACGCACACACACACACACACACACACACACACACACACACACACATGGTTAGAATCTAAAAGAGTCTGATAAGTGTCACTGAGAATGAGGAGAAAGTAGAAAGCACATAAACTGTTGGTGGGAATGAAAACTGGTGCAGCCACTTGGCAAAACATCTGGTGCTCTCTGAAAATGTTGAACATAGAGTTACCATATGACCCAGCAATTCCACTTCTAAGTATATGTTCCAGAGAAATAAAAACATGTCCACATAAAACTGTACACCTACTTCATAGAGTTCAAAGATGGAAACAACCAAATGTCCATCAACTGATGAATGGGTAAATAAACATAGTATATCCATACAATGTGACATGTTTTGGCAATAAAAAATACTGATACATGCTACAATGTGGATGAAACTTGAAAACATTATGCTAAGCGAATGAAGCCAGTCACAGGTGAGCACCCATGATCCCATTCATATGAAATGTCCACATACGGAAATCTACAGAGACAAGGTAGATTAGTCATTGCCTAGGCCTGGGGAGAGAGGGAAGAGGTGGATGATAGCTAAACGTCATGAGGTTTCTTTTTGAAATCATGAATATTTTAACATTGACTCTGGTAATGGTAATCTGTGAATGTAAAACAAACATGGAATTATACACTTTTAATGGGAGAATTATGTGGTATGTGAAGCATAAATTCAATAAAGCTGTTAAAATGAGTGCAAGATTTAAAAAGAGTAAGTGCTTGAGAATAATAAGAAAGGGTGAGCATAGAACAAAAGACGTCAACATGTTTTGGGCAGATGGAAATCCGTGAGGAGTGGTAAGTGACTGGCAGAGCAGAGGAAGTGCTGACAAAGCATTTCACGACTCAGAACCCAGAAGATGGACAACCTGGCTGCACCAGGTAAGAAAGAAATCAGAGGTTCCATGCTGTAAACATCTTTAATTTAGTTTTGGTTTTATACCGTATATTTTTAAACAAACAAACGAACAAATAAAATTTGTGGAGGGGAGGGCTGCTCTCCAGCATTTTGTAAAACCCTGTGGCAAAGTTAGAATGCTCAGTGTGCAGAGGCTCCTAGGTTTCTTGCTGGGACAGAAGCCGAGACAACTGTTTTCAAGTTGCGTTGCACACTTCTGGGGTCTGGCTGTGGTGGCGAGGGTAGCTGTGGATTTCAAAGGCAGAAATCTCAAAGGTCAGGTAAAATTAAGAAAAAACAGTGAATGGTACATTTAAAAATGTATTTATTTCCCAATAAGTAAACTTGTGAAAAAGTTGTATGGATGGTAAAACCATAAACTGTATATCCAGGTTTATCTAATATTTTGACTCATTTACCATCTCCTGTCTCTCTCTCTCTGTTCCTCCCTCCTGCCCTCCCTCCTATGTCTCTCTATATAAACACACATACCCACGTATGAAAATTGCACATACATTCCTGAAAATTTGAGAATACATTTCATGCACTTTGTCCTGGAAGATTTCTTTGTATGTTTCTTAGGACAAGGCATAGCGTCCTCTATACAGTACAGTTATTCCCTTTAGTCAGTTTAAAATTTGTCATAAGACTTTTAACTAATCTCTTATTCATATACTATTTTTGGCAATATATTGAGTAATGTCCATAGTAACTTTTTTATAAGCGCCTGTTACAGGAGCTGTGTAGAATCGCATATTGCATTTAGTAATTCTGGGTTTTTAATCTCCTTTAAAGTGGATCAGTGTTTCAGCCTTTGTTTTTCATAACAAGGCCATTTTTGGAGAATATATTCAATGTGACATTTTAATACCTTTTCTCATCTGGAAATTTCTTGGTGGAGCTTATCATACTTAGACTTGATGTGTTTACTGTTGTCAGTCCTAGGGCTCATAGGGACACTCAGGACCAGACTTGGCATGAAAAAAAAACATACCAGAGAGGCAGAGATATGCGGAGGGATTTTTCTGAACAGGCACACCTCTGGCAGGCACAGGAGGGCCTGGAGAGGGGCTGGCCTTGAAGTGTCCCTTCCTACTGAGTGGGGACAACGGTGAAGCTGTGGAGGCTGGAGGAGAAGGCAAACAAGGGGCTGTCATTACTGGGGAACCTTCCTCATACGGGAGGGAAAGGATGGGGTGTCTGGGGCCACGACTAACTCATCAGGCTCATGGAGGGAATGCAGGCAAAGAAAGTGAGAAAATGACACAGGGCTTCAGTTGAGCCGTTTCTAAAGTAAATAATGAAGCAAAAGGGGTTATAACTGTCAAATGACTAGCTGGCACGGGGAGAGGAAACAAGTACATATACACCATCCACAGAAGTACTTTATTGTTTCAAAAGGTATGCAGGTCCAACAGAAATTATGGTGAAATGTTAGAAAGCAGATAGGAAAAAAATAAAACTTTCCATGGGAGAGTAACCATAAATGTGATACAAAAAAGTGAAAAGGTATTGCTAAATATAATTAAAATTGTGCTCATTAGAATTTATGCTAAAGAGAAGCCCACTGCCTACAAGATCAAAATAAGTTTGGTCCTGTGAGGTGTGGGCCAGCACAGCTACAATGTAAATGTTTCATGGAAGACAGGTTTGGGGAGAGAGAAGAAAGAGCAAACAGCAGGGCGGGATGGTGAATATGTGGAAGGGGCTGGAGAGCCTGAAAGGGACGTTGGGAGAAAAAGGATGACTAAAGATTTTACAGTCAATCGCCGTGGGTCCATGGGGCTGCCAGGTCCCCATCGCCCTCTTCGGCATCCTTTCTGTTCCTTGCTACAGGCCACTCTGCTCGCTCACGCTTTTTGGTGACTGTGGATTCTTTGGGGGAGATGTGGTGTTGGGGCTGCTGCTGACGATGTTCCTGGCTTCATGCAGGTAAAAACACATCACGTGTAAGTGGAAGCTGTAGTGAGGACAGAGTAGAATTTGGGAGTACAAATCCATGGGCACGGAAGGCTTTCCAAGAGTATGTGGGGTCCAAATGGAGAACACCAGGCAGTAAAAGGGTCTCAGGTATTATCTGGGTATCAGGCTGAATAAGTAGAAAATTTCACTGAGACAAATAAAATATATGGTATGGTGAATGGGTAGAGATGGACTTTGGCTGGAGGGATCAAAAGGGCTCTGGGGATATGGACCAATCTGCTGGGCTGGAGGATGGAGGGAAGGGATGGGGGTTCATCTCCCTTGAGGTGTCCCCTCCCCAACCCTCAAGAACCTTTGGTTCTGTGCCAAGCTCTATGACATGGGCCTGGAACTCTAGTCTAGATTGTGCACTCAGTGCACAGCAGCCTGATGCAGCAATGCCCTTCCCATGATGCACGCCACCTCCTTTGTCTGAGGAGCCTCACTGCACTGTGGCCCAGCTCCTGCTCAGCTCCCCAGGTATTCCCATCCTTGTCTTCCTGTGTGGGATGGGTTCCTCCTTCTGTCACTGAGCTACCTCAACAGGAATCCATGTTTCCCAGAACTTTGGAAACACAGACATCAATCAGGTAAGTAAACCAGAGTCCCTCAGAGATATTAAATCTTTCTTTCCAAATAGATGAATTCAGTGCTATCAATTTTTCTCTCAGCACTGCTTTAACTACATCTCACAAATTTTAAGTTGTATTTTTGTTTTCATTTAGGTAAAAATTCTTCCTTCTTTTGAGACTTCTTCCTTGACCTTTGTGTTTGTGATGTTATCTCAGCATTATACATTTTGGGACTTACCAGCTATCTATCTGAAATTGATTTCTAGTGTAATTCCATTGTAGTCTGAAAACATGCTTTGTATGATTTCTATTTTTTATATTTGTTGCAGTGTGTTTTGTGGCCTGGAGTGGTCTATCTTGGTGAATGTTCCATGTGAGTTAAGAAAGAATGTGAATCCTGTTGTTGGATGAAGTATTCTATCAATGTTCATGTGACTGATGATGCTGTTAAGGTCAACTATATCTTTGCTGATTTTCTCTCTGCTGAATGGGCCCCTTTCTGAGAGACGGTTGTTGAAGTTTCCAATCACAGTACATTCATCTATTTCTTCTTGCAGTTTTAGTAGAATTTACCTCCCATACTTGGACACTCTGTTGTTAGATGTGAAGGACTGCTGTGTCCTCTTGGATGATTGAGCCTTTGTTTTCTCTGTAATGCCCCTCTTTGTCACTGATAATTTTGCTTGTTCTGAAGTCTGCTTTGTCTGAAATTATCATAGTTACTTCTGTTTGCTTTTGATTATTATCAGCATGCTACATTTCTCTTTCTCCCTTACCTTTAATCTATCCGTATCTTTATATTTAGAGTGGGTGTTGTATAGAGAATACATAATTGGTTCTTGTTTTTATATCTAGTCTGGCAGTCTCTAACCTTTAATTGATGAATTTAGCCCATTCACATTTACTGATTTTTTTCATGTATTGGGATTCATATCCATCATGCCTGTAACTGTTTACTTTTCATTATATCGATTTCGTTTCTTTCCCTCTTATTGTGCCTTTTCAGGTTTTACACAAGCATTCCTATGATTCCATGTTCTATCTTCTCTTAGAATAGCAATTATTCTTCTTTAACAACCATTTTGGAAGCTAAAGTTCTTCCTATCCTACCTGCACTCTCCAAGAGCGACCATTGGTTGCTTTTCAATGAGATCCCAGGGTGATGGACTCTGAGGACATTTGTTGCTAAATACAGTCCCTCTCAGAAAACCAGAGCTTTAGAGGAGAGGCTCATGGGAAGGCACTCAGGCCCTGAGACACTCTCAGGTTCCCTGCTTTGGCTGTTGCTGGGAATGAAGCAGTGATAGACTTAGGCAGTGGGTGTTGCCCAAAGGGTGGCCCCGTGAGATGTCGAGACTCAGAACTTTGTTCTACTGACTTTGGAAATGTACTTTGGTTTCCTGGGACTCAGACTCCTCTTTGAGATAACGTCTTTGAGATTGACCAGTGTTCCTCACAGGGTGGTTTTTTTTTTTTTTTTTTTTTTTTTTTTTTTTAAAGCTGAGCCATCCTGCTACCTGTTGGCAGCTCAGCGGCTACTCAGCTCGGGCTGGCCTCACAGGGTGGTTTTTGAGAGTCACATGAGATAATACATATGAAGACCCAAAGTGAATGAGAAAGCAACATACGTCTGAGCCTATTATTATCATGGACCGTGTGACCTTGTAATCTTACTGTTAAGGCTTTCCAAGTCCAACCAACAAAGGGTACCTCTAAAGAACATTCTGATTAGGCTCTTGTAAGGTCACTTTGCTTCTACCTTCATCACTCTCCTGGTGTCCCAGGTTGGAGGACTTACCAGAATGAAGTAGAGGAGGGAAGGAAGGTGTTTTCTCTTTTGCATAGGTGACTAAACATGACTCCCTTGTTTCTATAACCCTCTCTTAGCACAGTGTATGAATTTCTAGGGCCTCAGTGAAGCCTGGGATGGACATGGGAGGGAAAAATCCCCAGAGACAGATTTTGAAAGTCTTTGGGAGAGGGATAAAAATGTATACTGTGAGATTAAGGCAGTAGGGGGATGTGAAAAGATGGTATGCAGTGTGAGGCTCTGCCTTTGCTAGACCTCCCAAGGTCCTGTATATTTATTGTGGTTTTGGCTGTAGCTTTGTACCTCCTGTCACCTGTGACCCCTTAGGCCAGCATTACAATATCATGCACTTTCATCAGCTGTTATGTCCAGAGCCATCATGTGAGTTGTGTAATAATGCAATTGCTGAGGTCAATCGGCTGCTGTTCCAGGAGACCCTGGGAGATGCTATTCCTTCTGTGTCCTCTTTGCCTACCACAGCTCCTGTGACTGAGTCATCGTTCACTCTGCCACCTGCCTTCTCAGTTGTCCCACCAAGAGAACCAATCCCCGACCTTCTTCCTGAGCCTTTCCTACCACCACTCCCAATTCCTTTTCCTGATCCAGTGGCCCCTTAGATGACTTCTTCCACCTTCACCACCTGCTCACTCTCTGCCACCAGAACTGTTTCCTACATTGAATCCAAATTCCCAGTGGACCATTTCCCACACCAAACCCTTGCCTTTGCCCCTCCAGCACCACATGAACTCATAGTGTGGATCCTATTGTCCAACCACAGGCCACTTTGTTCTCAATGTCACCTTTTCTCTTGATCCTCCCTCGTCCCAAGATATCAACTTCTTACCAGGTTTATAACAGACAACGAATCCCTCTGATTCATTTGCTTGTCATCACAGCCCACAAATGTCTATTTCATGACCACCATACTGCACTTTCACTGTGACTTAACCTAAGTCGATTTCCATCTAATTGAATCCTGCTCCAGAGGACTCATTTCCATGCAGTCCTGGTAGATTGTTCACTTATGTCTCAACAATCAGACGCACTGACCAGTTCAACCTGTCAATTTCAGACTTGTCCTGTTGGTAGGCCTTTGCCAAGAACATGCTCCTCCTCACATTATCACACTCTGACTTTCAGCAAGAGCACATTTCTCTCCACTTCCCAGAACCTCTCTTTGGGGAGATTCTATTATGGAGCACAAAGAGGCCAGTAGCCATTCTTTCTTTAGGCTTAACATCCAGGCACACTTGTAGAGACAAAGAAAAAAAGAGAATGGCTTTTCAGGTTTTAGAGAAGAAAGACAAGGACGAGGGACCTTTTTCAAAACATATGTGACAGAATACCAACAGACATTGGCATGAATTTCATTGCAGTCACTTGAGGTGCAGGATACCACAGCTCCCCAAACTCGCTGGAACATGAAGACGTACCAGAGCACACTGGCCAGCAATTCTTTTATGTGAAGATTCTGTGGGAAAACTTGCAGCAGACATATAGCCAGTTCTTCTGGGGTCTTCCTTCTTTACACAGTGAGTCCCTGGTGTCTACTGGCCTGGTTTTAGGAAGTAGCTCCCAACAAGAGTCTCACAGTGTCTTATTCAATGGAATCTGCAATGTCTTTGTGGGGAAAATGCAGCATCAAGGATCTCCACCAACTCCTCACTTCCATGTTCTTCCCCTACTCAATGTATGTCCTCAAACTTTGCCCTAAATCATGCCCCATCCCAATCTATCACTCAGGCCTAGCCACAGGCCCACCTTCATTCCTGACTCACAAGCCTTCCATCTTTTTCTCTATTCCAGACAAGTGACTGTGGTGTGTCCTCCCATAGAACCCAGGATGAGCTGGACTCTCACATCTTGACAGGATATAAACACCAGGAATGGCATGTGTTGCAGAAGCAACAGGAAAGTTTTGGGGGTTTAGTCCCTATTCCCCGAAGCTCTCAAGAGGCCACTTGTCCTCAGGCCCCCAACCTTCCATTGGTCAGCTGGTTATCCCAGGCCTGTGTCCCATCCCTCTTCCACCCTTCCTGGCCATCTTTATATCACCAGTGAACCACAGGAAAAAATGTAGCTCCATGTTCTAAGGAAGATAATCCCATGCTGCTGCCTTTATGCCTGCAGGAATCTAGACTCTCCAGCACTGATGGTGCCTTGAAGTAAATTAACAGAAACATCTTAGGAGAAAGGCAGTCGTGCTCACTTACAACTCTCTGTGCTTCAGGGCCAGAGTAGCCAGGACCTATCAAGACTGACTTGATTCTCCTAGGAAGGTCCCATGACAGCATCTCAACAAAATTTCAGCTATGGAAGGACTTGAGGAGGAATCTAGGAAGAGCCCAGAACCCAGTCTGCAAGAGTCTCAGAATGTTTCCTAGTGAAGGGTCTGAGGGTTTCCTCAGACACAAAAAGTAACTGTGTGTGTCACACTGAAGGATTTACGTAGGGAATAAATTATTAAATGTCTCAATGAATGACAGAGACCAGAATCAAGAGAAAACCTTTATTAGATTACATTTGAGGAAAGAGTTTTGGTAGATCACTATGCCTGGGATCTCTACAGGTGTGTGTTATTCATGGCTTGCTGGGGACAATACATAGCCTCCTTCTGGGAGTTTCCAAACCAATATGGAAAACACGAATGAAAAAACACAATGATAGGTGGACCCTACTGCCAGATTACTATTCTAGAACTTTCTTTTCCTGATTCCAACACCTGACGAGTGCTAGTAGCCCATATAATAAGGTTTCGGGGGGAGTCAGAAGTGGCACTTAGCTGTCAAGGTTGTTGAATCCATAAACTTCTATATATTGAGAGAAGCTAAAACAGGAATTCTTCCCTAATTTGAGTTTCTCTCCTCAGTCATTCATATTTCTGTGATAGAGTACAAAGCTGAGATTTCCAAGATCCTTGAGGGGAACTCTAACACTTCTCAGGCAAAGAAGGCACAAACAACAATTCTTTCCCTTAATTTGCTGGAGTGTCTCTCTGGGCTTCTTCATCTGTGGGCAGTGAAGGACAGGGGGCCCTGAAACTGTCCCGTGCTGAAATGGACCATTTGCAAAGGGTGTCCAGATACTTGAGCATGGCAGACAGACTTTTCAGGCCCTCACACAGCACCACAGACAAAGGGAGTAGGAATGAGGCTGCATTGGACAATAGATGCAGCCCAGAGGTGCCCACGAAGCAAGCGGTGGCTGGGGCTGCGGCTGCGGCTGGGGCTGGGGCGGGTCTGGGCTGAGCCAAGGGATGAGAATGTGAGTGTAGTGACAGAGCAGAAATGATTCAGGGCCAAAGGACAATGGAGAAGAATTTAGGACATTTTTGCATGTCCAACATGCCCAGGGAGATGATCAAGGCCGAGGAGCTGCGTGCCCTTAACTCACTATCATGTGACACCTGGACCACCAGGGAGTTGGGAAGCTCCAAATGACAAAGGAGAATGTGAGTAAAGTAGAATCTATTGTGACCACTGGATGTCCTTCACCAAAAATAATACTTCCACAAAATTTGAAACTATCAGACCTGAGAAACAGGTCCTTGGTTAGTTAAAGATTAAATTGGAGAGTGGAGAGCTAAGACAGGCACAAGGCTCTGCACTTGACATTCCCCTTCCTTCAGACAGCTTGGCTTCCATGGCCTCACTGACTCAGTGCCACAGTGATTCCAGTGGGGACACAGAAGCTTCCCAGGTGCCGCTTGTCCACTTGGAGGACAGCTGGGTCACTGCAGAGCTGAGGCAGGAGCTTTGGGTCTCTAATCATGTCTTATGGACCTGCCAGGATGACCATGTCACACCAGCTGCAAAGAGAATGAGACCTCTGGGCTCCAAAAAAGGAGAACGTGCAAGAAAGGATATGGAAGAGCCACATCTAATGACAGAAAGAAGAGCTATCACGTTGAGGACAGAGAATCGGAGAGCTTTGCCGTCTCCATCACAGAATGAACACTTTCCTCCTGATAGTTACTTCAGAAAAAAGATGAGGCAATTTTTTCACTGGAGCAGTTCTAGGAGAAAAACCAAGGCCAGGAAAGTCCCCACCGGAAAGCCCAGGAGCAGTCAACCTGTGCACAGCACCGAGACCCAGCTGAAAGTGCAGTTATCCTTGTAAGTTGTGGGTCTCCTGAAGCTCATGAACACATGCCAGCCAATGGAAAGATCCTAGAGGAGAAATGGGCCCATGGGTCTGGACTTGAGTCCTGGGAGGTAAGTCAGCAGAAGAAGAAACTGCCAGTCTAGGTAGAACTTGACAAGGGACATCCCTCTATCTATGAAGCTCTCTGTGGCCCGCAGCTAGAGGGAGGGGCAAGTCCCTAGTGCGGCATTCAAGAAGCCGTCTATGCTGACCACAGATGTCTTACAAATGTTGTAAGGAACAGAGTCAGAATCATACATCCCCAGAAATCTGTGGCCTTCAACGACCAGCAATTATGCAGAGTCCTCACCGTCGGGGAACCCTGTGGCCCACGAAAGACTCACCTGCATACATCAAGTATTCCAGGTCTCTCTGGCCATGCTCACCCCTGATGAAGACACTGTGTCCAGAGATTAGACTCCTCTGTTCAAACAGAAAACGCTTCCCTAGCACTTCCAGGAAGAAGACATTTTTCCAAAGAAATCACTCATTCCTTGTAGGGAAAACCTTGTAGTTAAGATAACTCATCCTCTATGAGAACAATCTTTCTTCTTTTTTTTTTAAATTTATTTTTATTTTTATTGTTAGTTTCAGGTGTACAGAACAATGCAATAGTTATCCTTTTCACCCTCACAGAGTAACAACCCCCCTCCCCCCATGTATTGCTCTCCCACCCCCGATATCATGCTTATCTATTACAATTCCATTGATTCTAATCCCCCTCTCTATTCCATGTCCTGAGATTAAATGTATATATAATTATAGTTGACATACAATCTTATTCA
>NW_017732345.1:336799-338068 GCF_001890085.2 Hipposideros armiger | reverse complement strand
TATATTGCTTTAGGTAATATGGACATTTTAACTATATTAATTCTTCCTATCCATGAGCATGAAATGTTTTTCTATTTGTTTATATCTTCTTTTATTTCTTTCTGCAGTGTCTTATAGTTTTTAGAGTACAGGTCTTTTACTTCTTTGGTTAAATTTATTCCTAAGCATTTTATAGTTCTTGAAGCGATTGTAAACAGAATTGTTTTCTTGATTTCTTCTTCCGATAGCTTGTTATTGGTATATAAAAATGCAACTGATTTCTGAGTATTGATTTTGTATCCTGCTACATTACTGAATTTGTCTATTAGATCCAACAGCTTTTTGATAGAGACTTTGGGGTCCTCTATATATAGTATCATGTCATCTGCATATAATGACAATTTTACTTCTTCCTTGCCAATATGGATGCCTTTTATTTCTTTTTCCTGTCTGATTGCTGTCGCTAGAACTTCTAGGACCATGTTGAATAAAAGTGGAGAAAGTGGACAGCCTTGTCTTGTTCCTGATCTTAAAGGTTATGGTTTCAGCTTTTCCCCATTGAGTAAGATGTTAGCTGTGGGTTTATCATAAATAGCCTTTATTATGTTGAGATATGATCCTTGTATTCCCACTTTGCTAAGAGTTCTTATCATAAATGGCTGCTGTATTTTGTCAAATGCTTTCTCTGCATTTATTGATATGACCATATGGTTTTTATTTTTATTTTTGTTGATGTTGTGTATCACGTTAATGGATTTGCGGATGTTGAACCACCTTTGCATATTAGGGGTGAAACCCACCTGATCATGATGTATGATCTTATTAATATATTGCTGAATTCTGATTGCTAAGATTTTGTTGAGGACTTTTGTATCTACGTTCATCAGAGATATTGGCCTGTAGTTTTCCTTTTTTGTACTGTCTTTGTCTGCTTTTGGAATCAGGGTGATCGTGGCTTCATAGAAAGAGTTTGGGAGCCTTCCCTCCTTCTGGATTTTTGGGAATAGTTTGAGAAGGATAGGTAATAATTCTTTTTTAAATGTTTGGTAAAATTTACTTGTGAAGCCATCTGGCTGCGGACTTTTATTTGTTGGGAGCTTGTTGATTACTGATTCAATTTCTTTGGCGGTAATCAGTTTATTCAGATTTTTTGTTTCTTCTTGCGTTAGCTTTGGAAGGTTGTATGCATCTAGGAAATTATCCATTTCTGCCAGATTGTCAAATTTGTTGGCATATAATTGCTCGTAGTAATTTCTTAAGATGTTTTGTATTTCTGTGGAGTCTGTTGTT
>NW_017732345.1:309162-334899 GCF_001890085.2 Hipposideros armiger | reverse complement strand
TCCTTGAGCATTCTAATAATCAATGCTCTGAACTCTGTCTCCGATAGGTTGTTTACCTCTATTTCCTCTAATTCCACAGATTCAGGAGGTTTCTTCTGTTCTTTTATTTGGGCTGTGTTTCTTTGCCTCCCCATTCTGGTTTACTCTTTGTGTTTACTTCGATGACATCGGTAGATCCCCTAGGTCTCACAGTCTTTTCTGGGTAGACTTATGTGATCTATGTCCTTTATATTTGAATTGCTCAGACTCCCTTTTCTCCCTTGTGTGTATACCAGAGGTGTTCCTTGTGTTATGTTCCTTCTCCTGTTGTGGTCTAGTTTTTATTGCTTTTGGCTTGTCAGTAGGAGGGCTTTACTCCCAAGCTGACTAGCCGTGAGGATTAGCTGTGTCCAAAGTTTATAAACTGTTGTCTGAGGGTTGATCCCTCTGATGAAGCTTGGCCCCAAGGGGCTCTTGTGCTTGTAGCGATTTCACTTTGAGTTTGAATCTTGTAGGTCAGACCCTGTAATGCTCTGGTTTTATGTAAAGTTGGTCTCTGGGTGTGATGATTCTTGTGCTTCTTTGGCTGGACCCTGGTGTAGAGTATGTTTTAGGGCAAAACAGATCACTGAGCACAACCACAACAGCAACCAAAGGTAACCAAATACTCTCTGATGTACAAAACAACCATCACCCTACCCTCCACATGTATAGAAACAACAATCAAGCACAAGGAGAAAAACAAACGAGCAGACACACAACAACGGTGACGAGAAAAGACGAAGAAAGAAAGAGAGGAGAGAAAAGAAAAAAGCAAACAAACAAACAAACAAAAAACTTGCCGAAAAAATGGAACGGAGGAGGTGAATCAAGCTATGACAAGGAAGCAGGAAAGAAGGGTGAGATAGAGGTTAGAAGAAAAGGAAAGAAAGAGAGAAGAATACAGAGAGAAAGAAAGAAAGAAAAAAATATATATATAACTACACCCCCATATATATGTACATATATATATCCACATATATGCGTATATAAAAAAACTAAAATTCCTAATGAAATAGAAAAATCCAAAAACAACCAATGCCAACAATCAATGGGAAACAAAAAACAAGACCCCAGAACATCCAGGAGAATCCAATTCACAATAACAATATAACCTATCAAAAGAGAAGCCCCAACTAAAAACAAAACAAAACAAAATAATAATATAATAAAAATTAAAATTAAAAAAAAATTAAAAACACCCAAGAAGGAAGGAAAAAACGAGATAATCAGTTTCAATCTTGGCTGAAGTCCGCCAAGCTCTCCCCCGGTTTTCCTCTACAATGCACACTCTCCTTTGTATATTGTGGGGGCAGAGCCAGCCTCCTTAATATAGGTGTATTTAAGATGAGTGGAGTTATGAGGTATGATTGGTAGGTTTTTTTACAGTCAGTGTTAATTCTGCTCCTGTCTGTCCAGAGGCACTCTGATTCCTGTGCAGTGGACTGGATGTGCGTCTTGGGTGCTCTTTCCACTGGGACTATTGGAGGGTGGGGGATGGGGTTTTCAGAGCTGCTAGAAGTCCTTCCTAGCCAAAGCTGTTCTGCTTCCACCTGCAGCCTTTTCTCATGTAAATTATTCAACCCGCAGGGAGTTGAAGCACCTTTGTTTTGGCTTATTTCTCTCTTCAGAAGTCAGTTTCCAGATCTGACCTGGAGGGGAACAAGGCTTCTGAGGGAGGGTGGGAGTGTGCACTTATCTATGCAGCTTATCTTTCCTATCTGAGAGAACTGTGGAAAAAAAGAGAGAGAGAGAGAAAAAAAAAGCCCCTTCCAACGCCAGGCACCCCCTGGCTAAGCTGCTTGTGTCTCCACCACTGTGGGATGTGGGCTGTGACTCCACGCCTCTCGCTTCCCTCTTCTCCTCCCCAGTTTGGGATTTTTGCCCTAGTAACCGCGCGCCCTGTGGATCCTAGCGAACACCACCGGGTGGGACGTTCAGCTTCAGAGCCTGAGCGCGTCCAGTTGCTGTAAAACAGTCTGCTCTGTCCTGGATACCCTCCTCAGCCACACAAGCAGATGGACTATGCTCCTGTTCTGCTTCGCGCGCCGCCTGAGGATTCTGCCTTAGTGCGCGGGCTGGAGGAGAGGCGAGGAAAGTCTCTGATCTGCTGAGATCCCCAGACTCAGCAGCCTGGGCGCCGCCCGTGTCTCCACGCACCTCACCTCCCTCCCGAACCCGCCGGGTCTGCCCACCTCTAAGTAGTCGGCTTGGGAGTCCCTTTGCTGCTCAGCGTGTTTCTTAGAGTATTGTTTTCTGTGCTCCAGCTGCCGGAATTGCCGTGGGTTGCGAGGAATAACACCTCATGGCGACCTCTTCACCGGGGCCATTTTCTCCTCAAGAGAACAATCTTTCAATTTCAATCCTGGCACAACCAAGGATGTAGAATCTTTCTCTATAAACGTTTCTTCTAATGGAGAATCGTGTTCTGCATTGGGAGTATGGGCTTTCACTATTCCTTGACTTGTGCTTAGGAAAAGGAAGGAGTTCATCAGCTTTTACAGATTTCCCCTTTGGGTTTCTAAAAAATGGCCACTCTCTTGTAAACAGCCTGACAGTGGCCTTCTCAGTTTTATCCCGGGGTCCTTTATTTGACTCTGCTCAGATGTCCTATAGTTAAAACACTTTATTTTCATATAAAATGTTTTCAACAAAACGTTTACACTACAAACTTTCAGGCCATTTCTCACTGAGCAAAACTCTTGAAGCCCAGAGATTGGCTCAAAGTCTCTTTTTATCAATTCCCTCACTATTCACAGCTCTATAAAGCTGTATGCTAGAATGAGGTACTCTGGCATAATACAGCCAGAATTCCCCCCTTGTTCCCTCCAGAAAGTATTGGAAGAGGAAGTGGGGAATAAGGGTGTGTAGGCCCCTAGCTTAATGGCAGAGAAAACACTTCCTCTTGGACCTCTTGGTTACAATTACATATCCCCTGTCCTAAGAGATCCTCTCTCTCGCAGATAGTTTGGATCAACCACATTCCCCTCTCCTTACCACACTCTAATGAAAATGGATAGAAGTTCACCGTTTCGTCTTCCTCTACCCTTCATGGAGCAGGAGGCAGGACAGAACATGCAGCTCTGAAAAGGACTTGAAATACAAATATTTTCCTGAAAACGGTGTCTTACTTTCATTTAGAAAAAGGTGCTGATTGCAGAATATTTTACTGGTGGGCAGTCATTGATTAGGGTGTGTATGGATGAGTTTTATGATTGTGGTCACTGCATTGGCCAGGGTAGGGTCTAGGAAGTTGGTGGGTCCTGCTGCAGAATCTGTTACAAACGTGGTGTTAATATGTCCAGAAGGCACATTCTTAGCTAGGCAATAAGGTCTTCCTGCTTGTGAGAACATCTCACACAACGGGAAGCTGATCCTCAGGGAAATCACTTTAGGGTGCCTAGCTTAATAGCATCATTGCAAGACCACAAGGTCATCTGGCCATCTTTTGCAGGAATGTTCACCAGGCAGCCACTCAGAATATGGGGGGAAAGAAGACAGAAAGTGTAATGGAAGAATGTGTTGGAAAGAAAGAACAAAATGAGGACAAAAATGATCTCATCTTTACTACTGATGACCCCATCTTGGCCATACACTCCACCCGACACTTACCTTGGCCTCATCTCCTGGACACCAGTCAGGGCTTGGTAGAACACGATGACACCACTTCAGCAAAAGGGTATGTGGATCATCACTGAGCACGAAGACAATATCTTCAGGGATGTCATCAGAGAGCTTGTCCTCTTATTTGGGGCCTGTCTCTCAGCCATGTTATATCATACAGCAAGGCTACAGCCATTTTGAAGTGCTTTAGTTATCTCTTGGTATGTAAGTGGCATCCCAAAATGAGTGTCTTAAAAGACACATATTGATTATCTTACATTTTTTGTGGGTCAGGAATCCAGACAAAGTGTTTTTGAGTTCTCTGCTTCAGAGGCTCTCACAAAGCTGCAATTATGGTGTCGAGGGTGGGGGGCTGTAGTTTCATCTGAAGGCTCAACTGATGAAGAACCCACTTCTATACTCAGCTATATAGCTGGTGGCGAGATGCAGTTCCTTGAGGCTTATTGACCTGAGATCCTCAATTCCTTCTGGATATTGGTTAGAGCTGGCTGGAGGCTACCCTCAGTTCCTTGTCATGTGGGCTTTTCCAATATGGCAACTTGCTTCATCACAGTCAGGAGAGAGTCACCTAGAAGGACAGGAGTTACAGCCTTTTCTAAACTAATCATGGAATCACATCCTGTTACCTTTTGCTTGTATTATCAGTCAGAAGCAAATCACTAAGATCAGCCTACACTGCAGGGGAAAGGTAATTACACATGGGTGTAAATATCAAGAGGTGTAGGAATCACTGGAAATTTCTGAGTTCCAATTATTGGAAACCACAATCAGTTCACTGAAGCAAAAGTGGCCAAAGGTGCCAAGTGGATCTTTGCCCTCATCCATATCCATGTCATCAGGGTCAAACTGCTTAATGGCTAAGTGGAGTGAAGAGAAAGCAGCAAAGAGATTGGAACATCCAATGAAAGAGGGAAAGGTGGCATAGAGATAGAGGTCGTGTGAGGTCAGCTCCCCAGAGGGTGATAGAGGGGCTATTGACAGAAGGTGAGTGAATGCTGGTTCCAAAACAAAAACTAAAACAAAAACAAAGCAGGTGTCTACAGCCCTCTCTCTCACTGCCCCATTTCCGCCTTCTTGCCCAGAGCCATGCCACTGACTGGAGCTTAAAGTTGCAGGAAATGCTGATTCTGTGGACACCTTGGGAAAGGAAAGAGGTGGGATGGAGCCCAGGACAGAAAGTTGAAGGGAGGAATCAGTCAGAGGCCCTATCATCCATGTGGATAGACCACCCATCACGCTGGTCTCTCACTGTCTACCCCTTGTTATCTCAGAGACGTTTACCACCATTCCCGTTCAGTCATGGTCATATCCTAGAACTTATCACCAGGAGCACTCCTGCCTTCTGAAATAAAATAGTATGATGCTCCACTCTTTATGCTTTATGCTTTCAGCTCATGTCCTCTGTATGCCAATCCCTCAGCCTCTTCATGAACTACACGCTACTTCATCCTTTCTCTGTGTTCATCTGATACTTTGTCTCTTCATTTCCTCTCCGTGGAAAACTTCCTGGTCCATCACTTAACCCCAAACTGAAATAGCTCTACTCTAAACAAATCACTCTCCTTTCATCAGTCCTGCCTGGAAAAATTATTTTTGTCTTTTGTAGACCTGTCTTCTAATATGGGGCTGACTCATCTTGGACAAAATGGCACAATCAAATAGGTTTTTAGCACCATAAGTTTATGTTTAACAAGTAATTGTCAGACCCAACACTGCCTGAAAAATTTCATTCATTCCCTCAGTGTTTCCTGTGTACTGGGCACTCTTCTAAACACTTGGGAAATGCTAGTGAAAGAAACAAAATTTGTGTCTATGTGAAGCTTATAGGATTGTTTTCTTAGCCAGTTTGTTTGCCTCAGTGCTCAAAAAAATTTCACCATCTGTAAGTTCTCCATATTTCTTACTCCTTGATCTCATTCACCACAGGGGAATGAGAAGTCATCAGATGGGAACTTTTCATTATAAAAACTTGAAAACAAGGACAAAACCAGTACTGGAAATCACATCCTATCTTTCCTTTCCTTTCCTTTCCATTATACTGAAAGTTTTCCCTTGGATGCGTTTCTTCACCTCCCAAGCTGAGACCTATCCTTGCTTTCCAACTAACAACCCTTTTCACACTTTGGGGAATATCTGGCTTCATTATCTGCCTTCCCAGGGGACCAAAGCTGTTCTTACCTCATCGTAGCCTGGTGCACCTAGTGGAGCTCAGAAACCTCTGCAGGAACCTGTAAGCAATGGGAAGGATTTCTCCGGGGAGGCTCCACCCTGCGTGCTTAGTCCACTGTATCAAGGAGCCCACCAACCTTCAGGGGCGGGGCCACAGCCATAGGCGGGGCCTGAGAGCCTAAGAGGTTTGGCTTCTTAAGGACAGCACCAGATGGCCAGGCGTTTGACCTCGGGCTTCTTGGTCATCCTTCCATCGCTTCTGGAAGATTAGAGTTGAGATTTAACTCAAAGACATGTTCTGAGGGAGGTTGTGGACTCCCAGGTAACCTCCCCACTGTCCTGCCTGAAGGATCCTTCCGTCCAACCGCCATTTCCATCCCCAACTGCCTGGCCTCGTGCTCTCTCAGCCCCCGCTCCCCACGCCAGTCCATGCTGCCTCAGCAGTTGCTCAGATGTGGGTGTGGTGCTGCGTCTGATGGCCACCGGCCCCTTCACAGCAGGCACCTCACGGGAACTCCACCAAGGCGATCATAGTAATAAATACAGTAACAATATTGACAACTGTGAAGGCTTCAGTTTGCACTGGCTGCCTGGCCTTGCACAAATAAACTAAGTCTCAGATCTCATCTAATGTGTAAGATACTAATGTGGGCTAATAGGGTTTGTCCTGAGAACTGGAAGGAACAAGTACAAAGCATGAAATAGAGTGAAGAGCCAATGTTAACGAGGGGGCTGCAGTTAGCGCATGCCCCTTGCCAGCCCCCAGAGAGCCCAGTGCCATGGATGTGCCTGCACAGGTCAGAGCGACAGTGACATGGCAAGGTGCCCCCCAGTCCACACACTAAATGAAGAAGTCATCATCTCTGATTCTCTGCAGGACCAGTGACACAAAGAAGGATGTTCACAGTCCTTTGTTGTTTCAGAGGAACCTAAGAGCTTTCACTCCCTTGGGACCCATCAGTTAATCTAGCAGGAGTGGTTCCTGGGAACCCCAGGTAAAGACCTATGAAGGCATTAGTGTCAGTGGACAAAGAGGGTAGAGGCAGAACCCTTGTCATGCCCTGAAAGATCCAGCACAGCAGCACATGAGCCTGTTCAGCTGACCGGCTTTTACAGGTAAGAAAATCTCAGGTAATTGCCTTCGATTGCAGGTATTGCTAGGTTCGTGCAATTGCTGAGCAAGTACTGTGTGTCGTGGTTCTGTGTTAATAAGAAACTGTCACCATATTTATTTTAGTAAGAGGTAGAGGAGAATCCCTTTTTTGACTGTTTCTCTTCTTAGAAAATATCATTTAGTGAATCTGAAAGTCATCAAAGTAGAAGGAAGAAACTTCAAGACAATTCTTGTTAACTTTTAGATGCATCTCTTTGCAGATTTTGCTCTGCCTGTATTTACATTGCTTAAATAAAATGTACTTAAAAAGAAAAGCACACACTATTGTAAGTATTTTTATGTCAATAGAAACTTCCATAAATGGCATTTTTAATGATGACATCCTAGAAGTGGTAGACTATTACATTCTACTTTTTTTGACATTTGGGTAGTTTTTAATTTTTTGAAATTTCAATATTTTGCTTACCATGTTTGCTCATAATTATAATTGTTCATAAGCTGTTCTATGATAAACAGCATAAAGCTTTTCCTAGTTAGTTGTCTGCTTAAGTCTGGATTTTGTCTTGGGCTGAATGATTTTCTCTGTTTCCAGTCCTCCTTAGATGAGTCATCCCCTCATGTGTGTAGCTATTTGAGGGTGAGTCCTGAGTTTCAAGCCATCAAAACCAAGTACTTCCTAAACATCCTCAATGTACAATCTCCCAAACTTAACCCATTATCTTCTCTGCCCTCAGCCTTCTCTTCCTCTTCTCTCCCCACCACCATTAGCAGCACCTGGACACAGAGCCATTCTGTCCTCCTCCCTCCTCATTTTCCGCATAGCTCGTCGTCTTCTCCACGACGAGGTGGACAAATATGCTGGGCAGAGAAATCTTAAAGTTCTCACAGTCCACTGTATCCCCCCAAATAGATTGTAAGATCTTTCAGATCAGGAGATGTAGTTTTGAAATTAATGTTTAGCTATATTAAATAATATATGATCCCATTATCTGAGTCAAAATTAAAACATTCCCATTAAGATTAAATATCCCAGATATATAGATTACTAACAGACATATGAAAAGATGTTCAACATTACTGATCACCAGGGAAATGCAAATCGAAACCATGATGAAATATCACCTCACACCTGTTATAATGGCTATTATCAAACAGTCAACAAATAAATGTTGACAATAATGTGGAGAAAAGGGAGCCCTTGTGAAATATTGGTGGGAAAATAAATTGGGGCATCCACTGTGGACAACAGTATGGAGATTTCTCAAAAAATTATGAAGTAGAACTACCATAATATGCAGCCTTTCTACTCCTGGGTATTTATCCGTAGAAATTATACTTATTCAATAATAAATATGCAGCACTATGTTCATTGCAGAATTATTTACAATAGCTAAGACGTGAAAGTAACCTAAGTGTCCATTGATCAATCAACAGTGTATGAAGGTTCCATTTTCTCCATAGCCTCTCTAACTCTTGTTATTTGTTGTACTGATGGTGGCCATTCTACCTGGAGTGAGGTGATAGCTCATTGTGGTTTTTATTTGCATTTCTCTGATGATTAGCAATGTTCAACATTTTTTCATATGTCTACTGGCCATCTGCATATCCTCTTTGGAGAAATGTCTATTCAGGTCCTCTGTCCATTTTTTAATTGGATTGTTCAATTTTTAGTTGTTGAGTTGTATGAGTTTCTTATATATTTTGGATATTAGCCCCTTATCAGAGGTATTGTTTGCAAAATCTTCTCCCACTCAGTTGTTACCTCCTTATTTTGTCAATGATTTATATTGCTGTGCAGAAGCTTTTAAGTCTGATATAGTCCCATTCATTTAGTTTAACTTCTACTTCCCTTGCCTTTGAAGTCAAATTCATAAAATCCTCTTTGAACCCAAGGTCCATAAGTTTAGTACTGATGTTTTCTTCTATGCAGCTTATTGTTTCACATCTAATATTTAGGCCTTTGATCCATTTTGATCCATTTTGGTACATGGTGACAGATAGCAGTCTAGTTTCATTCTTTTGCACATGGCTTTCCAATTCTCCCAGAAACATTTATTGAAGAGTCTGTCTTTTCTCCATTGTATGTTTTTGTCTTCTTTGTTGAAAATTATCTGTCCATATTTATGTGGGTTTATTTCAGGGTTCTCAACTCTATTCCATTGGTCTGTGTGTCTGTTTCTCTGCCAGTACCATACTTTTTTGATTATTGTTGCCCTGTAGTACAAGCTGAAGTCAGGGAGTGTGATACCTCCAGCATCGTTCTTTTTTCTTAGAATTGCTTTGGCTATTTGGGGTCTTTTGCGGAGGAACCTATACTTTTAAAATAGTGTTTCTCAGACTCAGATTCTGACACATTAGTGAACTATGAAATACTTGTGGTGATTGCAACAAACACATAAGACAATGAAACAAACTGAAATAGATATTAGAGTGCATTGTATATAATAAGGGCCCGTAATGTTCCATACTACTTTTATATTAGTTTTGTGTATGTGTGTATATACTGGTCTATAATAAAAATCATTTTATATATATTTTTGTGAGTCTCTGTCAAAAGAGTTTCAAAGCCACTGCCTTGGATTTAAAGTAACTCAAGCAATTTTACACTATTGAAGTTTGAAATGACCCAACGATAAATTTCAAATATAAAAGTGTAAATAGCTTTATGTTACATATTTATTTTAAAGGGATCAGCAGGTGACTTTTGCCTAAGAAGCCGAGCCCTGGAATGTCTAGGCATTTTTAAAAGGCCACGACACAGTTATCCGAATGAGTGGTAGGAGCCAGAATGCTATCTGCCTGGGAGAGTCTGAGGTAGCCTGTTACTCATCTAGTCTGCTATAGTTACTCATACTGCTATTGTCCCGCTGGGGTGGGCTGTTGGAAGTACCATGTTTTCCCTAAACAGACTAGGAGGACCCAGTTTTGCAAGGTTTTGTCTGCCAGTAAGATGGCATCACTCTTCTCCCCTATTAGCGGGAAAGATACCTGGCTTGGGGAGCTGGAGAACTCTAACCCTTAACTCCCCTCTTTGCTAGAGACCCTCCCTTTTCTTTCCCACTGGGTCTGGGAAGATGGAAAGCAGCATTAAAAGCTATGTGTGTTTTAGCCGTACCATGTGAGTCTGTGCTTCTGTGTGAAGGTCTACTCATTCTGAGGAGAGCTCTGTCCCTGGAATTAGAAATTAATCCTTAATCAGAGTAATGCAGTGTCACTTTCAATCTGCTAATGAGCTTTGGACAGAGATGGTGCATCTTTCTCTAGTTGATGGATGCCCCTTTTAGAGGATATATGATACCCTCACCAGGTCTTTACTCAGGTGGACAAACACACTTCAGAACCATTATTGGAATCGAACTTACTGTATCTCTTTTTCATCTGCATATATTTTTGTTTGTTTTTCTTTCATATAAAGCCTTGTCCTAAATCCTTTACACTTCTTTTACAAGGCTTTCATTTTCATCTTTCTACTGCAGAAAATCAACCAGGTTATTTCATCACTGCCCCTCTCCCTCAATTTCCATCAAGCTTTTACTATTATTCAGGTTTATATATATGTATACCCAAGTGATATTCAACAAGGATGGATTAATTCTTTACATAAGACTGTTTTTCTCTGCATGAGACATTTTTAAGAACAGAAATTTTCAGACAACTTAAACAAGGTAGATACATTTGTTACCAATGTTAGCATCTCATTGTAAAATATTTTCTACAGTTCAAATGTGGCATCAGGCCCTATTGAAAAAAAAGGGCCTGATTATAAGTTGCCTTGAAGACCCTGAGATTGTCCTTAAAGCAGTGCTATGGGAGGTTACGAAGCACAATCTTGGTCACCCCAGTGTGAGATTCAATGGGAAAAGTGAGATGGTGCCCAATGCACTAGAATTTGTTCTACCCTGAGCCCCACCTTGGTTTTAAATTCTTACAATCACAGAATACACTGAAGCAAGAATCTTGGTGTTCAATGTCTCATGTTGCAAACCAGGAAATTGAGGCTCAGAGAAAGGCATGAGGTCTTTAAGATCACCCAGTAATTTAGTTGGTTACTAGGACTCAGGCAGTTTTAGAAAGGATGCAAAAGTAGAAATACTGTGGGAGGGGGGGACAAAAAAATGTATACACATTTTAAAACAGGAAAAAACTATTAAAATGGTAATACTCAAGATATACCCATAACAAAAGATGAATAAATACAAGTCACATTTGACTTCTGCAATTAGAAGAGGTGCTCAAAGTGGTTACCATCAGTGTTCAGACACTTCTGATTATGGCAAACTACTGCTTTAGCAATGTTGACCAAAGTGTCCACTTGTATACATTTTTTTTTGTCATCTCCGGTATTTGGATGCACTTATGCAGTGTACTAACCAGCACTGAATGACTGGTTTTGATGGGATGACAGATTGGATACGGGGTGAGAGGAAAATTCAGAGATGGTGCTAGAGTCTTTGCTTTGACACACATGTATGTGGGAAGCATTCATTTTGAAGGAGGGCTGCAGATGAAAAGTACAAAGAAAGATTATGAGTTCAGTCTGGGAGTGTTGCATTTTGTGTGCCTTTGTAAAATCCAAGGCAGTGTATTCCAATTGAATATACACAGGAGGAAAACCATGTGACTATTGAGTTATGGAAGTTTAGTCAAGACAGTATTTCCAAGAGAAAGTTATCATCTAGATCTGCTCTAAGGCCAAGTAAGACAAAGATGGACAGGTGTCTGTTAGGTTTAGCTATAAGGAAATGGTCAATGACTTTGACAAGTGATGCTTCAGTGGCATGGCGGGCATAGAAGCCAGACTGCAGTGAGCTAGGAAATGAGTAGGAGGTGAGGAAGTAGGAAAAGTGAATATAAGCAACTATCAGAAAGCTTGGGACAGTCAAGGGGTGGGGGAGAAGTAGGGCAGTCCCTGCAGGGAAGATGTGTGTGTGTTTGGGGGCATTATCTGATATGGAAGAGTGTTGGCTGTGTGTAGTGCTGATGGTAAGAGAGCAGTTTTTCTACTGAAGTAATTTTTCTCCTCTCTGGCTCCTGCTTTCTGTGTAATTCCTTGAAATCTCAGAGCAGATCTTTTAGGAGCATCAGCATTATCTCTTGTTAATCCATTATCAACTAACTTTTCAACAACCAGCTTTTGTTATTTACTCATAAGCCCACATTCTCCTCTATTTTCCAGTTGCTCTACGCATATTAAATAAAAATGTCTCTCAAATTTGTTAATGGGGGTAAAGAGAGCAAAACTAATCTTCCCATAATTCAAATGGGCCTGATTATGAGTTCGAAGTGAGAAATCAACATTTTAGACCAATTTTAAAGATTTGTAGAAATGATCCTGATTATACTAATCACACAGTGAATCACTGACTCTGTATTTATTTCTCTATTTCATTCGTGACTGCCTACCATCTAGCAGGCATTTGGCATGAAACACCAAAAGATAACCTGAAAATCTTGACTTTTAAGTATTTTAAATATGGAGGATTAATTTATGGGTTTTATAATGTTTTTCTACATGTTTGGTACAATGTTCTCTGCGATGTCAAAACAGTGTTCTTTAAGGTACCACTGAAACTTTGTTTTGATACCCTACATTCAAATGCCCTTTCTATTTCTAAAATAGGCCCTGCTGTGCAATTCCTAGTAGGAAAAAGATCTCCTTCCTACTTTGGAAGTTGAAGATGCCAGATTCCTTCTATCGATGATCACTGGCAGCTGAGATGTGAACCGCTCACCTAGAATCGGACCCTGGGTGCTCGCACCAAGGGTGTCCCAACCTGAGGAGGTGGTATAACCTCCCAGGGACACCGAGAATTACCCCTGGTGATGGCAGCAGTGCTGAGTGTCCAGTGGCGGTGCTCCTAGGAGCTGACCCTGGCTGTGTCCTCAGCTGTCCGGCCTCTCTGGTCCCAACCTCTGCTCTGAGCCTGCTTCCTGTTGATTTATTGAGCTCTCTGAGACCACCCAAGACATATCTCTTCTCATTATGTTAGCCAGAGGCAGTTTCTGCTGTTTGCTATCAAGAGCCCTGACTGATTCAGAGCATCACAAATGAATAATAAAGCAACTACCAAAACAGTTATGTTCAGCTCACATGTGTAGACTGCAGGCATTGTGCTAAATGCTTTAAACAAAAGGTGTCACCAAATCCTCAAAACAACAGAGTAAGGCAGGCATGTGGGTATCATATATCTTTCAAGTATCATGTTAAGGGCCTCGTTGTCTATGAAGGCCTTACTGACCTCGTCTCCCTCTTGCAAGTAGACTTGATTCTTCCTTGCTGGCCATTCTATGTCCTATAAGGAGGAGAGAATGTGTGTGTGTGTGTGTGTGTGTGTGTGTGTGTGTGTGTATAGGTGTGTATAAGTGTACATATACATTCTCTCCTCTTTATAATACACAGACGGTGCCAAAAATGTGTATACACATTTTAAGAAAGGAAAAACTGTATTTTAATTGTAATAAAAATATACTGACAAAAGAAGAATACAAGTCATGTGTATACATTTTTTGGCACACTTGGTATATGACATATATAAAGTATATTGGTATTACAACATATAATATAATGTATTATATATAATATGTAATATATTATATATTTTTATTTCCTTATCACTTATTAAGGTCTTACTATATGTCAAATATCATGCTGAGTATTTCCCTGTTGTTATCTCATGCCATTTCCACCAAAATTTTGTTAGATTTATTATCCATTTTAGAAAAGAGGAAATGAAAACAAGAAAGGTTAAATAACATTTGAAGACATTAGCTATGAGTTGCAGAGTTGAGATTTCAAGATGTTCCATTTCCTTTGTTTTGAATTTCAACACCTCTGATCTTAACACTCTGTTAACTGCCTTCCCTGCCGCACTACACTCATATGGGTGATGCTTCCCTCCTGTTCTTGACTGAGGCCAAGTCTGCATTTCACTTGTCCTTTTTCTATTTTGTTTTTTGCTCACTTGCTTAGAAGGGAAGTCAAATCTCTGTTCTTTAGGGCATGTCACCCATTGCTCTGTCCATGACAGATGTTATGAGTCAATGACCATACTCTGTTTCCATGAGTCATCTCGAGAATCCTTCTCCCCTTGTTCTACAGAAGTCAGAACACAGCTATTGGTTGGAGGTCAATCCTATTTGCAATTCCTGGCCTAGAACTATGTCTCTCACACAAACGTGCTTAGCAAACTGTTCCTAGCATGTTGCTATCTTGTTCATTTTACAGTTGAAGAAGTAACACTTAGAAACTAATAAGCCATTCTCAGGGCATTTCATGTCTATGCCATTGAGTTTTTGTGCAGATTAAATTAATGCACATAAAACTCTACAAACTGTGTCTTACTTAGCACAAGGTAAGTTAGTTATTACTATTACTCAAAAGCACACATGTTTTATCCATAGAGATGGAAAGGTAGTTGGTGGTTGGCAGGGGTTGTGGGGAGGGAGCAGTGGTGTGTGGCCTCTGAATGAGCACGCAGTTTCCTTTTGGGGTGATGAAAACATTTGATGCTAGGTGGAGGTGGTAGTGGTGTAACATTGTGACTGTGCTAAATGCCACTAAATTGTACACCTTGAAATTGTTCCTTTTATGTTATATGAATTTGCCCTCAATTTAGAAAAATTGACAGAGGTTGTATGGATGGGGTAGGACCAGGGGGAACCTGAGAGGGAGCTCTGCCTTAAATTTTGCTCCCTGGGCCCCTCGCTCACCTCACCCTAGTCCCAGACCTGCTAACATCACCAGAATTTGGACCTAAGCCTTTAGTTCTCTAAATAAAGCATTCTTTCCATGTTAATATGTTGCCTTAGAAATCAGGGAAAGTCCATCCTCGCTGGTAGGTAGTTGTGATATGTGTGCTGGTAATTGCATATGGAGGAGGAGTGTCCCTCCTTCAGGCAGGAAAACCACTGAATTTTATAATTTCCCCAGCAGTGCTAGAGAACAATGGGTAGCAAATAATAGGAAGTTCCTGTATGCTGCATAACCATCTAATGTGCATATTAAACATGACTCAGGCAGGGGCAGGCTTGAAGGGAGCTCCTGAAAGTTGATAGTCAGAAACTTCTCTGGCTGCAGTTGGGGCCTGTCTTTACTGACTGTGAAGAAAATTCAGAGTTTAGAACAGTGTCTATTAAAAGCAAAGTGACATCATTCTCCTCCCTGGTGTGTAAGCAGCTTCCCTGAGCTTGTTGTGGCATTAATGGGGCTGTTGTTGGCTACTTAGTCTCGGCTAAATAGAACTTAGGGTATGGTCATGACTTTGTTATAAGCGTGAAGTCACCGAGAAGGTCCTAATGGAAACAAAAGCTCAGATCTTCCACTGCTAATCTCTTTGCAGTTTGCTTTATTCACAACTGTAAATGTGTTATAGCCACAACCTATTTCATAAACATAGCTCATTACTTATTAATAAACAAGAAGCTATTCATAAATAGCCACCTCTCATTTTAAAGCAACTTCACATACAGAACTTGGCTAAGAATTAAGTGGCAAAAGGAAAATTTAATTTATTACATGTTGTTCATGGATTTGTCTTCAAAGGATTGCTGCGATAGTCCTGACCTGATTTCTGGATCAAGTGGGAAGCCCAGGTGTGCGCCATCTATCCCCTTGTCACCCTGGCCCAGATGTACCTACCAGTGGAGCAGAGGGGAGGGCATAAAAGTTCCTTGTCTTCTTACAAAACGTTAACTCTTTTGTTGCCATGGTCGGATGTATCCAAAAGAATATATCCTAAATTTTTATACATAAAACCAATATTATTTATATACAAAGCAACTGAAAGTATTATTATTAAATACATACAACAGTCAAACTTTCAACTTTTTGTTTTTTGTGGATTTCTGACAAATTTTGAAAAAAAAAAGAACTTGAAATCAATTAACAATGAAAAAGTTAAAGTTGTCTTGTAACTCCTTTCAGATTTTTTCCTTTCTTTCAGCATAAATTGAGTCTTTTCCTCTACTGCTGGGGACACAAAGATAAACTGCATGATTTCTGCCTCCAAAAGCTAACAGTCTAATGCGGAAATGATCACCAAAAGAGCTAAGTGAGACATAGGTGATAAGGAGCATCCTAAAGTTTGGGGACCAAGTGCCAGGTGAGCAGAGGAGAGGGAATGTTCCATTATGTTGGTTAGAGGGAGGGTGTGGTTTTTCCTGGGGGGTCATGGTACTGGGTGAGATTACTGAGGAGTTGAGACAAGAGATGACATTGAAACTGAACGTTGAAGGATTTCCTTGGACAGTAAAGGGAACCTGAGAAGGTGTGCGTGCATGTGTGTGTGTGTGTGTGTGTGTGTGTGTGTGTGTGTGTGTGTGCTGACACAGGAAAGAACACAGAACTCTGCCCTATCTGAATGTAGAAAGAGAAAGAAACTTGCATTTTTGGAATGTGGGAACCAACTGGCAAGGTTGGTTGAGGAAAGAAGGGTTGAATAAATCTCATTTTTCTATTTCATCAGTGAGAATAGACAAAAATATGGAAAGTTTAGGTGGCCCACTCAAAATCACAAGGATAAGAATACAGAGTAATGGAAAATGATGCAAATGGGAAAAAGGATCTTGAGACGCTAAGCATTCTGAGCAAAGCACATGGTTTTCCTAAGAATGTAGATGATTTCATCATGATTTTAGACTGTAAATGTCAGAAATGTAGCACCAAGGACCTGTCTTTGTAAAGATGTTAGAGGAGATGGTACTTTAATAGTCTATGCAGACAGGTCATTGTGGGGGACAAGAGCCTGAGGTTCGGGGCTCCATTTATGGTCTGACATAGGATCACTGTTTCTTCAGCTTTTATTTTCAGCATTTTTATTTCCAGATTTGTTTGGGTGAATAATTTTTATCATATGATTATCTCTATTCTATATACTTAAGGCCGATTTCATTGGCTTGAAGTTAATTATTATTCTTTGAGGAATATAATTCCATTTTCTCAAGAGACTCTAGTGAAATTTTACTTTATTGCCAGTTTTAAGTAATTTTGATATTCTATATATCAATTACAATTATATTTTCCAGAATTCAGAAAGTGAAATATATTATACATGTGTGCTGAATATTGGCTATTGGCCAATCCCAGTGAACTTTTCAGCTGTCTCTGTCCCGCTCTGTGCCCAGCAGCAGCTGGGCTTCCCTGCCTGCTGATGTCCAAGGCACCAGCCAGTCAAAGAGATGCTCAGCTCTGTCTCTCTCTGGACTTGGGCAATTCCTCCTTCCTTCCCCCTTCAGGCCTATGGATGCTGAGGTCTCCCCATTGCTGCTGGTTCTGCTGCTGTGCCATCTTTGATCAGTTGGGTTCTCTTGGCCCCGCCCACATCTTGGTAAATTCTTCCCTTGCTTTCTGAACATTGAGATTTTCCTGCAGGATCCAACTGATGTTTATTTAGGTAAGTTGAGTGGAAGCATATGAAAGATAATTATAGGATGCTTTGCATTCACACAGTGTTTATTACATACACTGAATTGAGTGGGGTACAGCTAGGAAACAGCCACATATTGTATGAAATGTTCAGAATTCATCCAATTACAGAGAAAGTAGATTAGTGGTAACCTAGGGCTGGGGGAAAGAAGGGCAAAGCCTAAAGAGAACAGTGTTTCTTTCTGAGTGTTGAACTTGCTCTAAAATTGATTGTGGTGATGGATGCACAACATTGTGAATATACTAAAAGCCACTGAATTTTACACTTTTAAGGTGTTAATTGTATGGTATGTGAATTATATCTCCATAAGGTGGTTTGTATTTTATTTTTAAATAAAACGTTTATAACAGCTTCACTCATAGTTCCCAAAACTGGGAAGCAACCAAAGTGCCCAGGGTGAATGGATAAAGCAACTGTGGTACATCCCATCCAGATAATGTTATATCACTTAGCACTAAAAATAAATGAGTTGTTAAGTCATGAAATGATATGGAGGATACTTAAACGCATATGACTAAGTGAAAAAAGCCAATTTGAAAACGCTATGTGCTGTGTGATTCCAACTAGATGCCATTATAGAAAACAAAAACTCTGGGGATTTTAAAGACATCAGTGTTTGCCCCAGGATAGGGAGGGAGAGATGATGAATAGGCATAAAACAAAAAATTTTCTGGGCAGTGAACCTACTCTGTTTGAGATTATAAGGGGGGACACATGTCATTATACATTTCTCTAAACCCACAGAATGTACAACACCAAGAGTGAACCCTCCTGTAAACTATGGGCTTGGAGTGATAATGGTGTGTCCATGTAGGTCCATGGATTCTAAAAATGTCCCAGTCTGTTGTTGGATGGTGAAGTGTGGAAGTGTGGAAGTGTGTGTGTGTGTGTGTGTGTGTGTGTGTGTGTATGTGTAGTATGTCCCAAATGTGTTTGGGCTGTTCAACCTTCATTAACGTCAGAGAAGTAAGTGCTAAAGACTTAGCCCCAATATCATTTGAAGGTTTAATTCTTTATCTTATATTGAGTTCAGTTTTGTGAACACTGAATAATGAATTATTCATTTTAATTATTTGAGTCATCCTCTATGATTGAAGAGAGTAAAGGTTAAATCGATACCCTGGGCTTTCATCAACTGTTACATCCAGACCCCTTCTGTCAGGTGAGCAATAACAAAATACTGAGGTCAATTGTTCCCTGAGGCCCTGGAAGTTACTACTGCCTTTGTGTCCCCTTTGGCTTCCACAGATTCTGTGATTGAGTCATCATTCCCTTTGTCCCCCACCTCCTCAGGAGTCCCGCCAAGATACCCAGCACCGAACCCCTCTGCCTGAAACTTTTCCCATCATCACCCCCAACTCTCCTAATCCAATGACCCCCTTGTCTGACTTTCCTTCACCCTCAATACCAGGTCACTCTTTGCCATCAGAGCCTTTTCCTCCCTTGGAATCTGCATTCCCAGTGGACCATTCTCCACTCCAACCACTTGTCACCGCACAACATGGCACTCCAAGAGCGGATCCTCTTCTCCAACCAAAGGCACCTTGGACTCTGAACACCATCTTAACTCCCCTTCACCCTTCTTAAGATATCAACCATTTAACCAGATTTCTCCAAGACAAGAAATCCCACTGGTTCATTGGCTTGTCATCTGTTACCACCAATGCTGTCCACCTCACCACCACCAGGCTACAACTCTACTGTGACTCGCTCTAAATCAATTTCCACCCTATGGAAACCTGATGATGAGACTGTATCTCCAGATAGCCCTGGTGCATTTTCCACTCATCTCTCAATAGTCACAGGCATTGACTATTCCAGCCTGTTACTTGTAAACATTCCCTGGTGTAGACTAGCTCACGCCAAACACTTGTTCTCTTCCCCCTTGGCACAATGTAATTTCAAGCAAGAGTTTCTTTCCCTTTGTTCCTTACAAGCCTCTTTTGGGGTTCACCATTCAGCCAACATTGTAGGGTGTGGTCAACTTCAGTTTCTGAACCCAGATCTCCTGGCATTCCCCGAGAGACAAGTCCAAAAGAGGAGTCATTTCCTCAGGTGGAAGGGAGAGGGGAAGACAAATGGATCTTTCCCCAAACAACATAGGCCAGACAACCACCTCAATTCTTCAGGAGAGCTTTTACCATCAACTTCTCATAGGCATGGCTCGTTAGTCGCCCTTCCTTTCTGGAGAAACAAAGGCAAACCAATGGAACTGCATGTCCATCAGCAGCCCTCACATCCTAGGACCTGGCAGGATCATTTGACAGAAAACCATATCTGGCTTTTCTGGGTTTTCCCATTTTTTCCCAGTGAGTCCTTGCCTTTTTCTGGCCATTTCTTGGGTGGCTATTCATCAATATTACTTTCTGTAGAATCACAAGTGCTCCTACAGGCTAACTATACCCAATACTTTTCAATGCCCTACCTCCATCCTTGCCCAGGCTCCATCCTCATCCCTTCCCTCAATCCCTGCCCTAATCCCAGCTCCTACGTCTCACTCAGATCTGACCCCAGCTCCACTTTCAATACAGACTCCCAAAAGTACCATCTGGACCTATACACCATATTAGGATCTGTGGAGTATATTTTCATCACCCCCACAATGAATCAAGTCTATTCCACCTCATCTGACCTTCAACATCTGAGATGCAGCTTGTTTCACAAGCAAGTAGAACATTGTTTACCCTCTGTGGTTAAAAAACATCAGGAGGACTTTTGTTCTTCTGGTCCCATCTCTTGTAATCACTGGCTTTCCCAGGCCGAGGTTACAATCTCCATACTTCCTGGAGCATTTCCTCTCAGCAATGAGTTGTGCCAAAATCTAGAACATCACCTTCGAAAGGGCTCATCCAACACCAGTGGGGCCTGCTCCACAGAATCCATGAGTCTCAGTCACTGATGAGGCCTCCTAGGATTCTTCAGAGATATCTGAGTGGGATAGCAATTACCAACTCTCATGTGTCTCTGTATATAAAAAAAAAATGAGTAGCAAACCCCGAAATTTTGAATTGAGCCAATCCAGAAGCTTCTATGAGAGAGGCTCAGAAATATTTCAACTAGAGGATGAGGATAAGGATGAGGAAAACAGCTCAGAGAATGACCCAAAAGATCATCTGTTGAGAGTGACTCAGAGAACTCTTCACATAAATATCTGGTGTATGACTCTGAGGAAAACCTAGATGGTCCTGGGGTGTGTCTGTCAAACGAAAAAAGGTGGGGTCAAAGCAGAGTCTATCTCAGAGAGAACTGGTAAATGTCAAACTGTACATTTGAACAAGTTTGAGAATTCCATGAGGGTTAGCTACCTGGGACTCTCCAAGTTGCATGGCATGTTAGCAAGCAAACATCAACTCTTTCTGTGAAATCCCACAGCAAAATAAAAGAGAGAAGTTTGCCACCAGCACTGGGTGGGGACTGCTGCTTGAATACCTCCCAGGAGCTTTCCTTCATTGGATCCAGTGCACAACAGCTGTTGGAAGCCCATATGACAGAGTTTCATTGGAGGATGATGTTGGGCTTTCCCACCCAGGTCCTTGAGTCCACTGAAATATTTACGTGGATGGAGACCACAACCTCTTCTTTGTTGCCTTCCAAACTCTCTTCATCAAACAATCTGATGTCTGAGGTGGACTCCAACTCTGGGGACTACATGCCCCTTAGAGGGAGCTCTATTTGTCTTCATGGAGACAAAGTGGGACAGGCATATTAACCCTCCGTCTTGTAGCATCTTCTCCCTGCCACTCGCACTTGAGCAATGAAGGACAGGGATCCCTGACTCCATCATCCTCTGATATCTACTATGGGTTTGCAGACACTATTCAGAAAATAAGGGATGCCAGACAGAATCTTCTACTTGTCAGTCACAACATCATAGGGAAAGCAAGTCAGGGACTGATAACAGCACCCAAAGTATCCCGCCAAAGCCCCCAGGCAGAGCTAGGGCCAGATGGGATGTGAAGGATAAGAGTTTACTATCCAGTAATACAGAAGAACTGCAACAGATAAAGAGATGGGGAACAGTTCAGGACCTGTCTTCCATTTCCTTGTCTGGGGAGATGACCGGGGCTGAGGAGCTCAGTGTTCATCACTTACAAAGTAGTGACATCCTGACAATAAGCAAGCCGGGACTCTCCCATGGGATAACTGTGAATGAGGCCCAAGGCCAACCCAGGGACATGTCCATTGCCTCAGAGAGTTTGACTCACAAAGCCCCCCTGGCTCAGGCTCAGGGTGTCTCCAGTGTAAACGTGGGAGCTTCCCGGGGGCGGCCTGTCCATGTGGAGGACAGAGGAGTCAGTAGGGAGCAGCGGCAGGAGCCTTGGGGCCCTAAGTGGGTCTTCAGGTGGTTTCAGAAAATTATCCCACAAACTAAAAAGAGAGTGAGTACTCAAAGCCCCAAAACAGAAGGGCTTGGTGGAGGCAATCCAGGGTTGGGAACATCCCAACCTAGAAGGAACAATGTTCCTATTCAGGACATGGTATTAGAGGAGATGCTTGGGAGCAAGTCTTCCCAGATCATGTCACAGAAGGGGGCAGTCTGCTCCTGAAATGCATATCAGGAAACAAATTATGCGCTTCTTTCCTTGTCTTCATATTGAGAAATAATGCAAAAAGCAAAAGGTTCCCAGGAAAACAGCAGCCTTGTATCATTTGCTCAGAGCAGAGGCCCAGATCAAGGTGGAGCTGCCTTGCCTGGGATGACATGAGGTCAGAAAATCAGGACAGGCATTGGGAGGTACCTGCAGGAGAAACTGGGGTATCAGCATGCAGCAGACATCCCCTGCCCTCAAGACCCCCTTCCCTCCACAGAGAATTCTGGGAAAGCTCAGCAGAAGGCAGAAGTACAGGCCCAGGCAAGCCACCCCCGCCCCGGGGTCTCCTTTCAACTTCAGGCACCCTGCTATAAATGAGAAATACAAATCATGCAAACAAGAAGTTATCTTTGCCGCCAGAGTTCTCTGAGTATTGCCCAAATCAGAGAGAAGGACAGATAACCCCAGAAAGTTGCAGCTTTCCCGGAGCATCTATTGTGTCAGAAGCACCCCCAATCCGAGCCTTGGACTGTGGCCCATCCAAGCCCCACCTGCAGCCATCAAGCTGGCCAGGGGCCTCAGGCTACTATCCCTCACCACTGCTGATGGCACAGCTTTCAGAGATGTGTCTCTACTCTTTAGATTCCAAACCGGTCTCCAGAATTTCCAGGGAAAACATTTTCCCACCCCAAGTAATTCCTCCCTTGGGGAGAATATTGATTTTCCCAAATAAATGCTTCTCTAACAATAGTGATGTTTTTGCTACGTACTGTGTTGGGGGCATGGGTTTTGGGTCACTCAGAGCTTGTGCTTAGGGAAAAGAAGGAGTTAGTTCAGCCCTTATCTACTGCTTCCTGTGGCTTCTGAAAGGTGACCAGTCCCTTGCAGCTCTAGCTGAGAAATAGATAGCATGTCCCCCAAAAGCCCATTTCGTCCCTGGTGAAGTGTGAGGAGATGGGCTGTGCCTCCTGCCTCTTAGCCGAGTATCAGTGACCGTGTACAGCAGCCCACACCTTCTCCTCATGGATGCCGCATATCCTGTAGGGCGGTGGGGAGACCGGCCTTCTGTATCTGAAGAGGGCCGAGCACAGGTACATTTTCAGGAAGTATCAGTGAAGGAGAAACAGCGGCTTCATCATTATGGAGAAGTCAGTGATGAGGATCCCAAGGAGGGTGAATCCTCAGTGGGTGTGTTTGGGGTGGACGTTGTCCAGTGGATCCGGGGCTGGTTGAGGTTGGGTCTCGGAACAGCAACGATGCTGCTTACATGTCTATCTCATGAATCATGTTAATGTGTTGGGGAAGCATCCTTTAAACTTGACACTGAAGTTTCCCTCCTGGAATGTCACCTTGGCAAAGTGGTTTCTGTCCCTAGGTATTTCTTCAGGCTGTCGGATTGTTGACTTTTTTTTTTCTGCAAAGCAAAAGAATATCTCAGCTGCCAGTGGTAGGAATGCTGACCAGGCATCCACCTATTTTCCAGGGTAAAATAAAGCTGAGTAAGGAAGGATGTGTTAGGGTGAGTGGGAAAGTAAGAAGAAAGGGAGGGCAGAAAGAATGATCTAGCGAGTGGAACAAAGGTTATCCCTTATCATCCCCACACTGTGACCCTGCCTTGCTCCCAGCTTCCTCAGGCTGATCGAAGCTCCACCCGCTTGAGGCTGATGAGAGCACCACACAGCATGCCAATGCCTTGGACCGAACAGGCATAGGGCTCTTGAGTGGGAAAATGATATTTGCAGGGATGTCATCAGGCGTGGCATCCCTGTCTTTGGGGATGGTGATCTCGGTGCCTTCTCTGCATCCATGCTTGATGGAAATACACAAAACCTTGCCCTTAGTGAGTACCGCTCAGCTATCAGGATGGAGGTGTCACCTTTGATATTCATGGCCATGGTGGAGACCGAATCAGTCTCCCCTAGAGCACCTGTAGCTCATGACCAGAGGTGAGTTCCATGGTTACAAATATTTGGGGGCTCACCATGGACCTTCATGGAATGCTTTCATTAGCCAATACTGCACATATACACACCCTTACAACAGAGTCTGAAGGGCAAGCAGCTCCATTTGTACAGACTGGGACTCAAAAATGGAGTGAGTGTTGCAGAGAGCACTTGAGGACATTTTCCAGCATGACGTGTGATTTCTGTAAAGACAAAAGCAAAAAACAACAACAAAGTCTACCATAGCCCTCTCTCACTACCACGATTGTATCTTCCCATCCTGAGTTATGCCATTGACCCAGAGTAACTGAAGTTTGGGGAAACAGAAATAAAAGCCATTTTTGTGGAGGCCCTGGGAAAGACCAAAGGTGGGTTGGGGACTTATGGTAAGATGGCGGAATAGACAGATGCTGTGCCAACTGCCTCCCAGGATCACACCAAAATTACAAATAATTTATAAGACATTCAACCTCGGAAGTTCCCTGGACCCTAGATGAGCAGAACCTCTAAACGAAGGACTTAAAGAGGAGGCCACGTCAAGTCTAGTAGGAGGGGCGGAGACGAGAGAGGGCAAATCCTGTGAGGGACACCTCAGTGGTGGGGAGGCTTCTCTGGTTGGGGGCGAGACCCTCCAGACCCACACAACGCTCACCAGCCCAGAGTTACTTTTCCAGGAACAGGAGTTCTACGATAGGTGGAAGTAGAAAATAGTGAGGACTCTCTTTGCTCAACTCGGTGAGGCTGAGGGCAGCTGGAGAACCAGTGGAGCCGGCAAACTGACTCGCTCACTGGTGAACACTCACCCGGTTCCTGGTGGAGGGAGTAGCTTTGTGAGTGGTGCCCAGGAGCCTGCGGGAAGGACTGAACTGAGTGTCTTTGGTGCGGGAGCTGGAAGTTTTGGGGACCATTGTTCCCCTGGTGTGGAGCTTGCACACGAGTAGTGCAAGGAGGGCGCCATTTTTTCAGGGCTGGGCCCTCCCACAGAGGCTCAGGCCTGGGACTGCATTGGTCTGCTGGAATTGGCGCAGGAGTGCATGTGCGCGTGCTTGTGTGTGTGCACATGTGGCCTTGGATCCCCACCCTCTGCATTGCTTGTGCACCGTAGCCAGGGAAATGCCTGGCAGGCGCACTCTGACTCCAACAGACTGCTTATTGAGACCCGGGAGTGAGCAACTTGCTTTAGGTCCCCAATTTCTGCACGGCGTATGCAGAGTTACCTGGGTGGCGAATGGCTGTCAGGCTGCTCAGCCTGACTTTTGAGCGGCTGATTGGGACAGGCTGAGACTGGGAGTTTTCCAGGGAGTGTAGGGCTGCGAGCTGTGCACCTGCATGATTCGGCCAGGACTTTCCTGGTGAGTTTGTGCGGGCTGACTGCCGATGCAGGAATGCATGCTGCTCTGACTTGGTGGGGGCCACTGACCACATCCTGTGGTGCCTTGGGGCCTGCCCCACCCACCTAGAGCTGTGTTGCCAGGGGCATCCTGAGCCCCTGGTCCCTGGCTCCTACCTCCGCAGGCCACAGAGGGTTTTTTGCAGCAGCAGACAGCCCGCAACAACCTGTGAGGATTTTTGGTGGTGAACACAGTTCCAGAGCACACAGCAACTAATCATGGGAAGCTCACTTCAAGTCTAGAGGGAGGTCGGCACATGACGCACTGAGCCCTTCCCCTCAGCAGCTGGTGCTGAGTTGCCCAGAGTCTCTGTATTGCTGAGCAAGTGGCCTGCAGATTAAAGTGGTCATAGAGCCCCTCCCCCCCTTTTTTATTTTGTTTCTTTTTCCTTTTCCCCCCTTTTTCTCTTTTTTCTATTTCTTTCTTTCTTTTTTTTTGTCTTTCTAAGTGATCTAATACATCAAAGCAATCAGAGTGACTGCCAGAATGAAGAAACAAAGAAACATGTCCCAAGTAAAAGAT
>NW_017732345.1:307883-308450 GCF_001890085.2 Hipposideros armiger | reverse complement strand
GCATGAAATGTTAAAAGGGCTTTTTTAAACAGAAGAAAGGGGAAAACAAGCTAACACAGGAAGATAAGAAATACAAATCACAAAATGGCTATAAATATGCAACTATCATAATCACTTCAAATGTGAATGGATTAAATGCTCCAATCAAAAGACATAGAGTGGCTGAGTGGATAAGAAAACAGGACCCATGCATATGCTGTTTACAAGAGACTCATCTCAACTCAAAAGACACACTCAGACTGAAAGTAAAGGGATGGAATAAGATATTTCATGCAACTGGAAATGAGAAAAAAGCGGGAGTAGCAATAGTTATTTCAGACAAAATAGACTTTAAAATAAAGACTACAATAAAAGATAAAGAAGGACACTACATAATAATAAAAGGATCGATTCAACAAGAGGACATAACCCTAGTAAACATCTATGCACCCAACATAGGAGCTCCCAGAAATATAAAACAGATTTTGACAGACATAAAGACAGAGATCAACAGCAACACTATCGTAGTAGGGGACTTCAACACCCTGTTGTCACCAATGGACAGATCCTCCAGACAGAAAATCAACA
>NW_017732345.1:288247-306258 GCF_001890085.2 Hipposideros armiger | reverse complement strand
CTAAAAGCTTTCCCCTTAAAATCAGGAACAAGACAAGGCTGCCCACTTTCACCACTTCTATTCAACATAGTTCTGGAAGTTCTGGCCACAGCAATCAGACAAGAAATGAGTGATACAAAATACATTCCAAGCTTTGGTCTCATCCCCCTATCCTTCCAGGTTACATGTCCCTTGTTAATTTTTAAACACCACTTCATTCATTTTCCCACTTACTCCCTGTCAATCCAAGCTTTTGTTTTCCTCCCTGTCTCAGGTAGACTTGATAGTCTCTCAGGTAACCAACATTTAAAAAGCACCACTACAAATGGGCCCCTTTCAATTTCTTTTAATTCTTCCTGTTTGGCAAAATTTTAGCTCTGTTTTTCCAGAAATGCTTTTCCTAAAACTAACTGATCACTATTGGATTAAATCACACATTCGAGTCTATTGGTACCCAATAAAATTCAGCCCTAGAACTATGTGGAAATCATTCATTCCATAAATAATTATCCCATGCTTACTAACATGTGAAGAAAACAAATGGAACCTAGGTCACAGGTTTCCTGAATCCATTCTTTCTTCATGCTCCTCAAAGTTCTTTCAAATTTTGTTCACTTTCCTCAAACTGAAGCCATCTCCATTTGTTCAAGAGATGTACTGGACCACTGTTGATAAAGGAGCTGGAAGTCATGACATGTGAAATTTTTATTAATACACTATTAAAACACAAAACACTTTCAAATTCTTCCTTTCCTTTTCCCTTCCTTTTATATGGAAACTGATTTCCTTCCTCACCACAAAACAACAACGAAAAACAAACAAACAAACAAAAACAATTCCTGAAATCACCTTACTGAGAAATAAACGAACTCTAGTCTTGATGGACTCATGTGCCTCCACAGGAATCCCTTTCACCACCCCCTGTCCTTAAGAGGCACCCAACATCTTTTCTTTTTAAAATCTTGTTATTACAAAAATGTTTAAACATGCACAAGACCAGATAGATAAGTATATCATCCCACGTACCCTCACTGAACTTTCCAAATTATTACCTGGCATGTATGACACACCCCATTTTTTACACTACAATAAAGGGAAATAAGCCCATTGAAGCATCTTGCCATCCACTGTCAATAATATGCTCAGTGCCCATGTCAAAGTTCTCACATTTCTGTGATATTTCTCACCTGTGGAATACACTTATATACCATGGATATAAACAGTTCTGGTGAAGAAAAAGCTTGGAGCTCCTAGATCCTTTGGCAATCAGTTTTGTTCTGCCTTTTACTCAACGCTGAGTGGTCATTTGAGTGAATTTACCCCTCAAGTCCATCCAAGAAGTAATCTTACAGAGCAAGCCCAGGGCACAATATTACTGTCTGTTAATGACACAGTAACTATACAAACGTGGAAAAAGGATAGGAGAAATCTATACATGTTGATAGGTCTTGGTATTGCTACATGTGTTTTCAAATATTTAGAAGAAAAAATTTTCATGTCACAAATTAAAATAAGCTATTGAGTAAAACACAGTAGATCAGACACACTTATCTCCTCTACTTCCCACAATGCCAGGAAAGTAAAAGAACAGAAGAGAAGATGCTCAACATCATTAGCCATCAGGGAAATGCAAATCAAAACCACTGTTTGAAAGCAAACAGACAGACAGACAGACAGACACACACACACACACACAGCTAGAATAAAAGAGTCTGATAATAAGTGTGGCTGAGAATGGGGAGAAAGTAGAAAGCTCATACACTGCTGGTGGGAATAAAACATGGTGTAGCCGTTTGAGAAGAACGTCTGGTGCTTCCTCAAAATGTTCAACATTGAGTTACCACATGACCCAGCAATTTCACTTCTAAGAATATGTTTAAGAGAAATGAAAACATGTCCACATTTAACTTATAAACCAATATTCTTAGCAGTGCTATTCATAGAGTCCAAAGGTGGAAATAATGCAAATGTCCATCAAACTATGAATGGGTAAATAAACATGGTACACCCATACAATGTGACATGTTTTGGCAATAAAAAATACTGATACACGCTACAACATGGATGAACCTTGAAGACATTATGTTAAACAAATGAAGCCAGTCACAGGTGACCATGCATGATCCCATTCATGTGAAATGTCCACATAAGTGAATCTACAGAGACAAAGCAGGTTAGTAATTGCCTAGGCCTGGGGAGAGAGGGAAGAAGTGGATGATAGCTGAAGGTGACGAGGTTTCTCTTTGAAGTCATGAATATTTTAACATTGACTGTGGTGATGCACAAGTCTGTGAATGTAAAACAAACAAGAAATTATATACTTTAGATGGCTGAATTGTGTAGTATGTGAAGTGTAATTTCAATAAAGCTGTTAAAACAAGTGAAGGATTTAAAAAGAGTAAGTGCTTGAGAATGATAAGAAAAGGTGAGCATAGGACAAAAGACGTCAACATGTTTTGGGTAGATGGAAATCCGTGAGGAGTGGTAAGTGACTGGCAGAGCAGAGGAAGTGCTGAAAAAGAAATTCAATTCAGAACCCCAGAAGACGGACAACCTGGTTGCACCAGGTAAGAAAAAAATTAGGGATTCCATGCTATAAATATCTTTGATTTAGTGTTTGTTTTATATTGTATATAATTTAAAAATTCTTGGTGGAAGGGGAGTATTCTTCAGTATTTTGCAAAATCCTGTGGCAGTTTATAATGCTTCAGTGTGCAGAGGCTCCTAGGTTTCTTGCTGGGACAGAACGTGAGTAAACGGTTTTCAAGTTGCATTGCTTACTTCTGGAGTCTGGGTATGATGGCGAGGGTAGCTGTGGATCTCAAAAGCAAAAATTTCAAAGGTCAGGTAAAATTTTAAAAAGAACAACAGTGAATGGTGCATTTAAAAATGTATTTATTTCATAATAAAGAAACTTGTGGAAAAGTTGTATGGATAGTAAAACCATAAACTGTATATCCAGGTTTATCTACTAATATTTTCACTCATTTACCATCTGTCTCCTATCTCTGTTTCTGCCTCCCCCCCCCATATCTCTCCTTGTATAAAAAACTCACACACATGTATGAAAACTACACATATATTCCTGAATATTTGCCAATAAACGTCATGCACTTTCTCCTGGAATATTTGTATTTCTTAGGACAAGGCACAGAGTCCTGTATACAGTACAGTTATTCCCTTTAGTCAATTACCATTTGGCATATGACTTTTAACTAATATCCTATTGATATACATTTTTTGGCAATTTACTAAGTAATGTCCACTGTAACTTTTTTATAAACCTCCATTACAGGAGCCCGTCTAGAATCACATATTGCATTTAGCAATCCTGGGTTTTTAATCTCCTTTAAAGTGGATCAGTGTTTCAGCCTTTGTCTTTTATAACAAGGCCATTTTTGGAGAATATATTCAATGTGCCATTTTTATACCCCTTCTCATCTGGAAATTTCTTGGTGGAGCTTATCATACTTAAACTTGATGTGTTTACTGTTGTCGGTCCTAGGGCTCATAGGGACAGTCAGGACCAGACTTGGCATGAAAAAAAAAAAACATACCAGAGAGGCAGAGATATGTGGAGGGATTTTCTGAACAGGCACACCTCTGGCAGGCACAGGAGGGCCTGGAGAGGGGCTGGCCTTGAAGTGTCCCTTCCTACTGAGTGGAGACCACGGTGAAGCTGTGGAGGCTGGAGGAGAAGGCAAACAAGGGGCTGTCATTACTGGGGAACCTTCCTCATACGGGAGGGAAAGGATGGGGTGTCTGGGGCCACGACTGACTCATCAGGCTCATGGAGGAAATGCAGGCAAAGAAAGCGAGAAAATGGCACAGAGCTTCACTTCAGCACTTTCTAATCTAAAAACGGAAGCTGCAGGGGTTATAACTGTCAAATGACTAGCTGGCATGGGGAGAGGAAACAAGTTCATATACACCATCCACAAAATTACTTTACGGTTTCAAAAGGCATCCAGGTCCAACAGGGCAGGATGGTGAGTATGTGGAAGAGGATAAAAAGCCTGAAAGGGATGTTGGGAGAAAAAGGATGACTAAAGATTTTACAGTCATTCGCCGTGGGTCCATGGGGCTGCCAGGTCCCCATCACCCTCTTCGGCATCCTTTCTGTTCCTTGCTACAGGCCACTCTGCTCGCTCACGCTTTTTGGTGACTGTGGATTCTTTGGGGGAGATGTGGCATTGGGGCTGCTGCTGACCATATTCCTGGGTTCATGCAGGTAAAAACACATCACGTGTAAGTGGAAGCTGTAGTGAGGACAGCGTAGAATTTGGGAGTACAAATCCATGGGCATGGAAGGCTTTCCAAGAGTATGTGGGGTCCAAATGGAGAACTCCAGGCAGTAAAAGGGTCTCAGGTATTTTCTGGGTAAAAGGTTGAATAAATAGAATATTTCACTGAGATAAATAAAATATATGGTACGGTGAATGGATGGAGATGGACTTTGGCTGGAGATAAAATATATGGTATGGTGAATGGGTGGAGTTGAGCTTTGGCTGGAGGGATCAAAAGGGCCCTGGGGGGATGGCCCGATCTGCTGGGCTGGAGGATGGGGGGGAAAGGATGGGGGTTCATCTCCCTTGAGGCGTCCCCTCCCCAACCCTCAAGAACCTTTGGTTTCTGTTCCAAGCTCTGTGACGTGGGCCTGGAACTCTAGTCTAGAACGTGCACTCAGTGCACAGCAGCCTGACACAGCAAGGCCCTTCCCATGATGCACGCCACCTCCTTTGTCTGAGGAGCCTCTCTGCACCATAGTGGAACTTCAGCTCAGCTCCCCAGGTATTCCCATCCTTGTCTTCCTGTGTGGGGTGGGGCTCCTCCTTCTGTCACTGAGCTACCTCAACAGAAATCCATGTTTCCCAGGACTTTGGAAACACAGACATCAATCAGTACGTAAACCAGAGTCCCTCAGAGATACTAAATCTTTTTTTTTTTGAAATAGATGAATTCAGTGTTACCAATTTTTCTCTAAACACGGCTTTAACTACATTCTCACAAATTTTAAGTTGTATTTTTGTTTTTATTTAGTTTGAAATTCTTTTTGCTTTTGAGATTTCTTTCTTGACCCTTGTGATCATTAAGTTGTTTCAGGTCTATACATTTTGGGACTTTCCAGCTATCTATCTGAAATTGATTTCTAGTGTAATTCCATTGTAGTCTGAAAGCATGCTTTGTATGACTTCTATTCTTTTATATTTTTTAAGGTGTGTTTTGTGGCCTAGAGTGGTCTGTCTTGGTGAATGTCCCATGTGAGCTAGAAAAGGATGTGAATTCTGTTGTTGGGTGAAGTATTCTATCAATGTTCATGTGACTGATGGTGCTGTTTAAGTCAATATATCCTTTCTGATTTTCTGCCTGTTGAATCTGTCCCTTCTGACAGCGGGGTGTTGAAGTTTTCAATCACAGTGAATTCATCTATTTCTCCTTGGGGTTGTACCAGAACTTACCTCACATATTTTGACACTCTGTTGTTCGATATGAAGGAATGCTGTGTCTTGGAAAATTGGTCCTTTGTTGCTTCTGTAATGCCCATCTTTGTCACTGATAATTTCCTGTGTTCTGAAGTCTAGTTTGTCTGAAATTATTATAGTTGCTCCTATTTTCTTTTGGTTAGTGTCAGCATGGTGCGTTTTTCTTTCTCCCTTTATTTTAATCTAACTTTATATTAAGAGTGGTGTCTTATAGACAACATATAAGTGGTATCTATATATTTAGAGTGGGTGTTCTGTAGACAACATATAATTGGTTCTTGTTTTATTTATTTATTTATTTTAGCTGAGCCATCCTGCCATCTGTTGGCAGAGCTCAGCGGCAGCTCACCTCGGGCCGTGAATGGAACCGGCAACCCTGTTTGTGGTTCTTGTTTTTTATTCACCCTGAGAGTCTTTGACTTTTCTTTGGTGAATTTAGCCCATTCACATTTACTGATTTTTTTCATCTATTTGGTTTTGTATCTACAATACCCATAACCATTTACTTTACATTATATTGATTTCTTTTCTTTCCCTCTCTTTCTGCCTTTTTCTTCCTTTTTTTGGTTTTAAAGAACCATTTCATATGATTCCATTTTCTCTCTTCTCTTAGCATAGCAATTATTCTTTAACAACTATTTTGGAAGGTAAGCATCTGCCTATTCTATCTGAACTCTCCAAGGATGACCTTTCATCTCCTTTATATGATATCCCAAGGTCATGGTCCCTGAGGATGTGTGTTGTTAGAAAAAGTTCCTCTGAGAAAACAAGACCCCTTAGAGGAGAGGCTCATGAGAAGGCAGTCAAACCCTAATACACTTCTCAGGTTTCCTGCTTTGGCTGTTGCTTGGAATGAAGCAGTGATAGAGCTGGGCAATGGGTATTGCTCAATAGGTGGCCATGTGAGATGTCAAGAGTCAGAATGTTTGTTTACTGACTTTGTAAAAGTACTTTGACATCCTGGGGCTCAGGCTCCTCTTTGAGATAACCTGTTTGAGAGTTGTTTTTGAGAGTCACATGAAATGATTCATATGAAAGCCCTATGGGAATGAGAAAGCAACATATGTCTGAGCCTATTATTATCATGGACCATGTGACCTTGCAATCTAACACTTATAGCTCTCCAAGTCCAATCAACCAAAGGTACCTCTAAAGAACATTCTAATTAGCCTTCTAAGATCACTTTGCTTCTACCTTCATCACTCTCCTGGTGTCCCAGGTTGGAGAGCTTACCTGAGAGAAGTAGAGGAGGCAAGGAAGGTGTTTTCTCTTTTGCAGAGGTGACTAAACATGACCCCCTTGTTTCTATAACCCTCTCTTAGCACAGTGTATGAATTTCTAGGGCCTCAGTGAAGCCTGGGATGGACATGGGAGGGAAAATCCCCAGAGTCAGATTTTGAAATTCTTCGGCAGAGGGATAAAAATTTACACTGTGAGATTAAGGCAGTAGGGGGGATGTGAAAAGATGGTATGCAGTGTGAGGCTCTGTCTTTGTCAGGCCTCCCAAGGTCCCATATATTTTTTGTGGTCTGGACTGTAGCTTCATAACTACTCTCTCCTATGGTTTCCTGGGCTAGTATCATGATATCATGTGCTTTCAGTCAACTGTTATATCCAGAGCCTTTATGTGAGTTGTGTAATAGCACAGCTTATGAGGTCAGTTGGCTGCTGTCCCAAGAGGTCCTGGAAGATGCTACTCCTTCTGTGTCCCCATTGGCTTCCACAGCTCCTATGACTGAATCATTGCTCACTCTGTTTCCTGCCTCCTCTGTTGTCCCACCAAAAGACCCAATTCCCAGTCTTCGGCCTGATCCTTTCCCACCGCCACCCCCAATTCCTTTCCCTAATCTAATGACCCCTTAACTGATGTTCTTTCACCTTTACCACCAGGTCACTCTGTGTCTCCAGAACTTTTTCCTACATTGAAATCCAAATTCCCAGTGGACAATTCCCCACACCAATCCCTTGCCTTTGCCTGTCCCCTACCATATGAACTGAGAGCATTGATCCTGTTGTTCAACCGAGGCCACTGTGTCTCTGATTACCATCTTTTCACTTGATCCTCCCTTTCCCCAAGATGTGAACTCCTTACTAGGTTTATAACAGACCACAAATCCCTCTGAATGATTTGCTTGTTATCACAACCCACCAATGCTGTCTATTTCACCACCACCAGACTGCACTTTCACTGTGACTCAATCTAAGTCAATTTCCATCTTATTGAAGCCTGTTCCAGAGCACTCATTTCCACATAGAACTGGTGCATTGTCCACTTAAGTCTCAAAAATAAGAGGCACTGACCGTTCAGCCTACCTATGGCAAACTCGACCTGTTGTCAGCCATATGCCAAGAACATGTTCCTCCCCACATTATCACACTCTGATTTTCAGCGAGAGGAAGTTTCCCTCCACTTCCCAGAGACCTCTCTCTGGAAAGACTCTGTTACAAAGCACATGGAGGCAAGTAGCCATTCTTTCTTTGGCCTTAATATCCAGGCACACTTGGAGAGACAGATAACAAAAAGAATGTTTTTTTGGATTTTAGAAAAGACAAGGAGGAGGGACTATTTTCAGAACATATGTGACAGAATACTAACGGACATCTGCATTAATTTCATTGAATGTACTTCAAATACAGGATACCACAGTTCCCCAAACTGGCTGGAACTTTGAAGACATACCAGAGCATACTGGCTAGCAACTCTTTTATGTCAAAGATCTGTGGGAAAACTTGCAGCAGAAATATAGCCAGTTCTTCTGAGGTCTTTATTCTTTGCACAGTGTGTCCCTGGTGGCCCAGCTCCTGGTTTTAGGAACTAGCTCCCAATGAGAGTCTCATGTGTCTTAATTGATGCTATCTGTAATGTTTCTGTGGGGAAAATGTAGCATCAAGGATCTCTACTAACCACATTTCCATGTCAACCACTACCCAATGTATATCCTCAAACTTTGCCCTAAATCATGCCCCCATTCCAGTCTATCCCTCAGGGCCAGCCACAGGCCCACCTTCATTCCTAATTCACAATCCTTCCGTTTTCTTTATTCCAGATTAGGATCTGTGGAATGTTATCCCATAGATCCCTGAATCAATTAGACTCTAACGTTGACTGAAAATCAATACCTGGAATGGCATGTATTGCAGAAGCAGAAGGAAGGCTTTGGGGATTTAGTCATATTCCCCAAAGCTCTCAAGAAGCCACTAGTCCTCAAGCTCCCAACTTTCCATTCATCAGCAGGTTGTCCCATGCCTGTGTCCCATGCCTCTTCTATCCATGTCATTTTCATATCACCAGTGAACTGCAGGAAAAACTGTAGCTCCACTTTCCAAGGAAGATAATACCTCACTGTTGCCTGCACCGCTGTAGGAATCTAGGCTCTCCAGCAGTGATGGTCCCTCAATGTAAATTAACAGGAATATCTCAGCAGAAAGGCAGTCATGCTTACTTTACTCTGAGCTTCAGGGCGAGAGTAGCAAGGATCTATCAAGACTGAATTGAGTCTCCCAGGAAGGTCCCATGAGAGCTTCTCAACAAAATTTCAGCTATGGAAGGACATGAGGAGGAATCTTGGGAAGAGCCCAGAACCCAGTCTACAAGAGAGTCTCAGAATGCTACCTAGTTAAGGGTCTGAGGGTTACCTCAGACACAAAAAGTAACTGTGTGTGTCACTGAAGGAATTATGTAGGTAATGAATTATTAAATGTCTCAGTGAATGACATAGACCAGAATCAAGAGAAAACCATTCTTAGATTACATTTGAGCAAGCAATTCTGGCAGATCACTATGTGTGAAATCCCTACAGGCTGGCTGGCTGAAGATGATACATCGCCTCCTTCTGGGAATTTCCAGACCAATACGGAAAACACAAATTTAAAAAAAAACAGCACAATATAAACCCATTGTCATCAGTGGATAGATTCTCCAGACTGAAAATCAACATGGAAACAGTGGCCTTAAATGACATATTATGCCAGTTGTATTAGTCGATAATTTTAGAGTATTTCACCCCAAAGCAGCAGAAGATAAATTCTTCTCAAGTGCACATGGTATGCTTTCCAAGATAAACCACATGAAAAACCACAAAACAAATCTCAATAAAGTTAAGAAGATTGAAATCATATCTGACCACAGTGCTATGAAAATTGGAATTCAATTACAGGAAGAATACCAGAAAACACACAAATACATGGAGGCTGAATAACATGTTACCAAATAGCAAGTGGGTCAACAATGAGATCAAGGAAGATATCAAAAGATATCTTGAGACAAACGAAAATGAAAACTCAATGACCTAAAATTTATGGGATGTAGCAAAAGTAGTCCTAAGAGAAGTTCATAGCAATGCAGGTCTACCTAAAGAAACAAGAAAAATCTTAGTCTGTCTTTGCACCTAAGGGAGTTTGTAAAAGAACAACAAAATAAGCCCAAAGAGAGTATAAGGAAAGAAACAATAGACATCAGAACAGAAATAAATGAAATAGAGACCAAAAAAATAAAAAAACAATACAAAATTTCAATGAAACCAAGTGCTGGTTTTGGAAAAGGTAAATAAAATCTACAAACCTTTAGCCAGACTTATCAAGACAAAGAGAGAGAGGACCCAAATTAATAATATCAGAAATGAAAGAGGGGAAGTGACAACAGACACTACAGAAACACAAAGAAAATTTAAGAAAATACTATGAGCAACTATATGCCAACAAAGTAGACAATCTGGAAGAAATGGATTAATTTCTAGAAACATACAATCTTCCAAGACTGAATCAAGAAGAAACAGAAAATCTGAACTGACCAATTACTACCAATGAAATTGAAGCAGTAATCAACAGGCTCCCAACAAACAAAGTCCCAGAGCAGATGCCTTCATAGGTGAATTTTACCAAATATTCAAGAAAGAATTAACACCTATTCTCCTCAAACTATTCCAAAAAATCCAGAAGGAGGGAAGGCTCCCAAGCTCATTTTGTGAGGCCACTATTACTCTGATCCCCAAAACAGACAAAGATACTATAAAAAAGTAAACTATAGGCTGATATCCCTAATGAACATAGATGCAAAAATCCTCAACAAAATATTAGCAAACCGAATTCAGCAATACATTAAAAAGATCATACACCATGATCAAGTGGGATTCATTCCTGGTATGCAACGTTGATGCAATATCTGCAAATCAATTAATGTGATACATCACATTAACAAAATAAAAAATAAAAAATCATATGGTCATATCAATAGACTCAGAAAAAGCATCTGACAAGCTCCAACATCCATTTATTATCAAAACTCTTAGAAAAGTGGGCACAGAGGGATCATATCTCAACACAAAAAAGGCCATATATGATAAACCCATAGCTAACATCTTACTCAATGGGGGAAAATCTAAAAGCATTCCCTTAAGATCAGGAAAAAGGCAAGGATGTCCAGGTTCACCACTTTTACTCAACATAGTATTGGAAGTCCTAGCCACAGCAATCAGGCAGGAAGAAGAAATAAAAGGCATTCAAATTGGAAATGAGGAAGTAAAATTGTCATTATATTCAGATGACATGACACTATATATAGAGTACCCCAAAGATTCCACCAAAAACTATTAGGTCTGATAAATAAATTTAATAAAGTAGCAGGGTACAAAATTAATATTCAGAAATCAGTTGCGTTTGTACACACCAATAACAACTATCAGAAGGACAAATTAAGAGAACAATCCTATTTACAATTGCCTCAAAAACAAACAAAAAATTTCTTAGGAAGAAATTTAACCAAGGAAGTAGAAGACCTGTAGTCAGAAAATTATAAGACATTGAAGACAGAAATTAAAGAAGGCACAAATAAATAGAAACATATACCATGCCTATGGATAAGAAGAATTAACATAGTTAAAATGTCCATGCTATCTAAGGCAATGTATAAATTCAATGCAATCCCTATAAAATTACCAATGATATTTTTCACATAACTGGAGCAAATAACCCTAGAATTTACATTGAATCATAAAAGACCCTGAATAGCCACAGCAATCTTGAGAAATAAAAACAAGTGGGAGGTATCATGCTACCTGACATCAAATTATACTACAAGGCTACAGTAATCAAAATGGTATGGTATTGTTATAAGAACAGACACGGTGAGCAATAGAACAGAATTGAGAGCCCAGATATAAATCCATTCCTATATGGTCATTTAATCTATGATAATGGAAGCAAGAATTTACATTGGGGTAAAGACAGTCTATTTAATAAATGGTGCTGGGAAAACTGGACAGACACATGCAAAAAAATGAAACTGGACCACCTTCTTATGCATTATACAAGAATAATTTCAAAATGTGTCAAAAACTTAAATGTAATGGGATGTGAAGTATAGTGTGGAAATGGAGTCAATTGAATTGTAATAGATATATGTATGATATTGGGGTAGGGGGGCAGTGGATGGGGGTGGGGGGCTTGTCACTTTGTGAGGGGTGAAAAGGATAAATATTGCATTGTTTTGTACACCTGAAAGTAATAATAATAAAAAATTTAAAAAGAACAACAAACCTTAAATTTAAGACCCAAATCCATGAAACTCCTAGAGGAAAATATTGGAAGTAAATTTTCAGGCACTACCCTTAGTAATATTTTTACTGATATATCTCCTTGGGCAAGGGAAGCAAAAAGAAAAATAAACATGTGGGACTACATCAAACTAAGTTTTTTTATAGGAAAGGAAACCATGAATAAATTAAAAGGCATCCTACTGAAAAGGGAGAAGATATTTAGCAATGATATATCTGAAAGGGATTAATATCCAAAATTTATAAATCTCATACAACTCAATACCAAACAAACAACCCTATTAAAATATGGGCAGAGGATATGAAGAGACATTTGTCTAAAGAAGACATACAGATGGCCAACAGACATGAAAAAATTCTCCATGTCACTAATCATCAGAGAAATGCAAATAAAAACCAAAATGAGGTACCTCCTCACTACTGTCAGAATGGCAATCATCAGCAAATGAACAAACAACAAGTGTTGATGAGGATGTGGAGAAAAGGGAACCTAGTGCACTGTTGGTGGGATTGCAGATTCGTGCAGCCACTATGGAACAGTAAGGAGGTACCTTAAAAAATTGAAAATGGTAGAATGTATTTTCATTCTCATTTGTTTCAATGTATCTTTTGATCTCTCCTCTTATTTCTTCTTTGACCCAGTCATTCTTTAAAAGTGTGTTGTTTAATCTCCACATATGAAAAAATGCTCAACATCACTAATCATCAGAGAAATGCAAATAAAAACCACAATGAGATATCATCTTTCACCAAGTAGAAAGGCTATTATTAACAAGACAAATAATAACAAGTGCTGGAGAGGCTGTGGAGAAAAAAAGAACCCTTCTGCACTGTTGGTGGGAATGCAGATTGGTGTAGCCGCTATGGAAGGCAGTGTGGAGGGCCCTCAAAAAAATTAAGAGTAGAATTACCATATGACCCAGCAATGCTTTTCCTAAGTATCTACCCCAAAAATCTGAAAACATTTATCTGTAAAGATATGTGTGCTCCAATGTTCATTGCAGCATCGTTTATGGTGGCTAAGACATGGAAACAACCAAAGTGTCCTTCAATAGATGATTAGATAAAGAACATGTAGTATATATACACAATGGAATACTATTCTGCCATAAGAAAAGATGAAATACTGTCATTTGTGAAAACATGGATGGACCTTGAGATTATTATGCTAAGCAAAATAAGTCAGACAGAAAAAGCCAAGAACCATATGATTTCACTGACATGTGGTATATAAAACTGAAAACCACAAAGGAACAAGGCAAACAAATGAAGAAACAAAAACTCATAGACACAGACAATAGTTTAGTGGTTACCAGAGTGCAATGGGGGAGAGGGCAGGTAGATGAGGATAAAGGGGTAAAATATATGGTGATGGAAGCACTGACTCTGGGTGGTGAACACACAACATGATATATAGGTGATGTATTACAGAATTGTACACGTGAAACCTATGTAACTTTACTAACAATTATTATCCCCAATAAACTTTAATTAAAAAAAAATTGAAAATGGAACTACCTTGGCCCAGTAATTCCACTTCTGGGTATCTATCCAAAGAAATCCAAAACTATAATTTGAATAAATATATGCAGCCCTATGTTTATTGCAGCACTATTCACAATAGCCAACATATGGAAAAAACAAAAATGCCCATCGAGAGATGGGCAGATAAAGAAACTTTGGTACATTTATACAATGGATATTACTCAGCTATAAAAAAGAATGAAATCTTACCATTTGCAACAACATGGATGGAGCTTGAGAATATTATGCTAAGTGAATTAAGTAAGACTGAGAAAGACAAATACCATATGATCTCATTTATATGTGGAATCTAAAAAAACAGAAGAAATGAGCAAACAAAACAGAAAAATTCAGAATTATAGAAAAAGAGCTGCTGGTTGCTAGAAGGGAGATGGGAGGGGATGGGGGAGAGGGTGAAGGCATTACAAAGAGCAAATTAGTAGACACAATACAGTCATGAGGATATGAATTACAGTATGAGGAATATAATCAACAATGTTGTAAAGGCTATGTAATGTGCCAGATGGGCACTGGACTTATCAAGGGGATCACTTCATAGATTGTGTAGATGCATGACCAATGAGCTATACAACTGAGCTGATATAAAATAATATTTTATGTCAAATATATATATATATATATATATATATATATATATATGCATAGGAGGTGGAATATAGCATTAGAAAGGGAGCCAATGGTATTGAAACAGGTATATAAGATGTCAGAGGGGTAGAAGCTTAGGGGAGGGGGGTAGAAGCACTTTGTGAGGGGTGTAAATGTCTAACTAGTATGTTGCTTTGTACATCTGAAACTATTTTAAAAATAAAGTTGTAAGAGAAAATTAAAATAAATTAAAGACAAACACAATGATAGGTAGAGTCTACTGCCAGCTTACTATTCTAGAACTTTCTTTTCCTGATTCCAACACCTAACAAATGCTAGAAGACTATAAAACAAGCTTTTGCAGGAGTCAGAGTTGGCACCTAGCCCTCAAGGTTGTTGAATCCATAAACTTGTATCCGATGAGAGAAGCTAAAACATGGCCTCTTCCCCAATTTGACTTTCCCTCCTAAGCCACTCATATTTCTGGGGTAGAGTCCAAAGCTGAAGTTACCAAGTCCCTTGAGGGAAACGCTGAAATGTCTCAGGGTGACAATGTGAGAACAAATTCAGTCCCCTGAATTTTCTGGATTGTCCTCTCTGGGCTTCTTCATCTGTGGGCAGTGAAGGACAGGGGAACCTGAAACCGTCCCGTGCTGAAATGGACCATACCCTTGCAAAGGGTGTCCAGATACCTGAGCATGGCAGACAGACTTTTCAGGCCCTCACACAGCACCACAGACAAAGGGAGTAGGAATGAGGCTGCACTGGACAATAGATGCAGCCCAGAGGTGCCCACGAAGCAAGCTGGAGCTGGGGCTGGGGCTGGGGCTGGGCCTGAGCCAAGGGGTGAGAATGTGAGTGTAGTGACAGAGCAGAAATGATTCAGGGCCAAAGGACAATGGAGAAGAATTTAGGAGATTTTTGCATGTCCAACATGTCCAGGGAAATATTCAAGGCCGAGGAGCTGTGTGCTCTTAAATAACTATCTTGTGACATCTTGACTGCCAGGGAGCTGGGAAGCTCCTAAATGACAAATGTGAATATGAATAAAGTAGAATCTATTCTGACCACTGAATGCCCCTCACCAAAATATCATTTCCAGAAGGTTCAAAACTCTCAGACCTGAAAAACAGGTCCTTGGTGAGTTAAAGTTTAAATTGGAGAGTGGAGAGCTAAGCCAGGCTCAAGGCTGTGCATGTGACATTCCTCTTACAGCTTGCCTTCCATGGCCTCACTGACTCAGTGCCACAGCCTTTCCAGTGTGGACACAGAAGCTTCCCAGGTGCCATGTGTCCAGTTGGAGGACAGTGGGGTCACTGCAGGTCTGAGGCAGTAGCCCTGGGTCTTTAAGTATGTCTTAGGGACGTGCCAGGATAACCATGTGCCACCAGCTGCAAAGAAAGTGAGGCCTCTGGGTGCCAAAGCAGGAGAATGTGGAAGTAAGAATACAGAAGTGCGACACCTAATATCAGAAAGAAAAGCCATCATGTTGAGGACAGATAATCAAAGAGCTTTGCCCCGTCTCCATCACAGAATGAACAGTTTCCTCTTGATAGGTACTTCAGAAAAAAGGTGAGACAAATTTTTCCCTGGATAAGTTACAGGAGAAAAATCAAAGGCCAGGAAAGGCCCCAGCAGAAATCGCAGGTGCTGTCAACCCATGCGCACCACTGAGACCCAGCAGGAAGTGCATCTGGCTTTGTGGGCTGTGGGCCTCCTGAAGCTCACGAGCACGTGCCAGCCATTGGAAAGATCCTAGAGGAGAAGCTGGCCTGTGGGTATGGACTTGAGTCCTGAGATCTACGTCAGCAGAAGAAGGAACTGCCGGCCCCGGTACAGCCTGACAAGGGACATTCCTCCATCTCTGAAGCTCTCTGTGAACCGCAGCTAGAGGGAGGGGAAAGTCCCCAGTGCGGCATCCAAGAAGCCGTCTATGCTGACCACAAGCATCGTACGGATGTTGTAAGGAACACAGTGTCAGACATTCCCAGAAAACTGTGGCCTTCAACAGCCAGCAATTGTGCCAGAGTCATCATCACCCTTTCCTACCATCCGGGGAGCCTGTGGCCCATGAAGAACCACCTGCGTACATCAAGCATTCCAGGTCTTTCCAGCCACGCTCACCCCTGATGACGGCATAGCGTTCAGAGATTGGACTCTTCTATTCAAACAGAAAATGCTTCCCCAGCACTTCTAGGGACAAAACATTTCTCCAGAGAAATCCCTCAGTCCTTGTTAAGAACACCTCGCAGTTAAGATCACTCATCCTCTGATGAGAACGATCTTTCCATTTCAATCCTAGCACAACCTAGAACATCGAATCCTTCTCAACAAACATTTCTTCTAATGGAGACTCGTGTTCTGTGTACAGCATTGGGGCTGCGGGCTTTCACTACTCCTTGACTTGTGCTTAGGGAAAGGAAGGAGTTCATCAGCTCTTACAGATTTCCTCTTTGGGCTTCTAAAAGACGGCCACTCTCCTGTACAGAGCCTGACAGTGGCCTTCTCAGTTTCATCCTGGGGTTCTTCATTTGAGCTTGCTGAGATGTCCTGTAGTTGAAACACTTTACTTTTCCAGAAAATTACAAAACGTTGACACGACAAACTTTCAGGCCATTTCTAACTGAGAAAAACCCTTCAAGCCAAGAAGTTGGCTCCAAGTCTCTTTTCATCTCTTCCCTCACTCCTCATAGCCACATAAAGCTGTAGGGCAGGATGAGGTATCTGGCACAATACAGGCAGAACTCCCCACTTTGTCCTCATGTATAACCATGTCATCAGGGTCAAACTGTTGAATGGCTAAGTGGAATGAAGAGCATTAAAAAAGATTGGAGCATCCAATGAAGAAGGGAAAGGTGGCATGGAGGTAGAGGTGGTGCAACGTCAGCTCCCCAGAGGGCGATAGAGGGACTATTGACAGAAGGTGAGTGAGTGCTGGTGCCAAAGCAAAAACAAAAACAAAGCAGGTGTCTACAGCCATCTCTCACGGCCAAATTTCTTTCTTCTTGTCCAGAGCCACGCCATTGACTGGAGCTTAAAGTAGCAGGAAATGCTGATTCTGTGGACACCTTGGGAAAGGAAAGAGGTGGGATGGAGCCCAGGACAGAAGGTTGAACTGGGAGGAATCAGTCAGAAGCCCTATCATCCATGTGGATAGACCACCCATCACGCTGGTCTCTCACTGTCTACCCGTTGTTATCTCAGAGGCGTTTACCACCATTCCAGTTCAGTCATGGTCATATCCTAGAACTTATCACCAGGTGAGATAGATTATATATATATAAACATGTACGTGGTGAATACTTGCCATTTGCCCGTGCATGTCAACTTCTCAGCTGTCTCTGTCCTGCTCTGTGCTCTCTGCCAGCTGAGCTTCCCTGCCTGCTGATGTCCAAGGCACCAGGTGCAAGTCAGAGCGATGCTCAGCTCTGTCTCTCTCTGGACTTGGTTAATTCCTCCTCCCTTTCCCCTTCAGGCCTACGGATGGTGAGGTCTCCCCATTGCTGCTGGTTCTGCTTCTGTGCCATCTTTGATCAGTTGGGCTCTCTTAGCCCAGCCCACATCTTGGTAAACTCTTGCCTTGCTCTCTGAACCTTGAGAATTTCCTACAGGAACCAACTGATGCTTATTTAAGTGTGTTCACCGGAAGCATATTAAGATACGTATATGATGCTTTGCATTCGTATAGTATGTTTATTACATAAACTGAACTGAGTGTGGCACAACTGGAAAACAGCCACATATTGTATGAGTCCATTGTATGAAATGTTCAGATTTCATCCAATTGCAGAGAAAGTAGATTAGTGGTAACCTAGGGCTGGGGGAATAAGAAGATTGATGGATGAAGGCTGAAGGGAACAGTTTCTTT
>NW_017732345.1:265981-287634 GCF_001890085.2 Hipposideros armiger | reverse complement strand
ATTAACGAACGTCAGAGAAGTAAATGCTACAGACATAGCCCCAATATCATTTGAAGGCTTAATTCTTTACATTTATCTTGTACAGGTTTGTTTTTTGAATGTTGAATAATCAACCATTCATTTTAATTACTTGAGTCAGCCCCTCTGATTGAAGAGAGTAAAGGCTAACTGAAATAAATGATCACTTGCTATTCAGCATTCCGAGAACTACCTATAAAACCACTTGAAGCTCTATGTCTGGGTTCATGTAAGGTGAAACATTCTATAGGCAAGATGGATTTGAGGACATATTTGACCCTGAACGTGAATATCTGGGCACAAGCAACCATTCCAGGCAGCGTTTCAGACTTTCAAGGCAGCGGACGTGGTTAGCCTCAAGTCAAGGTCTCCACACAGTAAAGAGGGACCCGGGTCATATCTGGGATACAGGTGGAACAAGCAGAACATTTCCTTAAGTTGAATATATGATGACAGATGGACTGGAAAATAGGCCAGCAGCGGAGGGCAGAGGGACCTAGGGGCCAGGAGGATGCAGGGATCTGCTGGGCTGCTGGGTGGGGGAGGGGCTGTGTCCCAGCCCTTTGTGACTCATCAATGGCCTGAGATGCAGACCTGGCAACCAAGTCAAGAGCCTGCCCTCTCAGAGCTCAGTTACCTCAGGCAGCTTGGCGATTCAGATCATGGTGTTCCCATGATGGGATGTGCTCGCATTTCTGAATAGCCTTATTGAAATCTGTGTGAGCTTCTGCTCAACATCCTTACAGGTTCTCCTCACTTGCCTGTGTGGGTTGTGTTCCCTCCTTCGATTCTTGTGCTACCTGCTGGGGATTCTATCTTTACCACCCGTCCGGGAAACCAAAAACATCCCAGAGGTAAGGAACCCCGAGGAGGCCCACCAGATTTTCTTTCGTGTTGTGTCCATTTCTAGTCCCACCTGCTAAAATGAGCATGACTGGCTCAGGGGAACAGCTGAGGTGGGGAGTCTGAGAGAACAGAACATCCTTCTAGGAGAATAGGCTGGGCCGGGTTCGGGCTTCAGCTGAGAATGTTTCCTTGGAAGCTCACAGACCATGTGGGTGTGGTAGAGGACTGATTCCAGGGTCAAACCCCAAACTGTGATCACCTGGCCCCGGCTTGGATTATTCAGAGAGTTTGGGATCTCTGTAGGAGAACTGAGATCCCTAGAACTTCATCTGGGGTCATATTCCCATGTCAGGCATCACCCCACCGAGCCTTCCTCTGCAGTGGGCAGCTCAGGAGAGCAGTGCTGAGCCTCTGAGAATCTCGGAGCAGAGGCTGGAACCTGAGCTCAGCCCCAGGTTACAGGGACCTGTCTGAGGGAGCAGAGATGCGACTGTTGGCCTCGGATTCTCTGCCCTCCTTGAGCAGAGGACTTCCGACTGAGAATAGCAAGTGTGGACCTCATAGAAAAAATCCTTCACTGGGTTTTTCAAAGAAGGAAAAATTGAAACCAATTTGAACACATAAACAATGGATCAAAGGAAGCAGCACAAAGTTCTACGAATTAAAAGCGTCATGTCATTCTTGGTTCAGGAATGTCTGAGTTTCCTATGCAGAGAAGTGACAGAAATGATTCTCTTCTTTTCTCTCAGCAGTGGGGCAGAGCCAAGAGGAGAAGGAAAGGTGGGACATGGAAGGGCAATGTTCTGCCTGTTTCACCTGAGCTCTCCAAGGGTGACCCTTTCTGTCCTCTCCACGAGGTCCCAGGTCCATGGGCTCAGAACACAGTAATTGCTAGATACAGCCCCTCTCAGAAAACAGGGCCATCAGAGGAGAGGCTCCTGGGAACGGAGACAGGTCCTGAGTCACTTCTCAGGTCCCCTGCTCTGCCATCCCTGGGCATGAGCAGTGATGCACCTGAGCAGGGGACATTGCCCCATCAATGCCAAGACTCAAACTTCTGTGTCTGGACTTTGTTTAAGTGCTTTGACCTCTTGGGTGATGGGATCCCTCTGTGATGTAACCACTGACCTCTCTGCTTCACAGAGTGGTTTTGAGCATCAAAAGAGATCATGTTTGTGAAAATACTTTACAAATGAAGCAACAGACACATGGGAGCCTTGTTCATATTACCGTGGACGATTTTACATAATCGACTGATTCTTGGGGCTTTCCCAGTCTAATATCACAATGGTCTCCCATAGAGGGACTCCTGCATAGTACCTATGCTTCTACTTCATCCCACATAACTCACTGTCCCGGATTCCCAGGTTGGAGATATCACCGGAAGGCAGAAGAGGAGGAAAAGCGGTTGATTTCTATCCACATACGGCGACTAGTCCTCTCCCCTCTTCAGTGACCCCTCTTTTGCATGTTCTATGCAATTCCAGGGACTCGGTGCAGCCTTCCATAGTCATGAGGTGGAGTAGCCATAGGAACAGGGATGGACATGAAGGCCTTGGGTGGGTGCTTATTGAGTGTATTGTGAGGTCAGGGATGTGGAGCAACGTGAAGGGCAGCAGGCTTCTTCCAGGTTGCCCCACCCCCACAGGGCCATTAGGTCCTCCTCTCTGTGTTCTCATCCTGGCTGTAGCTTGTACCTCCTGTCTCTTGCAGCCCACTGCACCGGCATCATGCTACCACCCACTTTCATCAACGGTTACAGCCAGACCCCTTCTGTCAGGTGAGCAATAACGAACCACTGAGGTCAATTGTGTACTGTTCCCTGAAGCCTGGGGAGATGCTGCTCCCTCTGTGTCCCCTTTGGCTTCCACAGCTCCTGGGACTGAGTCATCATACACTCTGCCACCTGCCTTCTCAGTTGTCCCACGAGGAGAACAAATCCCCGCCCGTCTTCCTGATCTTTTCCTACCACCACTCCCAACTCCCAGTCTTGATCCAGTGACCCCTTAGCTGACTTTCTTCCACCTTCACCAGCAGCTCACTCTCGGCCACCAGAACCATTTATTGCATGGAATCCAAATTCCCAGGGGCCCACCTCCCACACCAATCCCTTGCCTTTGCCCCTCCAGCACCACATGAACTCAGGGCATGGATCCTGTTGTCCAACCACAGGCCACTTTGTTCGGATTACCATCTCATCACTTGACCCTCCCTCTAACCAAGATATCAACTCCTTACTAGGTTTATAACAGACCACGAATCCCTCTGAATCATTTGCTTGTCCTCACAGCCCACGAGTGTTGTCTATTTCACGACCAGCATACTGCACTTATCTGTGACTCAATCTAAGTTGATTTCCAACTTACTTCAGCCTGTTCCAGCGGACTCATGTCCACATACACCTGGTGCATCGTCCACTTACATCCCACCAATCGGAGGCACTGACCATTCAACCTGTCATTTGTAGACTTGTCCTGGTGGCAGGCCTTTGCCAAGAGCATGTTCCTCCCCACATTATCACACTCTGATTTTCAGCAAGAGGAACTTTCCCTCCACTTCCCAGAGACCTCTCTCTGGGGAGACTCTGTTACAAAGCACAAGGAGGCCAGCAGCCATTCTTCCTTTGGCTGTAACACCCAGGCACACTTGGAGAGACAATGAAAAAAGAGAACGGATTTTCAGATTTTAGAGAAGGAAGAAGAGGAAGAGGAACTGTTTTCAAAACATATGTGACAGAATACCAACGGACATCAGCATGAATTTCATTGCAGCCACTTGAGGTACAGGATACCGCAGCTCCCTAAGCTGGCTGGAACATCGAAGACATACCAGAACACGCTGGCCAGCAATTCTTTGACGTGAAGACTCTGTGGGAAAACTTGCAGCAGAAATATAGCCAGTTCTTCTGGGGTCTTCCTTCTTGGCACAGTGAGTCCCTAGCGACCAGTCTCCTGGTGTTAGGGGGTAGCTCCCAACAAGAGTCTCGCTGTGTCCTATGTAATGTTCTCTGCAATGCTTCTGCAGGGTAAACACAGCATCAAGGATCTCACCAACTCCTCATTTCCATGTCCTTCCCTTAATGGATAGCCTCAAACTTTGCCCTAAATCATGCCTCATCCCAATCTGTCACTCAGGACTAGCCACAGACACACCTTCAGTCCTGACTCACAATCTTTCCATCTTCTTCTCTATTCCAGACTAGGGACTGTGGTGTGTCCTCCCATAGAACCCAGGATGAGCTGGACTCTCACATCTTGACTGGGTATCAACACTGGGAATGGCATGCGTTGCAGAAGCAACGGGAAAGTTTTGGGGGTTTAGTCCCTATTCCCCGATGCTCTCAAGAGGCCACTTGTCCTCAGGCCCCCAACCTCCCATTGGTCAGCTGGTTGTCCCAGGCCTGTGTCCCATCCCTTTTCCATCCTTCCTGGCCATTTCCATATGACCAGTGAGCTACAGGAAAAACTGTAGCTCCACGTTCCAAGGAGGATAATTCTGCGTTGCTGCCTGCATGCCTGTAGGAATCTAGACCCTCTAGCACTGATGGCACTTCCAGGTATATTAACGAAAACATCTCAGCAGAAAGGTAGTCCTGCTCACTTATAATTCTCTGAGCTTCAGAGCCAGAGTAGCCAGGACTTTTCAAGACTGACTTGAGTCTCCCAGGAAGGTCCCATGAGAGCATCTCAATGAAATTTCAGCTAAGGAAAGACATCAGGGCGAATCTTGGGGATATCCTAGGGAAGAGCCCAGAAGCCCGCCTCCAACAGTCTCAGAATGCTACCTAGGGAAGGGTCTGACACAAAAAGTAAGTGTGCGTGTCACTGAAGGAATTACATAGGGAATGAATTCTTCAATGTCTCAATGAATGACATCGACCAGAAACAAGGGAAAAACATTCTTCGATTACATTGGAGCAAAGAGTTTTGGCAGATCACTTTGCATGGGATCCCTATTGGTGTGTGTCATTCATGGCTGGCTGAGGATAATACATTGCTTCCTTCTAGGAGTTTCCAGACGAATACAGAAACCATAAATAAAAAAAAACAAACACAATGATAGGCGGAGTCTACTGCCAGATTACTGTTCTAGAGCATTCTCTTCCTGATCCCAACACCCGACAAGTGCTAGAAGCCCATATAATAAGGTTTCGCATGAGTCAGAGGTGGTGCCTAGCCATGAAAGTTGTTGAATCCAAAAACTTGTATGCATTGAGAGAAGCTAAAACATGGCCTCTTCCCTAATATGCCTTTCTCTCCTCAGCCACTCATATTTCTAGGGTAAAGCCCAAGCTGAGATTTCCAAGACCCTTGAGGAAAACTCTCAAACGTCTCACGAAGAACAGATTCAGTCCCCTGAATTGGCTGGATTGTCCTCTCTGGGCTTCTTCATCTGTGGGCTGTGAAGGACAGGGGGCCCTGAAACCGTCCCATGCTGGTATGGACCATACACTTGCAAAGAGTGTCCAGATACTTGAGCATGGCAGACAGACTCTTCAGGCCCTCACACAGCACCACAGACAAAGGGAGTAGGAATGAGGCTCTATTTGACAATAGATGCAGCCCAGAGGTGCCCACGAAGCAAGCTCGGGCTGGGGCTGGGGCTGGGGCTGGGTCTGATCCAAGGGGTGAGAATGTGAGCGTCAGTGACAGAGCAGAAATGATTCAGGGCCAAAGGACAACAGAGAAGAATTTAGGACATTTTTGCATGTCCAGCATGCCCAGGGAGATATTCAAGGCCGAGGGGCTGTGTGCCTTTAACTCACTATCTTGTGACATCTGGACCACCAGGGTGCTCGGAAGCTCCAAATGACAAAGGTGAATGTGAGTAAAGTAGATTGTATTGTGACCACTGAAGGTCCTTCACCAAAAATAATACTTCCACAAAATTTGAAGCTACCAGACCTGAGAATCAGGTCTTTGGTGAGTTAAAGTTTAAATCGGAGAGTGGAGAGCTAAGCCAGGCTCAAGGCTGTCCACGTGACATTCCCCTTCCTTCAGACCGCTTCCCTTCCATGGCCTCACTGCCTGAGTGCCACAATGATTTCAGTGGGGACGCGGGAGCTTCCCAGCTGTTGCATATTTACCTGGAGAACAGCAGGGTCAAAATGGAGCTGAGGCAGGAGCCCTGGGTCTCTAAGCAAGCATGTCTTATAGACCTGCCAGGATAACCATGTGCCACCAGCTGCAAAGAGTGAGACCTCTGGGCTCCAAAGCAGGAGAATGTGGAATGAGGATGTGGAAGAGAGACATCTAATGCCAGAAAAAAGAGCCATCATGTTAAGGACAGGGAATCGGAGAGCTTTGCCTCGCCCCGATCACAGAATGAACAGTTTCCTCCTGATAGGTACTTCAGAAAGAAGAGGAGGCAACTTTTTCACTGGCACAGTTCCAGGAGAAAAATCAAAGGCCAGGAAAGTCCCCAGCAGAAATCCCAGGTGCTGTCAACCCATGCGCACCACCGAGACCCAGCAGCAAGTGCATCTGGCGTTGTGAGCTGTGGGCCTCCTGAAGCTCATGAGCACATACCAGCCATTGGAAAGATCCTAGAGGAGAAGCTGGCCTGTGGGTATGGACTTGAGTCCTGGGAGCTATGTCAGCAGAAGAAGGAACTGCCGGCCCCAGTACAGCCTGACAAGGGACATCCCTCCATCTCTGAAGCTCTCTGTGACCCGCAGCTACAGGGATCTCTAAGCCATCTATGCTGACCACAGACATCATACAGATGTTGTAAGGAACACAGTCAGCGTCAGGCATCCCCAGAAAACTGTGGCCTTCAACAGCCAGTAATTATGACAGAGTCATCATCACCCTTTCCTACCATCTGGGGAGCCTGTGGCCTGGGGAGACCCACTTGCATACATCAAGCATTCCAGGTCTTTGTGGCCATGCACACCCCTGATGAAGGCATAGAGTTCAGAGATCTGACTCTTCTATTCAAACAGAAAACGCTTCCCCAGCACTTGCAGGGAGAAAACATTTCTCCAAAGAAACCCCTTGGTCCTTGTTAAGAACACCTCGCAGTTAAGATAACTCATCCTCCGATGAGAACCATCTTTCCATTTCAATCCTAGCACAACCAAGAACATCGAATCCTTTTCAATAAACATGTGTTCTAATGGAGACTCGTGTTCTGTGTACTGCATTGGGGCTGTGGTCTATCACTACTCCTTGACTTGTGCTTAGGGAAAGGAAGGAGTTCATCATCTCTTACAGATTTCCTCTTTTGGTTTCTACAATATGGCCACTCCCTTGCAGACAGCCTGACAGTGGCCTTCTCAGTTCCATCCTCATGTCCTTTATTTAACCCTGCTCAGATGTGCTGTAGTTAAAATACTTTATTTTCCCATAAAATTATAAAATGTTTACACTACAAACTTTCAGGCCATTTCTCACTGAGCAAAACCCTTCAAGCACAGAAGTTGGCTCAAATCTCTTTTTACCTGTTTCCTTGTCTTTACAGCTATATAATGGTGCTTGGTAGGATGAGGTATCTGGCATAATGCAGCCAAAATTCCCCCTTGTTGCCTCCAGAAAGTATTGGAAGAGGAAGTGGGGAATAAGGGTGTGTAGGCCCTTAGCTTAATGGCAGAGAGAACGCTTCCTCTTGGACCTGTTGGTTACAATTACATATCATCTGCTCCTAAGAGCTCCTCTCTCCCACAGGAAGTTTGGATCAACCACATTCTCCTCTCCTTACCGCACTCTAATAAAAATGGGTAACAGGTCACCCTGTCACCCTCCTCTACCCTTCATGGACCAGGAGGCAGGACAGAACATGCAGCTCTGAAAAGGACCTGGGATACAAAAATTTTCCTGAAAACAGTGGCTTACTTTCATTTAGAAAAAGGTGCTGATTCCAGAGTATTTCACTGGTGGGACGTCATTGATTAGGGTGTGTTTGGATGAGTTTTGTGATTGTGGACACTGCATTGGCCAGGGCAGTATCTAGGAAGTGGGTGGGTCCCACTGCAGAATCTTACAAGTGTGGTGTTAATGTGTCTGGAAGACACATTCTGAGCTAGGCAATGAGGTCTTCTTGCTTGTGAGAGCATCTCACACAACGGGAAGCTGATCCTCAGGGAAATCACTTCAGGGTACCAAGCTTAATAGCATCATTGCAAGACCACAAGATCACCTGGCCATCTTTTGCAGGAATGTTCACCAGGTAGCCACTCAGAATTTGGGGGAAAAGGAGACAGAAAGGAAAGTGTAATGGAGGAATGTGTTGGAAAGGAAGAACAAAATGAGGAAGAGGGGAATGACCTCATCATTACTACTGATGACCCCATCCTGGCCATCTCTCCACCTGACACTTATCTTGGCCTCACTCCTAGACACCAGTCAGGGCTTGGTAGAGTACAATGACACCACTTCAGCATAAGAGTGTCTGGGATCATCACTGAGCACGAAGACGATATCTCTAGGGACTTTGTCAGAGAGCTTGTCCTCTTATTTGGGGCTTGCTTTCCCAGCCATGTTACAGCTTAAACCAAGGTTACAGTCATTTTGAGGTGCTTTAGTTATCTCTTGGTATGTAAGTGGTACCCCAAATGGAGTGACTTAAAAGACACATATTGATTTTCTCACATTTTTTGTGGGTCAGGAATCCAGGCAAAGCATATTTGAGTTCTCTGCTTCAGAGGCTCTCACAAGCCTGCATTATGGTATCAGCAGGGACTGTGGTTTCATCTGAAGGCTCAACTGGTGAAGAACCCACTTCTATACTCAACTATATAGCCATTGGCAGGATGCAGTTCTTTGAGACTTATTGGTCTGAGATCCTCAATTCCTTGTTGGCTGTTGGCTGGATCTGGCTGGAGGCTACCCTCATTTCCTTGTTAAGTGGGTTTCTCCAATATGACAACTTGCTTCATCAAAGTGAGAGAGTCTGCTAACAACACAGTAGTTGAGCTTTTTATAAACTAAAAATAGAAATGACATCCTATTACCTTTAGTTTATATTATCAATCAGAAAAAATCACTAAGATTAGCCTACACTCAAGGGGAAAGGTAATTACACATGGATGTAAATATCAGGATGAGTAGGAATCATTAGAACTTTCTTAGATCCAATCATTGGAAACCCCAATCAGTTCACTGAAGCAAAAGAGGCCATAGGTGCCAAGTGGATCTTTGTCCTAATCTATATCCGTGTCATCAGAGTCAAACTGTTTAATGGCTAAGTGGAATGAAGAGAAAAACATCAAAAAGATTGGAACATCCAATGAAGAAGGGAAAAGTGGCATGGAGGTAGAAGTGGTGTGAGGTCAGCGCCTTAGAGGGCGATAGAGGGACTATTGACAGGTGAGTGAACGCTGGTGCCAAAGCAAAAACTAAAACAAAGCAGGTGTCTACAGCCATCTCTCTCACGGCCGAATTTCTTTCTTCTTGTCCAGAGCCATGCCATTGACTGGAGCTTAAAGTTGCAGGAAATGCTGATTCTGTGGACACCTTGGGAAAGGAAAGAGGTGGGATGGAGCCAGGGACAGAAAGTTGAACTGGGAGGAATCAGTCAGAGGCCCCAAAATCCATGTGGACAGACCATCCATCACGCTGGTCTCTCACTGTCTACCCCTTGTTATCTCAGAGACCTTTACCCCCATTCCAGTTCAGTCATGGTCATATCCTAGAACTTATCACCAGGAGCACTTTTGCCTTCTGAAAAAAATAGTATGATACTCCATTCTTCATGCTTTATTCTTTCAGTGCATGCCCTCTGTATGCCAATCCCTGGGCCTCTTCAGGAACTACAAGCCACTCCATCCTTTCTCCCTGTTCATCTGACACTTTGTCTCTTCATTTCCTCTCCAAGGAAAACTTCCTGGTCCATCACTTAACCCCAAACTGAAGCAGCTCTATTCTAAACAACCTACCCCACTCTCCTTTTATCAGCCCTGCCTGAAAAAATTCATTTTTGTCTTTTGTAGACCTGTCTTTTAATATGGGGCTAATTCATCTTGAACAAAATCACACAATTAGTATGCTTGTACCACCCTAAATTTATGTTTTACAACTAATTGTCAGCCACATTACTTCCTGAAAAAACTCCATTCATTCCTTTAGTGTTTCGTGTGTACTGGGAACTCTTTTAAGCACTTGGAACACACCAGTGAAGGAAACAAAACCCCCTGTCTTGGTGGAGTTTCTATGATTGTTGTCTTATCCAATTGTCTTGCCATGTACTTAAAACAAATTCACCATCCTATCATTCTCCACATTTCTCACGTGTTGATCATATGTTATCATATGTCATCTGGAGCACCATAGGGGAATGAGAAGTCATCAGATGGGAATATTTCATTTATAAAAACTTCAAAACAAGATCAAAATCAATACATGAAACCCCATCATGTCTTTCTTTTCCTTTCCATTATGTTGAAAGTTTTCCCTTAGATGCTTTTCTCCACCTCCCAAGCTGAGACCTATCCTTGCTTTCCAACTAACAACCCTTTTCACACTTTGGGGAATATCTGGCTTCATTATCTACTTTCCCAGAGGACGAAGACTGTTCTTACCTCATTGTCGCCTGGTGCACATAGTGCAACTGAGAAACCTCTGCAGGAACCTGTAAGCAATGGGAGGGATTTCTCCGGGGAGGCTCCACCCTGCGTGCTTAGTCCACTGTATCAAGGAGCCCACCAACCTTCAGGGGCGGGGCCACAGCCATAGGCGGGGCCTGAGAGCCTAAGAGGTTTGGCTTCTTAAGGACAGCACCAGATGGCCAGGCGTTTGACCTCGGGCTTCTTGGTCATCCTTCCATCGCTTCTGGAAGATTAGAGTTGAGATTTAACTCAAAGACATGTTCTGAGGGAGGTTGTGGACTCCCAGGTAACCTCCCCACTGTCCTGCCTGAAGGATCCTTCCGTCCAACCGCCATTTCCATCCCCAACTGTCTGGCCTCGTGCTCTCTCAGCCCCCGGTCCCCACGCCAGTCCATGCTGCCTCAGCAGTTGCTCAGACATGCACGCGGTGTTGTGTATGATGGCCACCCGCCCCTTCACAGCAGGCACCTCACGGGAACTCCACCAAAGTGATCGTAGTAATAAATACAGTACAATATTGACAACTGTGAAGTCTTCACTTTGCACTGGCTATTTTTTTCTGCATGGGCCATTTTTAAGAGTAGGAGTTTTCACACAACTTAAACAAGGTAGATACATTTGTTACCAATGTTAGAAGCTCATTCTAAAATATTTTCTAAAGCTCAAATGTAGCATCAGGCCCTATTAAAGAGACAGGACCTGATTATAAGTTTTCTTGAAGACCCTGAGATTGTCTTTAAGAGCAGTGCTATGGGAAGATATGAAGCACAGTCTTGGTTACCTCTGTGTGCGATTCAATGGGAAAAATGAGATGGTCACCCGAAGCACTAGAATTGGTTCTACCCTAAGCCCCTCCTTGGGTTTAAATTCTTACAATCACAGAATATAGGGAAGGAAAAAACTTGGTGTTCATTTAACTGTCTCATGTTGCAAACCAGGAAATTGAGGCTCAGAGAAAGGCATAAGGTCTTTAAAATCATCCAGTTATTTACTTGGTTACTTGGACTCGGGCAGTTTTAGAAAGGTTGCACAAGTAGAAATACTGCGGGGTGCCAAAAAATGTATACACATTTTCATACAGGAAGAAACTATTAAAATTGTAATACTCAATATATACTGATAACAAACGATGAATACAAGTCATGTTTGACTTCTGCAATTACAAGAGGGTCTCAAAGTGGTTACCATCAGTGTCCAGACACTTCTGATTATTGTGAACTACAGCTTTAGCAACATTGACCAAAGTGTCCACTTGTATACATTTTTTTGGCATTCCCGGTATTTGGATGCACTCAGGCAGTGTACTAACCAGCACCAAATGACTGGTTGGGAGTGGGCTGACAGATTGGGTACTGGGGGAGAGGGAAATTCAAAGATGCTAGAGTCTTGTGCTTTGACACCCATGTATGTGTGAAGCATTCATTTTGAAGGAGGGCTGCAGATGAATAGTACAGAGAAAGATTATGAGTTCAGTCTGGGAGTGTTGCTTTTTGTGTGCTGTTGTACAATGCAAGACAATGTATTCCAATTGAATATACACAGGAGGAAAACCATGAGACTATTGAGTTATGGAAGTTTAGTCACCGTAGTATTTCCAAGAGAAAGTTATCATTCAGATCTGCCCTAAGATCAAGTAAGACAAAGATGGACAGGTGTCTGTTAGGTTTAGCTATAAGGAAGTGGTCAATGACTTTGACAAGTGATGCCTCAGTGGAGTGGCGGGCCTAGAGCCAGTGGGCTAAGAAATGTGTGGGAGGTGAGAAAGTAGGAAAAGTGAATATAACCTACTGTCAAAAACCTTGGGACAGTCCTCATGTTGGAGGAAGTAGTGTAGTCCTTTCAGGGAAGATGTGGAGGGAGGGTTTCATCTGAGAGAGGAGAGAGTTGGGCATGTGTAGCGCTGATGGTAAAAGGCCAGTTTTTCTATTGAAGTAATTTTTCTTGTCTCTGGCTCAAGCTTTTTATCTAAATGTCTGTGTAGTTCCTGGAAATCTCAGATCTTTTAGGAGCATCAGCATTATCTCTTGCTAATCCGTTATCAACTAATTTTGAACAACAAGCTTTTGTTATCTACTCATAAGCCCACATTCCTCTCTGACTATTTTCCAGTTATTCTACTCACATTAGATAAAAATATATCTCATATTTGTTAATGGAGGTGAAGAGAGCAAAACTGATCTTCCCATATTTCAAATAACCTGAATATGAGTTCAAAGTGAGAAATTAATATTTTCGACCAATTTTAAAGACTTGAGGAAATGATCTGATTATACCAAGCACACATTGAATTACTTACTGTATATTTATTTCCCTATTTTTTCTTGGCTGCCTACCATCTAGCAAGCATTTGGCATAAAACACAAAAAAGATGACCTGAAAGGCTTGACTTTTAAGTGTTTTAAATTTGGAGAATTAACTTTTGGGTTTTATGATGATTTTGTACATTTTTGGTGCAATGCTCACTGCGATGTCAAAACAGTGTTTTAAGGTACCACTGACTCTTTACTTTGATGACTTACATCCAAATTCCCTTTCTATTTCTAAAATAGGCCCTGCTGTGTGATTCTTAGTAGGAAAAAGAGATCTGCTTCCTACTGTGGAAGTTGAAGACGCCAGATTCCTTCTGTTGATGATCACTGGCAGCTGAGACGTGAACTGCTCACCTAGAATTGGACACTGAGTCCTCTCACTGAGGGTGTTCCATCCTGAGGAGGTGGTATAACCTCCCAGGGACACCGAGAATTACTCCTGGTGATGGCGGCAGTGCTGAGTGTCCAGTGGCGGTGCTCCTAGGAGCTGACCCTGGCTGTGTCCTCAGCTGTCCGGCCTCTCTGGTCCCAACCTCTGCTCTGAGCCTGCTTCCTGTTGATTCATTGAGCTCTCTGAGACCACCCAAGACATTTCTCTTCTCATTACGTTAGCCAGAGGCAGTTTCTGCTGTTTGCTATCAAGAACACTGACTGATTCAGAGGGTCACAACTGAATAAACAAATAACAAAACAGTTATGTTCCACTCACATGTGTGGACTGCAGGCATTGTGCTGAATGCTGCCACCAAATCCTCAAACCAACAGAGTGAGGCAGGCATGTGGGTCTGTTCTTTCAAGTATCATGTTAAGGGCCTCGTCTTCTGTGAAGGCCTTACTGACCTCGTCTCCCTCTTGCAAGTAGACTTGATTCTTCCTTGCTGGCCATTCTGTATCCTATAAGGAGGAGAGAATATGTGTGTGTGTGTAAATAGGTGTGTATATGTGTAGGTATACATTCGCTCCTCTTTATAATATACAGATGGTGCCAAAAATGTGTATATACATTTTAAGAAAGGAAAAACTATATTAAAATTGTAATAATACATAGCAATGACAAAAAGAGAATACAAGTCATGTGTATACATTTTTTGGCACACCCAGTATATGACATATATAAAGTATATTGGAATTATAATAGATACTATAATGTATTCTATATAATATGTAATATATACATTTTAAATTCCCTTGTCACCTATTAAAGTCTTACTATATGTCAGATACCATGTTTAGTATTACCCTGAAGTTATCTCATGCCATTCCCACCAGAACTTTGTGATTTAGATTTATTATCTATTTTCCAATAGAGGAAATGAAAACAAGAAAGGTTAAATAACTTTTCAAGAGATTGTTGATGAGTTGCAGAGTTGACATTTGAACACATTCCAGTTTCTTTTGTTTTGAATTTCAACACCTGTGATCTTAACACTCTGCAAATTGTCTTCTTTGCCGCACTACACTCATATGGGTGATGCTTCCCTCCTGTTTTTGACTGAGGCCGAGTCTGCATTTCACTTGTCCTTTTTCTATTTTGTTTTTTTCTCACTTGTCCAGGAGCAAAGGCAAATCTTTGTTCTTTAGGTCATGTCACCCATTGCTCTGTCCATGACAGACATTATGAGTCGATGAGTCGATGACCATGCTCTGTTTCCATGAGCCATCTCGAGATTCTCTCCCCCGCTGTTCTTCAGGAAGTCAGACCCCAGCTATTGGTTGGAGATGAATCCTATTTGCGATTCCTGGCCTAGAACCATGCCTCTCACACAAATGTGCTTAGCCAACTGTTCCTAGTATGTTGCTATTTTGTTCATTTTACAGTTGAAGAAGTAACATTTAAAGATTAATAAGCCATTCTCATGGGCATATTCATGCCTATGTCATTGGGTTTTTGTGAAGATTAATTGAATTAATGCACCTAAAACTCTTCAAATAGTGTCTTGGCACAAGGTAAGCTAGTTATTAGTACTATTACTCAAAAGCACACATGTTGTATCCATGGAGATGGAAAGGCAGTTGGTGGTTGGCAGAGGGTGTGGGGTGGGAGGAATGTGGTGTGACCTCTGACTGAGCACGCAGTTTCCTTTTGGGGTGATGAAAATGTTTGATGCTAGATCGAGACTGTGATTGCCTGACATTGTGACTGTGCTAAATGCCACTGAATTGTACACTTCTAACGGTTAATTTTGTGTTATGTGAATTTGCCCTCAATTTAGGAAAAATGACAGAGGTTGTATGGATGGGGTAGGGCCAGGGGGAACCTGAGAGGGAGTGCTGCCTTAAATTTTGCTCCCTGGGCCCCTCGCTCACCTCACCCTAATTCCAGACCTGATAACATTGCAAGAATTTGGACCTAAGCTTTTAGCTCTCTAAATAAAAGTTAATATGTTGCTTTAGAAATCAGGGAAAGTCCATCCTCGCTGGAAGGTAGTTGTGATATGTGTGCTGGTAATTGCATATGGAGGAGGAGTGTCCCTCCTTCAGGCAGGAAAACCACTGAATTTTATAATTACCCCAGCAGTGCTAGAGAACAACGGGTAGCAAAAAATAAGAACTTCCTGTATGCTGCATAACCATCTAATGTGCACAGTAAACATGACTCAGGCAGGGGCAGGCTTGAAAGGAGCTCCTGAAAGTTGATAGTCAGAAACTTCTCTGTCTGCAATTTGGGTCTTTGTTTACTGACTGCCAAGAAAATTCAAAGAGTTTCTAAGTGCATCTATTAAAAGCAAAGTGACATCATTCTCCTCCCTGGTTTGTAAGCAGCTTCCCTGAGCTTGCTGTGGCATTAATGGGGCTGATGCTGGCCACTTAATCTCCGCTAAATAGACCTCAGGGTACAGTCATGACTTTGCCATAAACGTGAAGTCACTGGGAGGGTCCTTGTGGAAACAAAATATCAGATCTTCCACTGCTAATCTCTTTGCACTTTGCTTTATTCATAACTGTGTAAATGTGTTATAGCCACAACCTATTTCATAAACATAGCTCATTACTTATTAATAAACAAAAAGATATTCATAAATAGCCACCTCTCATTTTAAAGCCACTTCATATACAGAACTTGGCTAAGAATTCAGTGGAAAAAGGAGATTTTAATTTACTACATGTTGTTAATTTATTTGTCTGAAAGGCACTGTTGCGATGGACTTGACCTGATTTCTGGATCAAGTGGGAAGCCCAGGTGTGCACCATCTATCCTCTTGTCATCCTGGTCCAGATATACCTACCAGTGGTGCAGAGGGGAGGGCATAAAGGTTCCTTGTCTTCTTAAAAACTTTGAACTTATCTTGAAAACCTTTTCAGATTTTTTTTTCTTTCTTTCAGCATAAATTATGAGCCTTCTCTGTCTGCCACTGGGGACACAAAGGTAAACTGCATGATTTCTGCTTCCAAGAGCTAACAATCTATGTGGAAATCATCACTGAAAGAGCTAAGTGTAACACCGGTGAGAAGGAGCATTCTAAAGTTTGGGGACTAGGTGCCACGTGAGCAGAGAAGGGCGGTGTTTACTTATCTTGATCGGAGGTAAGGTCGGGTGGTTCCTGGTGGGTCATGGTACAGGGTGAGATTACTGAGGAGTTGAGACAAGAGATGACATTGAACCTGAAACTTAAAGAATTTCCTTGGGCAGTGAATGGAAACTGAGAGGGTGTGTGTGTGTGTGTGTGTGTGTGTGTGTGTGTGTGTGTGTGTGTGTGTGTGTGGTGACACAGGGAAGAACAGAGATCTCTGCCCTTATCTGAATGTAAAAGAGAAAGAGATTTTCATTGTTGGAATGTGGGAATAAACTGGAAGGGTGGGTTGAGGAATGAAGAATTGAATAAATCTCACTTCTTTATTTCATCAGTGAAAAAGGACAAAGAGATGGAAAGTTTAGGTGGCCCACTTAAAATCACGAAGCTAAGAAGGCAGAGTGATGGAAAATGATGCAAAGGGGAACAAGGTCCTTTGAGATGCTGAGCATTCTGGGTAAAGCACATGGTTTTCCTAACAATACAGATGATTTCATCATGATTTTAGATTGTAAATATCAGAAAATGTAGCACCGAGGACCTGTCTTTGCAAAGATGTTAGAGGAGATGGTACTTAAATGATCTATGCAGACAGGTCATTGTGGGGAAGTGAGCCTGAGGCTTGGGCTCCATTTGTGGTCTGACATAAGATGACTGTTTCCTCAGCTTTTATTGCCACATTTTTATTTCCATATTTGTTTGTGTGAATAATTTCTATCATATGATTATCTATATTATATACATTTAAGGCAGATTTCATTGGCCTGAGTTAATTTTTCTCATTGAGGAATATAATCAATTTTTGTCAAGAAGTTCACTGGGGAAGTTATACTGTATTGCCAGTTTTAAGTAATTTCTATATTCCATATTTCAATTACAATTATATTTGACAGAATTTAGGAGGTGAAATATATTATACATCTATGCTAAATATTTGCCATTTGCCAATCCAAGTGAACTTTTCAGCGGTCTCTGTCCTGCTCTGTGCTCTCTGCCTGCTGATGTCCAAGGCACCAGGTGCAAGTCAGAGAGATGCTCAGCTCTGTCTCTCTCTGGACTTGGGCAATTCCTCCTTCCTTCCCCCTTCAGGCCTAGGGATGCTGAGGTCTCCCCATTGCTGCTGGTTCTGCTTCTGTGCCATCTTTGATCAGTTGGGCTCTCTTAGCCCAGCCCACATCTTGGTAAACTCTTGCCTTGCTCTCTGAACCTTGAGAATTTCCTACAGGAACCAACTGATGCTTATTTAAGTGTGTTCACCGGAAGCATATTAAGATACATATATGATGCTTTGCATTCGTATAGTATGTTTATTACATAAACTGAACTGAGTGTGGCACAACTGGAAAACAGCCACATATTGTTTGATTCCATTGTATGAAATGTTCAGATTTCATCCAATTGCAGAGAAAGTAGATTAGTGGTAACCTAGGGCTGGGGGAATAAGAAGATTGATGGATGAAGGCTGAAGGGAACAGTTTCTTTCTGAGTGTTGAACTTGCTCTAAAATTGATTGTGGTGATGGATGCACAACATTATGAATACACTAAAAGCCACTGAATTGTACACTTTCAATAAGTGAATTGTACGGCATGTAAACTACACCTCCATATGGTGGTTTTAATTTTTTTTTAAATAAAGATAGTTTCTAACAGCTTCACTTATAGTTGCCAAAACTGGGAAGCAACCAAAATGACCAAGATGAATGGTTAAAGCAATTGTGGCACATCCAGATAATGGAATATTATTCAACACTAAAACGAAATGATCTATTAAGCCATGAAAAGATATGGAGGAACCTTAAATGCATATTATTAAGTGAAAAAAGGCAACCCGAAAAGGTTATGCACTGTGATTACAACCAGATGACATTCAACTCTGGAGACAGCAAAGACATCAGTGTTTGCCCCAGGATGGGGGTAAGGAGGATGAATAGGCATAAAACAGAGGATTGTCAGGGCTGTGAACCTACACTGTTTGTGATTATAAGGGGCAACACATTTCATTATACATATGTCTATTGCATAGAATGTACAATGCCAAGAATGAACCCTCATGTCAACTATGGGCTTGGAGTGATAATGATGTGTCCATGTAGGTTCATGGATTCTAAAAATGTCCCAGTCTGTTGCTGGATGGTGAAGTGTGTGTGTGTGTGTGTGTGTGTGTGTGTGTGTGTGTGTATAGCATGTCCTGAAAGTGTTTGGGCAGTTTAGCCTACATTAACGTCAGAGAAGTAAATGCTACAGACTTCTCCCCAATATCACTTGAAAGTTTAACTCTTTACATTTATTTTGGATAAGTTCTATTTTGTGAATGTTGAATAACTGTTGCCACACAGCTGTCCATCCGTCTGTCCCCCCGTGCTTAACCCTCAACTGACCCTTTTGAGGACACGGCTCATACACCTTGCGTCTCCCTGTTTGGTTCCAAAGGATGGCCAGTTAGTCAATGATGGGTAAGACTCCTCGTGGGAGGAACAACCTAAGACAAGCATGGTCAGGGGGCCGGGCGAGTGGTGTGATGGCTAAGAACTGGCTTGAGACACCAGAGGGCCCCGGTTCGGATCCCACATATGAGGACCAGTGGCACTGCCCTCTACAGCTAAGATGCTGAACAACAGCTCAACCTGGAGCTGGGCTTCCGTGAGTCGCTAACGACGGCTTAGGCTGCAGCCCCTGTGGCAGTGGGTTGCCATGGGCTACCGTGTGTAGCCAGCAGCCACAGTGAGTGGCCGTCCAGAAGACGGCAACTGATGTGACTCACCTGGGAAGAGCACAATGATGTTGCCAACTTGGGCCAGTGAAGCAACGTCCTCCACAACTAGACTGAAGAACAGAAGGACATCAACTTGTCTGTTCCCCTTCCCCCAACTCCCCAGTGCTGTTCCCATCCCCCAATTCCCCAATAAAATCTTAAAAAAAAAGACAGGCACGTTCGGGTTGGAGGCCATTAGGAGAAATCTCGGGGCTGATGAAGGTGGACATGAGCCCTCACTCGCCCCCCAAAAAGACTGGAGGTTTTCTACCTCTGTAGCTACATTCCTTCCCTCAACCTGCTTGGGAAGTGACCTGATGGTGTGATAGTATCTGTCCTCAGCACAATAATCTTATCTTCCTGGGGTTGTTTGCATATAAGGTGTGTGAAAGCAGACAGCATCTGTCTTATTGCCGCAGGTGGACTCTTGGTAATAGCAGCTTGCAGGCATGGGTAATCTGGCTTGAGCAAGTTCCCAGGAATGAGACTCACAGACTGTGGAGAGAACAATGCTACTTCCGGGTAGGTGGAGAAATAAAAGTAGCGTGTCGGCCCAACTCGGGGCTCTTAGTCCACGAGGCTGGAGACCCTTGGCCCCACGCTCATTTAACTCCTGGCTGCTGTTTCTTTTATTTCTTAACCCTTCACCGCCCCCTCTCATTCTCTCACTGCTCATGTCGTGCAGGACGCGACAAATAATGAATTATTCATTTTAATTATTTGAGTCAACCCTTCTGATCGAAGAGAGTAAAAGCTAAATGAAATAAACAATAATTTGCTATTCAACATTCTGAGAACTAGGTATAAAGAAACTTGAAGTTCTATATCTGGGTTCACATAAGGCAGTGGGTCTCAACCTTCCTAATGCCACGACCCCTTAATACAGTTCCTCATGTTGTGGTGACCCCCCAACCATAAAATTATTTTCATTCCTACTCTATAACTGTAATTTTGCTACTCTGTACTCATATGTGGGTTTATCTGCATGTGGGCGGACCCGCCTGGAGATGGATAGAGGAGCGGAGTCTCGGTTCCTAAGACCATCGAAAATATGTTTTCCAATGGTCTTAGGAGACTCCTGTGAAAGGGTCATTCGACCCCAGAGGGTTGAGAACCGCTGACGTAAGGCAAAACATTCTATAGGAAAGATGGATTTGATGACATATTGGACCCTGAGTGTGAATGTCTGGGTAGAAGCAAACATTCCAGGCACCATTTCAGACTTTCAAGTTAGTGGACGTGGTTAGCCCCAAGTCAAGGTCTCCACACAGTAAAGGGGGACCCGGGTCATATCTGGGATACAGGTGGAACAAGCAGAACATTTCCTTAAGGTGAATATATGATGACAGATGGACTGGAAAATAGGCCGGCAGCTGAGGGCAGAGGGACCTAGGGGCCCAGGAGGATGCAGGGATCTGCTGGGCTGCTGGGTGGGGGAGGGGCTGTGTCACAGCCCTTTGTGACTCATCAATGGCCTGAGATGCAGACCTGGCAACCAAGTCAAGAGCCTGCACTCTCAGAGCTCAGTTGCCTCAGGCAGCTTGGTGATTCAGATCATGGCGTTCCCATGATGGAATGTGCTCGCATTTCTGAATCGCCTTATTGAAATCTGTGTGAGCTTCTGCTCAACATCTTTACAGGTTCTCCTCACTTGCCTGGGTGGGTTGTGTTCCCACCTTCTATTCTTGTGCTACCTGCTGGAGATTCCATCTTTACCACCCGTCCGGGAAACCAAAAACATCCCAGAGGTAAGGACCCCGAGGAGGCCACCAGATTTTCTTTAGCGTTGTGTCCATTTCTACTCCCACCTGTTACAATGAGCAGGGCTGGCTCAGGGGAACAGCTGAGGTGGGGAGTCTGAGAAAACAACATCCTTCTAGGAGAATAGGCTGGGCCGGGTTCGGGCTTCAGCTGAGACTGTTTCCTTGGAAGCTCACAGACCATGTGGGTGTGGTAGAGGAATGATTCCAGGGTCAAACCCCAAACTGTGATCTCCTGGCCCCGGCTTGGGTTATTCAGCGAATTTGAGATCTCTGCAGGAGAACTGAGATCCCCAGCACTTCATCAGGAGTTGTATTCCCATGTCAGGCATCACCCCACCGAGCCTTCCTCTGCGGTGGGCAGCTCAGGAGAGCAGTGCTGAGCCTCTGAGAGTCTCGGGCAGAGGCTGGAACCTGACCTCAGCCCCAGGTTACAGGGACCTGTCTGAGGGAGCAGAGATGCGACTGTTGGCCTCGGAGTCTCCGCCCTCCTTGAGCAGAGGACTTCTGACTGAGAATAGCAAGTGTGGCCCTCATAGACAAAATCCTTCATTGGGTTTTTCAAAGAAGGAAAAATTGAAACCAATTTGAACCCATAAACAATGGATCAAAGGAAGCAACACAAAGTTCTACGAATTAAAAGAGTCATGTCATTCTTGGTTCAGGAATGCCTGAGTTTCCTATGGAGAGAATTGACTGAAATGATTCTCTTCTTTTCTCTCAGCAGTGGGGCAGAGCCAAGAGGAGAAGGAAAGGTGGGACATGGAAGGGCAATGTTCTGCCTGTTTCACCTGAGCTCTCCAAGGGTGACCCTTTCTGTCCTCTCCACGAGGTCCCAGGTCCATGGGCTCGGAACGCAGTAGTTGCTAGATACAGCCCCTCTCAGAAAACAGGGCCATCAGAGGAGAGG
>NW_017732345.1:244947-265331 GCF_001890085.2 Hipposideros armiger | reverse complement strand
ATTGAGTGTATTGTGAGGTCAGGGATGTGGAGCAACGTGAAGGGCAGCAGGCTTCTTTCAGGTGGCCCCACCCCCACAGGGCTATTAGGTCCTCCTCTCTGTGTTCTCATCCTGGCTGTAGCTTGTACCTCCTGTCTCTTGCAGCCCACTGCACCGGCATCATGCTACCACCCAATTTTGTCAACGGTTACTGCCAGACCCCTTCTATCAGGTGAGCAATAACGAGCAGCTGAGGTCAATTGTGTACTGTTCCCTGAGGCCTGGGAAGATGCTGCTCCCTCTGCATCCCCTTTGGCTCCAACAGATTCTGTAATTCAGTCATTGTTCCCATTGTCCCCCGCCTTCTCAGGGGTTCCCTCTGCCTGAACCTTATCTCACCATCACCCCCAATTCTCTCTCCTAATCCAATGACCCCCTTGTCTGACTTTCCTCCCTCATAGCTGGGTCACTCCTTGCCACCAGAGCCTTTCTTCCTTTGGAATCTGCATTCCCAGTGGACCATTCTCCACCCCAACCCTTTGTCACTACAAAATATGGCACTCCAAGAGCAGATCCCCTTCTCCAACCACAGGCCCTTTTGACTCTGAACACCATCTTTCTTAATCTCTCCCTTTCCCAAGGCATCAAACCCTTACCTGATTTGTCCCAGACAAAGAATCCCACTGGTTCACTGGCTTGTCATCAGGTACCACCAGTGCTGTCCACCTCACCACCACTAGGCGACAACTCTACTGTGACTCACTCTAAATCAATTTCCATCCCATGGAAGCCTGATCCAGAGACCGCATCTCCAGATAGCCTTGGTGCATCATGCACTTATGTCCCAACAGTCACAGGCTTTGACCATTCCAGCCTGTCACTTGCAAACCTTCCCTGGTGTAGACTAGCTCATGCCGAACACATCTTCCCTTCCCCCGTGGCACAATGTGATTTCAAGCAAGAGTTTCTTGCCCTCTATTCTTTACAGGCTTCTTCTGGGGGAGACCCAGCAGCCAACTGTGTAGGGTGTGGTCAGCTTCAGTTTCTGAACCCAGATCTTCTGGCATTCCCCGAGAGACAAGTCCAAAAGAGGAGTCATTTCCTCAGGTGGAAGAGAGAGGGGAAGACAAATGGAACTTTCCTCAAACAACATAGGCCAGACTACCACCTCAATTCTTCAGGAGAGCTTTTACTATCAACTCTGGTAGGCGTGGCTCGTTAGTCGCCCTTCCTCTCTGGGGAAACAAAGGCAAACCAACGGAACTGCATGTCCATGAGCAGCCCTCACATTCTAGGACCTGGCAGGATCAGTTGAGGGAAAACCATATCCAGCTTTTCTGGGTTTTCCCATCTTTCCCCAGCGAGTCCTTGCTTTTTTCTGTCCATGTCTTGGGTGACTATTCATCAATCTTTCCTTTCCATACCGTCAAAAATGCTCCCACCAGCCAACGATACCCATTACTTCTCAGTGCCCTACCTCCATCCTTGCCTGGGGTCCAGCCACATCCCTTCCCTCAAGCCCTGCCCCAATCTCAGCTCCCACCTCTCAGTCAGCTTTGACCACTGGTCCACCCACAATGCGCACTCCCAAACGTAACATCTTCTCCTGTACCCCGGATTAGGATCTGTGGAGTTTCTACCCATCGCTCCCACAATAGACGCTTGCCACCATCGGTAGGTGGGGACTATTTCTGAAATACCTCCCAGGAGCTTCCCTTCATTGGGTCCAGTGTGCGACAGATGCTGGAAGCCCATATGACAGAGTTTCAGTGGAGGATGCTGTCGGGCCTTCCCACCCAGGTCCTTGAGTCCATGGAAGTATTTACATGGATGGAGACCACTACCTATTCCTTGTTACCTTCCAAATTCTCTCCATCAAAGAATCTGATGTCTGAGGTGGACTCTAAATCTGGGGACTACATGCCCCACAGAGGAAGCTCTATGTGTCTTCATGGAGACAAAGTGGGACAGGCGTAGTTACCCTCCGTCCTATACCGTCTTCTCCCTGCCACTCGCACTTGGGCAATGAAGGACAGGGAGCCCTGACTCCATCACCCTCTGATATCCACCATGGGTTTGCAGACGCTATTCAGAAAATAAGGGATGCCAGAGAAAATCTTCAGCCCTTCAGTCACAGCATCATAAGGAAAGCAAGTCACAGATGATTTCAGCACCCAAAGCATCCCCGCCAAAGCCACCAAGCAGAGCAAGGGCCAGATGGGATGCGAAGGATAAGAGTGTACTATCCAGTAATACAGGAGAACTGCAACAGATAAAGAGATGGGGAACAGTTCAGGACCTGTCTTCCATTCCCTTGTCTGGGAAGATGCCTGGGGCTGAGCAGCTCAGTGTTCATCATTTACAAAGAAGTGACATCCTGACAACCAACAAGCTGGACTCTCCCATGGGATAACTGTGAATGAGGCCCAAGGCCAACCCAGGGTCATGTCCATTGCCTCAGAGAGCTTGACTCACAAAGCCCCCCTGGCTCAGGCTCAGGGTGTCTCCAGTGTAAACGTGGGAGCTTCCCGGGGGCAGCCTGTCCATGTGGAAGACTGAGGAGTCAGTAGGGAGCAGCGGTAGGAGCCTCGGGGCCCTAATTGTGTCTTAAGGTGGAATCAGAAGAAGATTACTGCACCAGGTAAAAGGTTTGTGAGTTCTCAAGGCCCCACATCAGACGGGCTTGGTGGAGGCGATCCAGGGTTGGGAACATCCCCACCTAGAAGGAACAGTGTTCCTACTCAGGACATGGCATTAGAGGAGGTGCTTGGGAGCAAGTCTTCCCAGGCCATGGCACAGAAGGGGCAGCCTGCTCCTGAAAGATGATTTAGAAAACAAATGAGACTCTGTTTTTCTTGTCTTGATATTGAGACAGAAGGCAAACCCAAGAAATCTCTCAGGAAAAGGGCAGCCCTGTATCATCTGCACACAACAGATGCCCAGATCAAGGTGGAGCTGCCTTTCCTGGGACGACCAGAGATCACAAATTCAGGACAGGCATTGGGAGGTACCCGCGGGAGAAACTGGGGCTTCGGCATGCAGCAGATACCCCTGCTTTCAAGAGCCCCTTCCCTCCCCAGAGAATTCTGGGAAAGCTCAGCAGAAGGCAGAAGTACAGGCCCAGGCAAGCCCCCCCCCCCAGGGGCCTCCTCTCAACTCCAGGGCTTCATGCTGTAAGGTGACAAATACAACTTCATGCAAAGAAGAAACTGTCTTTTCTGGCAGGAGCTCTCCAAGTATTTCCGAAGTCAGACACAAGGACGTTACATTTATGGAACGGCCATTCAGTCAAACAGACCCCCAGTCCAGGCCTCAGAGAAAGACTGGCCTATCCAAGCCTCACCTCAAGCCATCAAGCTGGCCAGGGGTCTCAGTCTGGTGGGAATGAAAATTGGTGTAGCCACTTGGGAAGAATGTCTGGTGCTTCCTCATAATGTTAAACATAGAGTTACCACATGACCCAGCAATTTTACTTCTCAGAATATGTTCAAGAGAAATGAAAACATGTCTACATGAAACATATAAACCAATATTCTTAGCAGTGCTATTCATAAAATCCAAAGGTGGAAATAACCCAAATGTCCATCAGCCGATGAATGGGTAAATAAACATGGTATATCCATACAATGTGACATATTTTGGCAATAAAAAATACTGATACACGCTACAATGTGGATGAACCTTGAAAACATTATGTTAAGCGAATGAAGCCAGTCACAAGTCACCACGCATGATCCCATTCATGTGAAATGTCCACGTAAGTGATCTACAGAGACAAAGCAGTTTAGTAATTGCCTAGGCCTGGGGAGGGAGGGAAGAGGTGGATGATAGCTGAAGGTGACGAGGTTTCTCTTTGAAGTCATGAATGTTTTAACATTGACGGTGATGATAAGTCTGTGAAGGTAAAACAAACATGAAATTATACACTTTAAATGGAGATTGTGTGGTATGTGAAGTATAATTTCAATAAAGATGTTAAAACATGTGCAGGACTTAAAAAGATTAAGTCCTTGAGAATCATAAAGGGTGAGCATAGGACAAAAGACGTCAACATGTTTTTGGCAGATGGAAATCCCTGGAGGAGTGGTAAGTGACTGGCAGAGCAGAGGAAGTGCTGACAAAGCAATTCACAACTCAGAACCCCAGAAGACGGACAACCTGGCTGCACCAGGTAAGAAAGAAATCAGGGGTTCCATGCTGTAAACATCTTTAATTTAGTGTTAGTTTTATACTGTATTTATTTATTTATTATTTTATTATTATTATTTTTTTTTAACTGAGCCATCCTGCCACCTGATGGCAGCTCAGCGGCAGCGCAGCTCGGGCTGTGAATCAAACTGGGGACCCTGTTGCTCAGAGGTCAAAACTTGAGCGAGCTCTTAAGCAACTGAGCCACTCGGCCGGCCCCTATACTGTATATATTTAAAACAAATAAACAAAATTTGTGGAGGGGTGGGCTGCTCTCCAGCATTTTGTAAAACCCTGTGGCAATGTTAGAATGCTCAGTGTGCAGAGGCTCCTAGGTTTCTTGCTGGGACAGAAGCCGAGACAACTGTTTTCAAGTTGCATTGCACACTTCTGGGGTCTGGCTGTGGTGGTGGGGGTAGCTGTGTATTTCAAAGGCAGAAATCTCAAACGTCAGGTAGCATTCAAAAAAACAGTGAATGGTGCATTAAAAAAATGTATTTCCCAATAAGTAAGCTTGTGGAAAAGTTGTATGGATGGTAAAACCATAAGCTGTATATCTAGGTTTATCTAATATTTTGACTCATTTACCGTCTCTCTTGTGTCCCTCTCTCTGTTCTGCCTCCTGCCCCACCCTCCAATGTCTTTCCTTGTATATAAACACACACACACACATATGAAAATTACACATACATTCCTGAATATTTGAGAATATACTTCATGCACTTTCTCCTGGATTATTTCTTTGTATACTTCTTAGAACAAGGCACAGTGTCCTGTATACAGTACAGTTATTCCCTTTAGTCAATTACCATTTAGCATACGACTTTTAACTAGTAATCTATTCATATACTTTTTTTGGCAATTTATTGAGTAATGTCCATTGTAACTTTTTTATAAACCTCCATTACAGGAGCCCGTCTAGAATCACATATTGCATTTAGTGGTCCTGGGTTTTTTAATCTCCTTTAAAGTGGATCAGTGTTTCAGCCTTTGTCTTTTATAACAAGGCCATTTTTGGAGAATATATTCAATGTGCCATTTTTATACCCCTTCTCACCTGGAAATTTCTGGTGGAGCTTATCATACTTAAACTTGATGTGTTTACTGTTGTCAGTCCTAGGGCTCATAGGGACAGTCAGGACCAGACTTGGCATGAAAAAAAAAAAATACCAGGGAGGCAGAGATATGTGGAGGGATTTTCCTCTGGCAGGCACAGGAGGGCCTGGAGAGGGGCTGGCCTTGAAGTGTCCCTTCCTACTGAGTGGAGACAACGGTGAAGGTGTGGAGGCTGGAGGAGAAGGCAAACAAGGAGCTGTCATTACTGGGGAACCTTCCTCATACGGGAGGGAAAGGATGGGGTGTCTGGGGCCACGACTGACTCATCAGGCTCATGGAGGGAATGCAGGCAAAGAAAGTGAGAAAATGACACAGAGCTTCACTTCAGCACTTTCTAATCTAAATAATGAAGCAAAAGGGGTTATAACTGTCAAATGACTAGCTGGCACAGAGAGAGCAAACAAGTACATGTACACCATCCACAAAAGTACTTTATTGTTTCAAAAGGTATGCAGGTCCAACAGAAATTATGGTGAAATGTTGGAAAGCAGATATGAAAAACATAAAACTTTTCCTGGGAGAGTCACCAAATGTGTGATACAAAAAAGCCAAAAGGTATTGCTAACTATAATTTCAATTGTGCTCATTAGAATTTATGCTAAAGAGACGTCCACTGCCTACAAGATCAAAATAAGTTTGGTCCTGTGGGGTGTGGGCCAGCACAGCTACAGTGTAAATACTGTGATGAAAAGACAGGCTTCGGGAGAGAGAAGAAAGAGCAAACAGCAGGGCGGGATGCTGAATATGTGGAAGGGGCTGAAGAGCCTGAAAGGGACGTTGGGAGAAAAAGGATGACTAAAGAATTTACAGTCATTCCCCGTGGGTCCATGGGGCTGCCAGGTCCCCATCACCCTCTTCGGCATCCTTTCTGTTCCTTGCTACAGGCCACTCTGCTCGCTCATGCTTTTTGGTGAATGTGGATTCTTTGGGGGAGATGTGGCATTGGGGCTGCTGCTGACCATATTCCTGGCTTCACGCAGGTAAAAACACATCACGTGTAAGTGGAAGCTGTAGTTGAGGACAGTGTAGAATTTGGGAGTACAAATCCATGGGCACAGAAGGCTTTCCAAGAGTATGTGGGCTCCAAACAGAGAACACCAGGCAGTAAAAGGGTCTCAGGTATTATCTGGGTAACAAGTTGAATAAATAGAAAATTTCACTGAGATAAAATATATGGTACGGTGAATGGATGGAGATGGACTTTGGCTGGAGGGATCAAAATGTCCCTGGGGTGATGGACCGATCTGCTGGGCTGGAGGATGGAGGGAAAGGATGGGGGTTCATCTCCCTTGATGCGTCCTCTCCCCAACCCTCAAGAATATTCGGTTTCTGTGCCACAGCTCTGTGACGTGGGCCTGGAACTCTAGTCTAGAACATGCACTCAGTGCACAGCAACGTGATGCAACAATGCCTTTCCCATGATGCACGCCACCTCCTTTGTCTGAGGAGCCTCACTACACTGTGGCCCAGCTCCTGCTCAGCTCCCCAGGTATTCCCATCCTTGTCTTCCTGTGTGGGTGGGGCTCCTTCTTCTGTCACTGAGGTACCTCAACAGGAATCCATGTTTCCCAGGACTTTGGAAACACAGACATCAATCAGGTAAGTCAACCAGAGTCCCTCAGAGATAGTAAACCTTTCTTTCCAAACAGACGAATTCAGTGCTCTCAGTTTTTCTCTAAATACTGCTTAACTACATCTCACAAATTTTGAGTTGTAATTTTGTTTTCATTTAGTTTAAAGTTCTTCCTTCTTTTGAGAATTCTCCCTTGACCCTTGTGTTTGTGGTATGTGTTTTCATCTCTATATGTTTTGGGACTTTCCAGCTATCTATCTGAAATTGATTTCTAGTGTAAATCCATTGTAGTCTGAAAACATGCTTTGTATGACTTCTATTGTTTTATATTTGTTATGGTGCGTTTTGTGGCCTGGAGTGTTCTGTCTTGGTGAATGTCCCATGTGAGCTAGAAAAGGTAGTGAATTCTGTTGTTGGATGAAGTAGTCTATCAATGTTCATGTGACTGACGGTGTTGTTTAGGTCAACTATATCCCTTCTGGTTTTCTGCCTGCTGAATCGGCCCCTTTCTGAGAGAGGGTTGTTGACGTTTTCCAATCACGGTAGATTCATGTATTTCTCCTTGCAGTTGTAGCAGAATTTACCTCCTGTATTTGGACACCCTTTGTTAGATGTGAAGGACTGCTGTGTCTTCTTGGAGAATTGAGCCTTTGTTGTCTCTGTAGTGCCCCTCTTTGTCACTGATAATTTCTCTTGTTCTGAAGTCAGCTTTGTCTGAAATTATTATTGCTATTCCTGTTTACTTTTGGTGAGTGTCAGCATGGCACATTTTTCTTAGTCCCTATACTTTAATCTATCTGTATCTTTATATGTAGAGTGGGTATTGTGTAGGCAACATATAATTGGTTCTTGTTTTTTTATCTACTCTGACAGTCTCTGACTTTTAATTGGTGAATTTAGCCAATTCATATTTACTTATTTTTTCCATCTCTTTGGATTCGTATCTACCATGCCCATTAATGTTTACTTTTCGTTATATCGCTTTCTTTTCTTTCTCTCTCTTTGTGCCTTTTCTGGTTTTACACCAGCATTTCCTATGATTCCATTTTCTCTCTTCTGCTGCCATAACAATCATTCTTTAACAATTAGTTTGGAAGGTAAGGTTCTTCCTATTCTACCTGCAGTCTCCAAGGATGACCCTTGGTCTCCTTTCACGGAGGTCCCCGGGTCATGGACACCAAGGACTTTTTTTGCTAAATATACAGTCCCTCTCAGAAAACAGAAAACAGGAGCCTTAGAGGAGAGGCTCATGGGAAGGCACTCAGGCCCTGAGACACTCTCAGGTTCCCTGCTTTGACTGTTGCTGGGAATGAAGCAGTGATAGACATGGGCAGTGGGTGTTGCCCAAAGGGTGGCCACGTGAGATGAGGACTCACAAGTTTTGTCTACTGACATTGTTAAAGTACTTTGACATCCCAGGACTCAGACTCCTCTTTGAGATAACCACGTTGAGATAGACCAGTATTCCTCACAGGGTGATTTTTGAGAGTCACATGAGATAATACATGTGGAAAGCCTTATGAGAATGAGAAAGCAACAGATGTCTGAGCCTATTATTATCATGGACCATGTGACCTTGTAACCTATTCTTAAGGCTCTCCAAGTACAATCTACCAAGGGTACCTCTAAGGAACATTCTACATAGCTTCTTTTGAGATCACTTTGCTTCTACCTTCATCACTCTCCTGGTGTCCCTGGTTGGAGGACTTATCAGAGTGAAGTAGAGGAGGCAAGGAAGGTGTTTTCTCTTTTGCAGAGGTGAATAAACATGATCCCCTTGTTTCTATAATCCTCTCTTAGCACAGTGTATGAATTTCTAGGGCCTCAGTGAAGCCTGGGATGGACATGGGAGGGAAAATACCCAGAGTCAGATTGTGAAAGTCTTTGGGAGAGGGATAAAAAGGTACACTATGAGATTAAGGCAGTAGGGGGACGTGAAAAGATGGTATGCAGTGTGAGGCTCTGCCTTTGCTAGACCCCCCAAGATCCTGTATCTATGTTGTGGTCCTGGCTGCAGCTTCACACCTCCTGTCTCCTGTGGCCCCCTATGCCAGCACCACAATATCACGTGCTTTTGCCAACTGTTATGTCCAGAGCCCTCATGTGAATTGCGTAATAGCACAACTGCTGCAGTCAATCAGCTGCAGTCCCAGGAGACTCTGCAAGATGCTATTCCTTCTGTGTCCCCTTTGGCTTCCACAGCTCCTGTGACTGAGTCATCGTTCACTCTGTCTCCTGCCTTCTCAGTTGTCCCACCAAGAGACACAATCCCCGCCCTTCTTCCTGAGCCTTTCCTACCACCACTCCCAACTCCCAGTCCTGATCCAGTGACCCCATAGATGACTTATTCCACCTTCATCACCAGCTCATGCTCCGCCACCAGAACCATTTCCTACACTGAATCCAAATTCCCAGGGGACCATTCCTCACACCAATCCCTTGCCTTTGCCCCTCCAGTACCACATGAACTCAGGGCATGGATCTTGTTGTCCAACCACAGGCCACTTTGTTTGGATTACCATCTCATCACTTGACCCTCCCTCTAACCAAGGTATCAACTCCTTACTAGGTATAACAGATCACGAATCCCTCTGAATCATTTGCTTGTCCTCACAGCCCACAAGTGTTGTCTATTTCACGACCAGCATACTGCACTTATCTGTGACTCAATCTAAGTCGATTTCCAACTTATTGAAGCCTGTTCCAGAGTACTCATGTCCACACACACCTGGTGCATTGTCCACTTATGTCCCACCAATCGGAGGCACTGACCATTCAACCTGTCATTTGTAGACTTGTCCTGGTGGCAGGCCTTTGCCAAGAACATGTTCTTCCCCACATTATCACACTCTGATTTTCAGCAAGAGGAACATTCCCTCCACTTCCCAGAGACCTCTCTCTGGGGAGACTCTGCTACAAAGCACAAGGAGGCCAGCAGCCATTCTTCCTTTGGCCGTAACACCCAGGCACACTTGGAGAGACAATGAAAAAAGAGAACAGATTTTCAGATTTTAGAGAAGGAAGAAGAGGAGGAGGAACCATTTTCAAAACATATGTGACAGAATACCAACGAACATCAGCATGAATTTCATTGCAGCCACTTGAGGTACAGGATACCGCAGTTCCCCAAGCTGGCTGGAACATTGAAGACATACCAGAACACGCTGGCCAGCAATTCTTTGACGTGAAGACTCTGTGGGAAAATTTGCAGCAGAAATATAGCCAGTTCTTCTAGGGTCTTCCTTCATTGCACAGTGAGTCCCTAGCGACCACTCTCCTGGTGTTAGGAGGTAGCTCCCAACAACAGTTTCACTGTGTCCTATGTAACGTTCTCTGCAATGCTTCTGCATGGTAAATGCAGCATCAAGGATCTCACCAACTCCTCATTTCCGTGTCCTTCCTTTAATGGATAGCCTCAAACTTTGCCCTAAATCATGCCCCATCCCAATCTGTCACTCAGGGCTAGCCACAGGCCCACCTTCAGTCCTGACTCACAATCCTTCCATATTCTTCTCTATTCAAGACTAGGGACTGTGGCATGTCCTCCCACAGAACCCAGAATGAGTTGGACTCTCACATCTTGACGGGAATGGCATGTGTTGCAGAAGCAACAGGAAAGTATTGGCGGTTTAGTCCCCATTCCCCAAAGCTTTCAAAAGGCCACTTGTCCTCAGGCCCCCAACCTTCCGTTGGTCAGCTGGTTGTCCCAGGCCTGTGTCCCATCCCTCTTCCACCCTTCCTGGCCATTTTCATATGACCAGTGAGCTGCAGGAAAAACTGTAGCTCCACGTTCCAAGGAGGATAATTCAGCATTGCTGCCTGCATGCCTGTAGGAATCTAGATTCTCCAGCACTGACGGCGCCTCCAGGTACATTAACAAAAACATCTCAGCAGAAAGGCAGTCCTGCTCGCTTATACTTCTCTGAGCTTTAGACCCAGAGTAGCCAGGACCTATCAAGATTGACTTGAGTTTCCCAGGAAGGTCTCATGAGAGCATCTCAATGAAATTTCAGCTAAGGAAAGACATGAGGACGAATCTTGGGAATATCCTAGGGAAGAGCCCAGAAGGTCGCCTACAACAGAGCTCAGAATGCTACCTAATGAAGGGTCTGACACAAAAAGTAAATGTGTGTGTGTGTCACTGAAGGAATTACATAAGGAATGAATTCTTCAATGTCTCAATGAATGACATCGACCAGAACCAAGGGAAAACCATTCTTCGATTACATTAGAGCAAAGAGTTTTGGCAGATCACTTTGCGTGGGATCCCTATTGGTGTGTGTCATTATGGCTGGCTGAGGATAATACATTGCTTCCTTCTGGGAGTTTCCAGATGAATACGGAAACCATAAATCAAAAAAAACAAACACAATGATACGCGGAGTCTACTGCCAGATTACTGTTCTAGAGCATTCTCTTCCTGATCCCAACACCCGACAAGTGCTAGAAGCCCATCTAATAAGGTTTCGCATGAGTCAGAGGTGGCACCTAGCAATGAAAGTTGTTGAATCCAAAAACTTGTATGCATTGAGAGAAGCTAAAACATGGTCTCTTCCCCAATATGCCTTTCTCTCCTCAGCCACTCATATTTCTAGGGTAAAGCCCAAGCTGAGATTTCCAAGACCATTGAGGAAAACTCTTAAACTTCTCAGGGAAACAAGGCATGAACAACAAATTCAGTCCCCTGAATTGGCTGGATTGTCCTCTCTGGGCTTCTTCATCTGTGGGCTGTGAAGGACAGGGTCCCTGAAACCGTCCCATGCTGGTATGGACCATACCTTTGCAAAGGATGCCCAGATACCTGAGCATGGCAGACAGACTCTTCAGGCCCTCACACAGCACCACAGACAAAGGGCTTAGGAATGAGGCTGAATTGGACAATAGATGCAGCCCAGAGGTGCCCACGAAGCAAGCTGGGGCTGGGGCTGGGGCTGGGCATGAGCAAAGGGATGAGAATGTGAGTGTAGTGACAGAGCAGAAATGATTCAAGGCCAAAGGACAATGGAGAAGAATTTAGGACATTTTTGCATGTCCAATATGTCCAAGGAGATATTCAAGGCTGAGGAGATGCATGCCCTTCAATCACTATCTTGTGACATCTGGACCACCAGGGAGTTGGGAAGCTCCAAATGACAAAGGTGAATATGAGTAAAGTAGAATCTATTGTGACCACTGAATGCCCCTCACCGAAAATATTACTTCTGCAAAACTTGAAACAACCAGACCTGAGAAACAGGTCCTTCATGACTTAAAGTTTAAATCAGAGAGTGGAGAGCTAAGCCAGGCTCAAGGCTGAGCACGTGACATTCCCCTTCCTTCAGACCGCTTCCCTTCCATGGCCTCACTGCCTGAGTGCCACAATGATTTCAGTGGGGACGCGGGAGCTTCCCAGCTGTTGCATATTTACCTGGAGAACAGCAGGGTCAAAATGGAGCTGAGGCAGGAGCCCTGGGTCTCTAAGCAAGCATGTCTTATAGACCTGCCAGGATAACCATGTGCCACCAGCTGCAAAGAAAGTGAGACCTCTGGGCTCCAAAGCAGGGGAATGTGGAATGAGGATGCAGAAGAGAGACATCTAATGCCAGAAAGAAGAGCCATCATGTTAAGGACAGGGACTCGGAGAGCTTTGCCTCATCCCCCATCACAGAATGAACAGTTTCCTCCTGATAGGTACTTCAGAAAGAAGAGGAGGCAACTTTTTCACTGGCACAGTTCCAGGAGAAAAATCAAAGGCCAGGAAAGTCCCCAGCAGAAATCCCAGGTGGTGTCAACCCATGCGCACCACCGAGACCCAGCTGGAAGTGCATCTGGCGTTGTGAGCTGTGGGCCTCCTGAAGCTCACGAGCACATGCCAGCCATTGGAAAGATCCTAGAGGAGAAGCTGGCCTGTGGGTATGGACTTGAGTCCTGGGAGCTATGTCAGCAGAAGAAGGAACTGCCGGCCCCAGTACAGCCTGACAAGGGACATCCCTCCATCTCTGAAGCTCTCTGTGACCCGCAGCTAGAGGGAGGGGCAAGTCCCCAGTGCGGCATCCAAGAAGCCGTCTATGCTGACCACAGGCATCATACACATGTTGTAAGGAACACAGCGTCAGACATTCCCAGAAAACTGTGGCCTTCAACAGCCAGCAATTATGCCAGAGTCATCATCACCCTTTCCTACCATCCGGGGAGCCTGTGGCCCGGGAAGACGCACCTGCTTATATCAAGCATTCCAGGTCTTTCCAGCCATGCTCACCCCTGATGATGGCATAGCGTTCAGAGATTGGACTCTTCTATTCAAACAGAAAACACTTCCCCAGCACTTCCAGGGACAAAACATTTCTCCAGAGAAATCCCTCAGTCCTTGTTAAGGACACCTCGCAGTTAAGATAACTCATCCTCTGATGAGAACAATCTTTCCATTTCAATCCTAGCACAACCAAGAACATTGAATCCTTCTCAACAAACATTTCTTCTAATGGAGACTCGTGTTCTGTGAACAGCATTGGGGCTGTGGGCTATCACTTCTCCTTGACTTGTGCTTAGGGAAAGGAAGGAGTTCATCAGCTCTTACAGATTTCCTCTTTGGGTTTCTAAAAGATGGCCACTCCCTTGCAGACAGCCTGACAGTGGACTTCTCAGTTTTATCCTGGGGTTCTTTATTTGAGCCTGCTGAGATGTCCTGTAGTTGAAACACTTTATTTTTCCAGAAAATTACAAAACGTTGACACGACAAACTTTCAGGCCATTTCTAACTGAGAAAACCCCTTCAAGCCCAGAAGTTGACTCCCAGTCTCTTTTCATCTGTTCCCTCACTCCTCATAGCCACATAAAGCTGTAGGGCAGGATGAGGTATCTGGCACAATACAGGCAGAACTCCCCACTTTGCCCTCATGTATAACCATGTCATCAGGGTCAAACTGTTGAATGGCTAAGTGGAATGGAGAGAAGAGCATTAAAAAAGATTGGAGCATCCAATGAAGAAGGGAAAGGTGGCATGGAGGTAGAGGTGGTGTGACGTCAGCTCCCCAGAGGGCGATAGAGGGAATATTGACAGAAGGTGAGTGAACGCTGGTGCCAAAGCAAAAACAAAAACAAAGCAGGTGTCTACAGCCATCTCTCTCACAGCCGAATTTCTTTCTTCTTGTCCAGAGCCACGCCATTGACTGGAGCGTAAAGTAGCAGGAAATGCTGATTCTGTGGACACCTTGGGAAAGGAAAGAGGTGGGATGGAGCCAGGGACAGAAAGTTGAACTGGGAGGAATCAGTCAGAAGCCCCATCATCCATGTGGATAGACCACCCATCACGCTGGCCTCTCACTGTCTACCCCTTGTTATCTCAGAGACGTTTATCACCATTCCAGTTCAGTCATGGTCATATCCTAGAACTTATCACCAGGTGAAATACATTATCTATCTATCTATCTATCTATCTATCTATCTATCTATCTATCTATCTATCTATCTATAATATACATTATATATACATTATATATATGACATATATTACAAGTATGTGCTGCATATTTGCCATTTGCCAATTCAAGTGAACTTTTCAGCTGTTTCTGTCCTGCTCTGTGCTCTCTGCCAGCTGAGCTTCCCTACCTGCTGATGTCCAAGGCACCAGGTGCAAGTCAGAGCGATGCTCAGCTCTGTCTCTCTCTGGACTTGGGCAATTCCTCCTTCCTTCCCCCTTCAGGCCTACGGATGCAGAGGTCTCCCCATTGCTGCTGGTTCTGCTTCTGTGCCATCTTTGATCAGTTGGGTTCTCTGAGCCCTGCCCAAATCTTGGTAAACTCTTCCCTTGCTCTCTGAACCTTGAGAATTTCCTACAGGAACCAACTGATGCTTATTTAAGTGTGTTCACTGGAAGCATATTAAGATACGTATATGATGCTTTGCATTCGTATAGTATGTTTATTACGTAAACTGAACTGAGTGTGGCACAACTGGAAAACAGCCACATATTGTATGATTCCATTGTATGAAATGTTCAGATTTCATCCAATTGCAGAGAAAGTAGATTAGTGGTAATCTACTAGGGCTGGGGGAATAAGAAGATTGATGGATGAAGGCTAAAGGTAACAGTTTCTTTTTGAGTGTTGAACTTGCTCTAAAACTGATTGTGGTGATGGATGCAAACATTGTGAATATACTAAAAGCCACTGAACTGTATGCTTTCAATATGTGAATGGTACAGTATGTAAATTATATCTCCATATTATTTTATTTTCAAATAAATATTTATAACAGCTTCATTCATAGTTCCCCAAACTGGGAAGCAACCAAAATGACCAAGGTGAAAGGAAAAAGCAATTGTGGTGCAGCCAGATAATGGAATATTATTCAGCATTAAAAAGAAATGACCTATTAAGACAATTAAAGATATGGAGGAATCTTAAATGCATATTACTAAGTGAAAAAAGCCAACCCGAAAAGGTTATGCATTGTCATTACAACCAGATGATATTCTGGAAAGCAAATCTCTGGAGACAGCAAAGACATCAGTGTTTGCCCCAGGATGGGGGTGAGGAGGGATGGATAGGCATAAAACAGAGGATTTTCAGGGCTGTGAACCTACACTGTTTGTGATTATAAGGGGCAACACATTTCATTATACATATGTCTATCCCATTGGAAGTACAACACCAAGAATGGACCCTCATGTCAACCATGGGCTTGGAGTAATAATGATGTGTCCATATAGGTTCATAGATTCTAAAAATGTCTCAGTCTGCTGCTGCACGGTAAAGTGTTGAAATGTGTATGTGTGTGTATGTGTGTGTGAGTGTGTGTGTGTGAGTGTGTGTATGGCATGTTCCGAAATTGTTTGGGCAGTTTAACCTACATTAACATCAGAGAAGTAAATGCTACAGACTTCACCCCAATATCACTTGAAAGTTTAATTCTTTACATTTATTTTGTATCAGTTCAGTTTTGTGAATGTTGAATAATGAATTACTCATTTTAATTATTTGAGTCAGCCCCTCTGATTGAAGAGAGTAAAGGCTAACTGAAATAAACAATAATTTGCTATAGAGCATTCTGAGAACTAGGTATAAAACCACTTGAAGTTCTATATCTGGGTTCACATAAGGCAAAACATTCTATAGGAAAGGTGGATTTGAGGACATATTTGACCCTGAGTGTGAACGTCTGGATACAAGCAACCATTCCAGGCAGCGTTTCAGACTTTCAAGTCAGTGGACATGGTGAGCCCCAAGTCAAGGCCTCCACACAGTAAAGGGGGACCCAGGTCATATCTGGGATACAGGTGGAACAAGCAGAACATTTCCTTAAGGTGAATATATGATGACAGATGGACTGGAAAATAGGCCGGCAGCGGAGGGCAGAGGGACCTAGGGGCCCAGGAGGATGCAGGGATCTGCTGGGCTGGTGGGTGGGGGAGGGGCTGTGTCACAGCCCTTTGTGACTCATCAATGGCCTGAGATGCCGACCTGGCAACCAAGTCAAGAGCCTGCACTCTCAGGGCTCAGTTGCCTCAGGCAGCTTGGCGATTCAGATCATGGCGTTCCCATGATGGGATGTGTTGGCATTTCTGAATCACCTTATTGAAATCTGTGTGAGCTTCTGCTCAACATCCTTACAGGTTCTCCTCACTTGCCTGTGTAGGTTGTGTTCCCTCCTTCTGTTCTTGTGCTACCTGCTGGAGATTCCATCTTTTCCACCGTCTGGGAAACCGAAAACATCCCAGAGGTAAGGAACCCCGAGGAGGCCCACCAGATTTTCTTTCGTGTTGTGTCCATTTCTAGTCCCACCTGTTACAATGAGCATGGCTGGCTCAGGGGAACAGCTGAGGTGGGGAGTCTGAGAGAACAGAACATCCTTCTAGGAGAATAGGCTGGGCCGGGTTCGGGCTTCAGCTGAGACTGTTTCCTTGGAAGCTCACAGACCATGTGGGTGTGGTAGAGGAATGATTCCAGGGTCAAACCCCAAACTGTGATCTCCTGGCCCCGGCTTGGGTTATTCAGCGAATTTGAGATCTCTGCAGGAGAACTGAGATCCCCAGCACTTCATCAGGAGTTGTATTCCCATGTCAGGCATCACCCCACCGAGCCTTCCTCTGCGGTGGGCAGCTCAGGAGAGCAGTGCTGAGCCTCTGAGAATCTCGGGGAAGGGCTGGAGCCTGAGCTCAGCCCCAGGTTACAGGGACCTGTCTGAGGGAGCAGAGATGTGACTGTTGGCCTCGGATTCTCTGCGCTCCTTGACAGAGGACTTCCAACTGAGAATAGCAAGTGTGGGCCTCACAGACAAAATCCTTCACTGGGTTTTTCAAAGAAGGGAAAATTGAAACCATTTGAATCCATAAAAAATGGATCAAAGAAAGCAACACAAAGTTCTAGTAATTGAAATAGTCATGCTATTCTTGACTCAGGAATGTCTGAGTTTCCTATGGAGAGAAGTGACAGAAATGATTCTCTTCTTTCTTCTCAGCAGTGGGGCAGAGCCAAGAGGAGAAGGAAAGGTGGGACATGGAAGGGCAATGTTCTGCCTGTTTCACCTGAGCTCTCCAAGGGTGACTCTTTCTGTCCTCTCCACGAGGTCCCAGGTCCATGGGCTCGGAACGCAGTAGTTGCTAGATACAGCCCCTCTCAGAAAACAGGGCCATCAGAAGAGAGGCTCCTGGGAAGGGAGACAGGCCCTGAGTCACTTCTCAGGTCCCCTGCTCTGCCATCCCTGGGCATGAGCAGTGATGGACCTGAGCAGGGGACATTGCCCCATCAATGCCAAGACTCAAACTTCTGTGTCTGGACTTTGTTTAAGTGCTTTGATCTCTTGGGTGATGAGATCCCTCTGTGATGTAACCACTGATCTTTCTGCTTCACAGAGTGGTTCTGAGCATAAAATGAGATCATGTTTGTGAAAATACTTTACAAATGAAGCAACAGACACATGGGAGCCTTGTTCATAGTACCATGGACCATTACACATCATCGACTGATGCTTGGGGCTTTCCCAGTCTAATATCACAATGGTCTCCCAGAGAATGACTCCTGCATAGTACCTATGCTTCTATTTCATCTCACGTAACTCACTGTCCTGGTTTCCCAGGTTGGAGATATCACTGGAAGTCACAAGAGGAGAAAAATCAGCTGATTTCTATCCACATATGGCGACTAGTCTTCTCCCCTCTTCAGTGATCCCTCTTTTGCATGTTCTATGCAATTCCAGGGACTCGGTGCAGCCTTCCATAGTCATGAGGTGGAGTAGCCATAGGAACAGGGATGGACATGAAGGCCTGGGGTGAACACAATTGAGTGTATTGTGAGGTCAGGGATGTGGAGCAATGTGAAAGGCAGCAGGCTTCTTCCAGGTGGCCCCACCCCCACAGGGCCATTAGGTCCTCCTCTCTGTGTTCTGATCCTGGCTGTGGCTTGTACCTCCTGTCTCTTGCAGCCCACTGCACCGGCATCATGCTACCACCCACTTTCGTCAACGGTTACTGCCAGACCCCTTCTGTCAGGTGAGCAATAATGAACCGCTGAGGTCAATTGTGTACTGTTCCCTGAGGCCTGGGAAGATGCTGTTCCTCTGTGTCCCCTTTGGCTTCCACAGCTCCTGGGACTGAGTCATTGTTCCCGTTGCCCCCTGCCTTCTCAGGGGATCCACCAGGATACCCTGTATGAACCCCTCTGCCTGAACATTTTTCTATCATCACCCCCAATTCTCTCTCCTAATCCAATGACCCCCTTGTCTGACTTTGCTTCTCCCTCAATGCCGGGTCACACTTTGCCACCAGAGCCTTTCTTCCTTTGGAATCTGCATTCCCAGTGGACCATTCTCCACCCCAACCCTTTGTCACCACAAAATATGGCACTCGAAGAGCAGATCGCTTCTCCAACCACAGGCCCTTTTGACTCTGAACACCATCTTTCTTAATCTCTCCCTTTCCCAAGGCATCAAACCCTTACCTGATTTGTCCCAGACAAAGAATCCCACTGGTTCACTGGCTTGTCATCAGGTACCACCAGTGCTGTCCACCTCACCACCACTAGGCGACAACTCTACTGTGACTCACTCTAAATCAATTTCCATCCCATGGAAGCCTGATCCAGAGACCACATCTCCAGATAGCCCTGGTGCATCATGCACTTATGTCCCAACAGTCACAGGCTTTGACCATTCCAGCCTGTCACTTGCAAACCTTCCCTGGTGTAGACTAGCTCATGCCGAACACATCTTCCCTTCCCCCGTGGCACAATGTGATTTCAAGCAAGAGTTTCTTGCCCTCTATTCTTTACAGGCTTCTTCTGGGGGAGACCCAGCAGCCAACTGTGTAGGGTGTGGTCAGCTTCAGTTTCTGAACCCAGATCTTCTGGCATTCCCCGAGAGACAAGTCCAAAAGAGGAGTCATTTCCTCAGGTGGAAGAGAGAGGGGAAGACAAATGGAAATTTCCTCAAACAACATAGGCCAGACTACCACCTCAATTCTTCAGGAGAACTTTTACCATCAACTCTGGTAGGCGTGGCTCATTAGTCGCCCTTCCTTTCTGGAGAAACAAAGGCAAACCAACGGAACTGCATGTCCATGAGCAGCCCTCACATTCGAGGACCTGGCAGGATCAGTTGATGGAAAACCATATCCAGCTTTTCTGGGTTTTCCCATCTTTCCCCAGCGAGTCCTTGCTTTTTTCTGTCCATGTCTTGGGTGACTATTCATCAATCTTTCCTTTCCATACCATCAAAAATGCTCCCACCAGCCAACGATACCCATTACTTCTCAATGCCCTACCTCCACCCTTGCCTGGGGTCCAGCCACATCCCTTCCCTCAAGCCCTGCCCGAATCCCAGCTCCCACCTCTCAGTCAGCTTCAATCGCTGGTCCACCCACAACGCACACTCCCAAACGTAACATCTGCTCCTGTACCCTAGATTAGGATCTGTGGAGTTCCTATCCATCGCCCCCACAATAGAAGATTGCCACCATCGGTAGGTGGGGACTATTTCTTAAATACCTCCCAGGAGCTTCCCTTCATTGGGTCCAGTGTGCAACAGATGCTGGAAGCCCACATGACAGAGTTTCAATGGAGGATGCTGTTGGGCCTTCCCACCCAGGTCCTTGAGTCCATGGAAGTATTTACATGGATGGAGACCACAACCTATTCCTTGTTACCTTCCAAACTCTCTCCATCAAAGAATCTGATGTCTGAGGTGGACTCCAACTCTGGGGACTACATGCCCCTTAGAGGGAGCTCTATTTGTCTTCATGGAGACAAAGTGGGACAGGCGTAGTTACCCTCCATCCTGTACCATCTTCTCCCTGCCACTCGCACTTGGGCAATGAAGGACAGGGAGCCCTGACTCCATCACCCTCTGATATCCACCATGGGTTTGCAGATGCTACTCAGAAAATAAGGGATGCTAGAGAAAATCTTTAGCCTGTCAGTCGCAGCATCATAAGGAAAGCAAGTCACAGATGATTTCAGCACCCAAAGCATCCCCGCCAAAGCCACCAAGCAGAGCAAGGGCCAGATGGGATGTGAAGGATAAGAGTGTATTATCCAGTAATACAGAAGAACTGCAA
>NW_017732345.1:186776-243477 GCF_001890085.2 Hipposideros armiger | reverse complement strand
CAGTCCCCTGCAGCTCTAGCTGAGAAATAGATAGCATGTCCCCCAAAAGCCCATTTCGTCCCTGGTGAAGTGTGAGGAGATGGGCTGTGCCTCCTGCCTCTTAGCCGAGTCTCAGTGACCGTGTACAGCAGCCCACACCTTCTCCTCATGGATGCCGCATATCCTGTAGGGCGGTGGGGAGACCGGCCTTCTGTATCTGAAGAGGGCCGAGCACAGGTACATTTTCAGGAAGTATCAGTGAAGAAGAAACAGCGGCTTCATCATTATGGAGAAGTCAGTGATGAGGATCCCAAGGAGGGTGAATCCACTGTTCACAGGGTAGCTAGAAGCCATGAGATGCGAAATTTTCGTCGAAACCCTTGAAAGAATCACTTTCAATTTCTCCCTTTCTTTTTTCTTTCCTTTTATATGGAAAGAGATTTCCTTTCTCACCTCATAAAATAAAAAATAAGCAATGAGAATATAAATGGCCTTTCCTGAAATCTCCTTCCTGAGAAATAGATAAACTCTGGTCTTGATTTGCTCATATGTATCCACAAGAATGCTTTTGCACCAGCCACTGTCCTTAGGAGGCACCCTACAACATTTCTTTTTCAAATCCTGTTATTACAGAAATGTTTAAACATGCACAAGAGCAGATAGATCAATATATCTTCCCATGTAGCCTCACCCAACTTTCTAATTATCATCTGCATATGTGATACATCCTAGTTTTTACACTACAATAAAGTGAGAAAGCCCATCAAAGCATCTTGCCATACACTCTCAATCATGTGCTCTGTTGCCATTTCAATTGTCTCACATTTCTTTGACATTTCTCACCTGTGCAACACAGTTATACACCACGGATATAAACAGTTTTGGTGAAGAAAAGGCATGGAGCTCCTCGATGCTTTGGCAATCAGTCCTGTGCTGCCTTTTACTCAACTCCAAGAGATCATTTGAGTGGATTTACCCTTCAAGGCCATCCAACATGAAATCTTACAGAGCAAGCCCAGTGCACAACATTGCTGTCCATTAATCATACAGTCACTGTACTAACATGGAAAAAGGATAGGAGAAATCTATACATGTTGATAGGACTTGGTATTGCCATGTGTGTTCTCAAATATTTAGAAGAAAAACTTTTCATGTCATACATTAAAACAAGCTATTGTATTTTGATGTTAAACACTTCCCAAAATGCCATGAAAAGTAAAAGACAGAAGATGCTCAACATCATTTGCCATAGGAAAATGCAAATCAGAACCATAGGGTGATAGCAAACACACACACACACACACACACACGTGCGCACACACACACACACGTGCACACACACACACACACACAGTTAGAATCTAAAAGAGTCCAATAATAACTGTCACTGAGAATGAGGAGAAAATACAAAGCTCATACACTGCTGATGGGAATGAAAAATGGTGTAGCCACATGGGAAGAATGTCTGGTGCTTCCTCAAAATGTTCAACATAGAGTTACCACATGACCCAGCAATTTTACTTCTCAGAATATGTTCAAGAGAAATGAAAACATGTCCACATTAAATGTATAAACCCATATTCTTAGCAGTACTATTCATAGAGTCCAAAGGAGGAAATAACCCAAATGTCCATCAACCGATGAATGGGTAAATAAACATGGTATATCCATACAATGTGACATATTTTGGCAATAAAAAATACTGATACACGCTACAACATGGATGAACCTTGAAAACATTATGTTAAGCAAATGAAGCCAGTCACAGGTGACCACCCATGATCCCATTCCTATGAAATGTCCACATAAGGAAATCTACAGAGACAAAGCAGTTTAGTAATTGCCTAGGCCTGGGGAGGGAGGGAAGAGGTGGATGATAGCTGAAGGTGACGAGGTTTCTCTTTGAAGTCATGAATGTTTTAACATTGACGGTGATGATAAGTCTGTGAAGGTAAAACAAACATGAAATTATACACTTTAAATGGAGATTGTGTGGCATATGAAGTATAATTTCAAAAAAGGTATTAAAACACATGCAGGACTTAAAAAGATTAAGTGCATGAGAATCATAAAGGGTGAGTGTAGGACAAAAGACATCAACATATTTTGGGCAGATGGAAATCCCTGGAGGAGTGGTAAGTGACTGGCAGAGCAGAGGAAGTGTTGACAAAGCAATTCACAACTCAGAACCCCAGAAGACGGACAACCTGGCTGCACCACGTAAGAAAGAAATCAGGGGTTCCATGCTGTCAACATATTTAATTTAGTGTTAGTTTTATACTGTATATATTTAAAACAAACAAAATTTGTGGAGGGGAGGGCTGCTCTCCAGCATGCTGTAAACTCCTGTGGCAATGTTAGAATGCTCAGTGTGCAGAGGCTCCTAGGTTTCTTGCTGGGACAGAAGCCAAGACAACTGTTTTCAAGTTGCATTGCACACTTCTGGGGTCTGGCTGTGGTGGTGAGGGTAGCTGTGGATTTCAAAGGCAGAAATCTCAAACGTCAGGTAGCATTCAAAAAAACAGTGAATGGTGCATTAAAAAATGTATTTATTTCCCAATAAGTAAGCTTGTGGAAAAGTTGTATGGGTGGTAAAACCATAAGCTGTATATCTAGGTTTATCTAATATTTTGGCTCATTTACCGTCTCTCTTGTGTCCCTCTCTCTGTTCTGCCTCCTGCCCCACCCTCCAATGTCTTTCCTTGTATATAAACACACACACACGTATGAAAATTACACATACATTCCTGAATATTTGAGAATAAATTTCATGCACTTTCTCCTGGATTATTTCTTTGTATACTTCTTAGAACAAGGCACAGTGTCCTGTATACAGTACAGTTATTCCCTTTAGTCAATTACCATTTAGCATACGACTTTTAACTAGTATCCTATTCATATACTTTTTTTGGCAATTTATTAAGTGTTGTCCATTGTAACTTTTTTATAAACTTCCATTACAGGAGCCCGTCTAGAATCACATATTGCATTTAGTGGTCCTGGGTTTTTTAATCTCCTTTAAAGTGGATCAGTGTTTCAGCCTTTGTCTTTTATAACAAGGCCATTTTTGGAGAATATATTCAATGTGTCATTTTTATACCCCTTCTCATCTGGAAATTTCTTGGTAGAGCTTATCATACTTAAACTTGATGTGTTTACCGTTGTCAGTCCTAGGGCTCATAGGGACAGTCAGGACCCGACTTGGCATGAAAAAAAAAATACCAGAGAGGCAGAGATATGTGGAGGGATTTTCTGAACAGACACACCTCTGGCAGGCACAGGAGGGCCTGGAGAGGGGCTGGCCTTGAAGTGTCCCTTCCTACTGAGTGGAGACAACGGTGAAGCTGTGGAGGCTGGAGGAGAAGGCAAACAAGGGGCTGTCATTACTGGGGAACCTTCCTCATACGGGAGGGAAAGGATGGGGTGTCTGGGGCCAAGGCTGACTCATCAGGCTCATGGAGGGAATGCAGGCAAAGAAAGTGAGAAAATGACACAGAGCTTCACTTCAGCACTTTCTAGTCTAAATACTGAAGCTGCAGGGGTTATAACTGTCAAATGACTAGCTGGCACAGAGTGGTGGAACAGTACATGTACACCATCCACAAAAGTACTTTATTGTTTCAAAAGGTATGCAGGTCCAACAGAAATTTTGGAGAAATGTTAGAAAGCAGATAGGAAAAACATAAAACTTTTCATGGGAGAGTAACCAAATGTGTGATACAAAAAGGCCAAAAGGTATTGCTAACTATAATTTCAATTGTGTTTATTAGAATTTATGCTAAAGAGAAGCCCACTGCCTACAAGATCAAAATAAGTTTCATCCTGTGGGGTGTGGGCCAGCACAGCTACAATGTAAATACTGTCATGAAAGACAGGCTTTGGGAGAGAGAAGAAAGAACTAACAACAGGGTGGGATGGTGAATATATGGAAGGGGCTGAAGAGCCTGAAAGGGACGTTGGGAGAAAAAGGATGACTAATTATTTTAAAGTCGGGCTGGCTGAGTGGCGCGATGGTTAAGAACTGGCTTGGGATGCAAGAGGGCCCCGGTTCGGATCCCACATATGAGGGCCAGTGACACTGCCCTCCACAGCTAAGATGCTGAACAACAGCTCAACCTGGAGCTGGGCTGCCGGGAGTCACAGGTGACGGCGTAGGCTATAGCCACTGCTGCAGTGCGTTGCCATGGGCTACCGTGTGTAGCCAGCAGCCGCCATGAGCGACCGTCCAAAAGCCAGTGACTGATCTGCCTCGCCTGGGAAGAGCGCAATGACGGTGCCAACTTGGGCCAGTGAAGCAACGTCCTCCACAACTAGACTGAAGAATAAAAGGACAGCAACTTGTCTGTTCCCCTTTCCCTGATTCCCCAGTGCTTTTCCCCTCCCCCAATTCCCCATTAAAAATCTTTAAAAAAAAAAGAATAAAAAAAGATTTTACAGTCATTCGCCGTGGTTTCATGGGGCTGCCAGGTCCCCATCGCCCTCTTTGGCACCCTTTTTGTTCCTTGCTACAGGCCACTCTGCTCACTCACACTTTTTGGTGAATGTGGATTCTTTGGGGGAGATGTGACATTGGGGCTGCTGCTGACCATATTCCTGGGTTCATGCAGGTAAAAACACATCACGTATAAGTGGAAGCTGTAGTGAGGACAGAGTAGAATTTGGGAGTACAAATCCATGGGCACAGAAGGCTTTCCAAAAGTATGTGGGGTCCAAACAGAGAACACCAGGCAGTAAAAGGGTCTCAGGTATTATCTGGGTAAAAGGTTGAATAAATAGAAAATTCCACTGAGATAAAATATATGGTGTGGTGAATGGGTGGAGCTGGACTTTGGCTGGAGGGATCAAAAGGGCCCTGGGGGGATGGACCAATCTGCTGGGTGGGAGGATGGAGGGAAAGGATGGGGGTTCATCTCCCTTTAGGCATCCCTTCCCCATCCCTCAAGAACCTTTGGTTTCTGTGCAAGCTCTGTGACGTGGGCCTGGAACTCTAGTCTAGAACGTGCACTCAGTGCACAGCAGCCTGATGCAGCAATGCCCTTCCCATGATGCACGCCACCTCCTTTGTCTGAGGAGCCTCACTACACTGTGGCCCAGCTCCTGCTCAGCTCCCCAGGTATTCCCATCCTTGTCTTCCTGTGTGGGTGGGGCTCCTTCTTCTGTCACTGAGGTACCTCAACTGGAATCCATGTTTCCCAGGACTTTGAAACACAGACATCAATCAGGTAAGTAAACTTGAGTCTGCAGAGGTAGTAAACCTTTCTTTCCAAATAGACAAATTCTGTACTATCAGTTATTCTCTAAGTACTGCCTTAACTACATCACACAAATTTTAAGTTGTATCATTTTCATTTAATTTAAAATTCTTCCTTCTTTTGAGACTTCTTCCTTGACCCTTGTGTTTGTGGTATGTATTTTCATCTTTATATATTTTGGGACTTTCCAGCTATCTATCTGAAATTGATTTCTAGTGTAATTCTATTGTAGTCTGAAAACATACTTTGTATGACTTCTATTGTTTTATATTTGTTACGGTGCATTTTGTGGCCTAGAGTGGTCTGTCTTGGTGAATGTTCCATGTGAGCTAGAAAAGGATGTGATTCTGTTGTTGGATAAGTATTCTATGAATGTTTGAGATCAAGGTGACTGATGGTGTTGTTTAGGTCAATTATATCCTTTCCAATTTTCTGCCTGCTGTATCAGCTCTTTTCTGATAGAGGAGTGTTGAAGTTTCCAATCACAGTAGATTTATCTATGTGTCCTTTTAGTTGTAGCAGAATTTACCTGCCATATTTGGACACTCTTTATTAGATGTAAAGGACTGCTGTGTCATCTTGGAGAATAGAGCCCTTTGTTTCCTCTGTAATGCCCAGCTTTGTCACTGATAATGTCCCATGTTCTGAAGTCTGCTTTGTCTGAAATTATTATAGTTACTCCTGTTTACTTTCAGTAAGTGTCAGCATGGTACATTTTTCTTCTTCCTTTTACTTTTTATCTATCTGTATCTATATTTAGAGTGAGTGTTGTGTAGACAACATATAATTGGTTCTTGCTTTTTTATCCACTTTGACATCCTCCGACTTTTAATTGGTGAATTTAGTCCATTTACATTTACTGATTTTTTTCATGTATTTGGATTCATATCTAGCATGCCTGTAACTGTTTACTTTTCATTATATCGATTTTTTCTTTTCTTCTTTTTCTGCCTTTTCTGGTTTTAAACAAGCATTTCCTATGATTCTATTTCCTTTCTTCTCTTAGCATAGCAACTATTCTTCTTTAACAACTATTTTCATACTTACCCTAGAGTTTTTAATATACGTGTATTAATACAACTAATGTGTATATTTCATATAACAGTATACCACTTGGCAGTTAATGCACGTACTGAATGAGAGAGCTCCTGATTCCTCCCTCCTTTCTCTGTAATATTGCTGCCATTCATTTCACTTATCCCCATAGTACAGTACCCCAATACAGTGTCATTTTTATTATTAGGTAAATTAATAAGAAAAATGAAAGTTTTATCTTCATTTCTTTCTTTTCTTTCTTTCCTATATAGATCCAAGTTATAATTCTCCTCCCTTAAGAAATTTTTTTTGATATTTATTGCAGGTGTGGCCTGCTGCTGGTTAATTCTCTTATTTTTTGTTTATCAGATAAAGTGTTTATTTCTCCTTCACTTTGGAAGGATAATCTCACTTGATATAAAATTCTAGGTTGGTGTTTTTGTTCTCTTTCAATATATAATATATAAAGGTCTTTCAATAAATATTTTGCTGCACTCTCTTCTTGCTTGCATGGTTTATGATGAGAAGCCCATAATCCTTATATTTGCTTCTCTAGAGGCAGGGTACTTATTTTCCTTTGGGTTCTTTGAAGATTTTCCATTTCATTCTCCTAGAGTTCGAGAAAGATATGTCCAGGTATAGACTTTGTTAGTATTGATCATGCATGGTGTTCTATTAGCATTCACAATCTATGGGTAATCTGTCATTAATTTTGTAAAATTCCTGGCCATTATTAATTCAAATATTTCCTCCATTCTGTTCTTTCACTCTTAACCAAATGCCTCATCCAGAAAAAGAGCCCAACTCTTTCCTTATTACTCCACCTAATGTGCTTCTTCTCAACTCCAAGCTCCTTGAGACAATGCCAGGTCTTCACTAGGGAGAAGAGAGGAGGTGAGATTTAAATTTGGATATGAAGTGGGGATTTTCAACAAATTAAAATGAAATTGAACTGAAAGTGATAGGATCTGTCTATGAAATCATGTAGGAGGAAAAGGAGCTTCTCCAGAGCTCAGTTGAATGATGCTTGAACAAAATGGTATCTCGATTTAAACTCCACTGAGTTGATATTTTCCAGTAAACTAGATGTCTATCTGTATACATAAAGGAAGGAGCATGTTTTGGAAAACACAGTAAGCTGTTTTCAGTAGTTATCTCTGGGAAGGAGAATTTGAGATGGGTGTTTGTGTGGGGATAAAAATGTACTTTTCACTCTGTACCCTTTTGAACTTAAATAGCATGTTCATATGTTACTAAGAAAACTAAAATAATTTAAAACTAAAGTAATTAAAACCATATGATACTAACAGAGCAGAAGACTGAGTTAAGTAATAGCCCTGAAAGATAACACGTCAATTCTATATATTAAAAGGAATTTCTTGCTAATGGGAAAAATAACTATTGTAGGATAAACCAGGAAACTTGGAAAGAAGGAAAAGTTTGCTGGATGTGAGAGGAAACCTATTCTATGCATTTGGAGGGAGGTCTGTAGAAGATGTTGTAGGAGACACTTGGACCAGAGCATGAATTTTAGAAACCAATATGAACTGCTGATGCTCTTGCTTGGGAGATAAAAGTTGTGAGAGATGCCTGCAAAGCTTTTGGCAAGGAATGGGGTTCCATTTGGTATGATGCATTTCAAGGTTAAGCTCTTTTGTGTCATGTAGATGTGGCATATTTTTGGCTCAGTGCTGAATCCTGGGGTTTGGGATTTACATAACTGTAGAAGGCATCAAGTCAAGAAGCAATGCACAATAATTTGGCCTGTGACGTTTGATATAGTTCCTCACACTTATGTTCAAGCAATAGAAATCACCACCAAAACACCAAGAAAGGATTCTGCCAAAAAGTAAAGAGAGAATGACCATTTAAATTAACACGTGTTAAGTTTATGCATATACCGTTCGTTTCCCCATACATGATTAATTCTATTCTTGCTGTGTGGAGCAAATAAAAATTGTGGAATCATACACACTCTGTGTGTATAGAGAGTGGGAAGATAATCCTATCACGTTTCTGGAACTGTATTAGGCCTGAATAGAAGTTCTGATAAAATGAGGTGCAAAACTGGGTGTAGGACTGGATGCAATAAAGGTGGCCTGTGTACACAAATGCCTGCCGCAGTTCTTTCCCCCCCTGATATTCAAAGAGACGAAAGGGGAAAAACTATAAAATGATAATGTAAGTAGTAAAAAATGCCAGTCTTTGCCTTGTTTTAGAAGGAATCTTTGCCATTGAGGAGCACAGTCCAAGGAGTCTACTGGATCTTATACAAAGGCAGCTACTGGCTTTATCTTAACGCTTGTTACTCATTGAAACCACTGAATCTGGTGAGGTCAGACCAGTTATGTTGCATAGGGAGTGTTTCCTCAAGGAAGGATTCATAAATCAGGCCTCTTGGCTCATACACACTCTATTTCCATTGGATTTAAAAATAGAAGCTTTATAGTAACAGGAAGGAATGCTTCTATCACATGTGACTGAAGCCCTCACTCAAAACGGCTGAAGCAAAATAAAGATTTGGTAGAGAGGAATGGATAAAAACTGGTATATTGAATATATATATATATATATATATATATATATATATATCAGTTAATATGGATAAATTATTACAACTATCAATGCTAATAAATATAGAAAGTGTGTTAAATGAAACAATAAGTTGGAGAAGAATTCATAGGATGGGCTAGTATTTAGGTAAATCATTTAAAACACCCTACACTATCATATAGTACTTTGGGACAAATACACGTGTAGTAAAAATATAAAAATATGGAAACAATAGACACCATATTCAGAACAGGGGAATAAAGTAGTATGAAGGAATTTGGGAAGATTACAAAGGGAGTTTCAAATATATCTATTAATGTTCTTTTACTTAAAACACATCTAGTGAGGATGGGCCAAGAGGTGAAAGAGGAGGGAACAGCACTTACTGAAAGCATAAAAAGCATCTCTGTAGAAGAGTGGCTCCTCCATTTTTTTTTTTTTTTGGTTGGCAGTGCCTTTGCATTTCTGAGCCAGGACAGAGAGTGGGTAGGAGCAAAGCATCTTTCTACCTTTTTTTCAACCATCAGGTTTTCTGCAACCCCATGCCAACACATTCATGGGCTACAAATTGTATTTCACAATCCACTTCTAAGGGATTTGCAAATAGTGGCCATTTCTCCTAGATTTTGACAAGTAATTGCCAATTTCAGTTTTCACTACTATAAGTTTCCATCATTTTTTGGGGGGGAGGGAGGTGTCTTATTAAGCATCTGTAGGCTAGACTATGCTGTTTTAATAAACAACCACCCAAATTGCAGTGGCTTAATGCAGTGAAGGTTTCTTTCTTGCTCCTACAGTGGCAAATACATATATTCCTGGTCAGTAGGTTTTCCTCAGCATTTATCCTCTAAGCAGTTCACTCATGTACAAGTATCTAGGCTTCTTACATTGTACAGCTCTGCCACCTTCTTAGCCATAGGGATGAAGATGAAAGACAGTGGCAGATTGTGAAGGATGCTTAATGGCCAGTTCTGAAAGTGGTGTACTTCATTTTGGCCAATGCCATCAGCCAGAATTCAGTCACATAGTCTCACTTACATGCTAGAGGGTCCAGGGAATGTAGCCTTTTTCTGTGCCTGAGAGGGTAATAGAGTAGTTTGGTGAATTTGTAGCATTGTCCAGCCACCAGGTTTTATTGAGAATATATTAATAATTACATATTAATATATAATAATATAATAAGACCATTAGATTTTAAAACCACGTTTTGTTTTTTAACTTTTGCTTTAATTATTTACTTAGCTATTATTAATCATGTGATAACTACCTACAAACTCACCAACCAAAAGAAGATCAAGGACCTTGACAATTTCCTACAACTAACTATAACACATAGTTTTCCCTTCCTACATCCCTGGTTCTCTACACAAGATAATCATCATTCTGAAACTGCATTGATCATTTCATTGTTTTCCTTTTTTTTTTTTTAAAGAATTAGCCTTTTATCTTGAGATAATTCTAGATTCACATGCAGTTGTAAGAAATAACATAGAGAGGTCCTGTGTACTTTTTACCTAGATTTCTCCAGTGGCAACATCTGGAAAAACTGTACTACAATATCATAACCAGGGTATTAACATTGATATAGCCAACATATAGAACTTTTCCATCATCACAAGGATCAGTTATGTTGACCTTTTATAGCCACACCTGCTTCCCTTTGGCCCTCAAACCTTTATTGGCCTTTGGCAACCATGAGATTGTTCCCTACTTTTATAATTTCAAAAATGTTATGTACATGAAACCACTTTTTTTTATTTTGATTTTTTTTCACTCAACATAATTCTTTGTTGCATGTACCAATAGTCCATTCCTTTTTATTGCTCAGTAGTATTCCATGGTATGGATATATCATAGTTTGTTTAACCATTCAACCATTAAATGACATCTGGATTGTTTTCAGTTTTGAACTATTACAAATAAAAGTGCTATAGATATTCATGTACAGTTTCATTTTTGGTTAACATATTTCTTCATTTCTCTGAGACAAATGCTCAGGAATGCAATTGGTTTTAGCTATTCTAGTTTCCTTGCCTTTCCATTTACTGTAAACTTTAGAATACTCTTGTATATATCTACAAAAATATTGCTGGGATTTTGATAGAAAGCCTATGTATCAACTTGGGGGAGCATCAAGAAATTTAGTATGTTGTCTTCCAATCCATGAACATGGTGTGACGCTCCTTTTATTTAGATCATCTGTGATTTATTTCACTACTGTTTTGTAGTTTTCAGCATACATGTCCAGTTCATGTTTTGTCAGATTTACACTTAATTATTGTACTTTTGTTCAATTGTTAATAATATATTTTAAATTTCCGCATGTATTCATATGTAGTATATCAGCAGTTCTCAACCTGTGGGTCATGACCCCTTTGGGGGTCGAACGACCCTTTCACAGGGGTCGCCTAAGACCATTGGAAAACAAAAATATATTTACATTACAATTCATAACAGTACCAAAATTACAATTATAGAGTAGCAACGAAAATAATTTTATGGTTGGGGGTCACCACAACATGAGGAAATGTATTAAGGGGTTGCGGCATTAGGAAGGTTGAGAACCGCTGTATATAGAAATAAAATGGATATTTCTATATTTATCTTTATCCTGCAACCTTACCGAATTCACTTATTAGTTCTAGAAGATTTTTTGGAAATTCCTTTGGGAACTTCTGTGTAGACAATCATGTCCTCTGCAATAGGGACACTTTTATATCTTCTTTTCTGATCTGTATGTTTTTATTTCATTTTCTTACATTATTTCACTGGATAGACCTTCTAGTACTATGCAGAATAAGAGTGGTAAGAGAGGATACTCTTGTTTTGTTCCTAATCTTAAGGGGAAAACATCAATCCTTCACCATTAAGTATATCAGCTGTTGGGTTTTCGTTTTTTCTCTTGTTTTTGTAAATGCTCTTTATCAAGTTGAGAAAACTATCTAGTCCTATTTTTCTGAAAGTTTTGTAATGAATGAGTGTTGAATTTTGTCAAACACTTTTTTTTTTTTTTTGCCTGTATTGCTATATAATCCTCGGATTTTTCTTCTGGGAGTTTGTTAAACTCCACTTGGTCATGGTATATAATTCTTTTTATATACTGTTACATTTTATTTGCTTATATTTTATTAGGGATTTTTGTATCTATGTTCACAAGGGATATTGGCCTATAAGTTTCTTTTTTTGTACTGTCTTTGGTTTTGTTATCAGGATAAAACTGGCTTCATAAATGACTTGGGAAATATCCTCCCCTCTTCTATTCTATGCCTTATTTTTGGAAGAGATTTTGTAGAATTGGTATCTAAGATTCTGTTAATTTTTTCATTCACTTTCCCCCCATTGTTTAGATTGAATAATTTCTACTTATTACATTCTATTTTATATTTGTCCATCCATTCTGCTGTTGATCCCATCCATTGAGATTTTTTTACTTACTTAAAACAATTTTTTATGTGTTCTAAAATTTCCATTAATTCTTCTTTTTATCTTCCTTTTTCTTTGTTGGTATTTTCTGAGTTTTTTTTTTCTGAGACTTTCTAATTTTTTGCTTGTTTCAAGTGTGCTCATAATTGCTAATTTGAGCATTTTTTTTTCATGGCTGCTTTCCAATCTTTATCAGATAATACAAACATTTTCATCTCTGTCTTTTTAACTAGTGTCTTTTTCATTCAGTTTTAGGTCTTCTTGGTTTTTGGTATGATGAGTAATTTTCAAATGAAAACTGGACATTTTGAGTACTATGTTACGGGATTCTAGATCCTATTTAAACCTTCTGTTTTATTTAGTCTCCTCTGACACCTCAGATGGGTAAGGTGGGGGTGCTTCCTCATTACTGTCAGGTGGGTGTAGAAGTCCAGGTTCCCTATTTCACCTTTGTTAACACCTGAAGGTGGGGTTCCTACTTACTGCTAGGCAGGATTGGTAGTTCTGGCTCCTTCACTAGGCCTCTACCAATAACCAAGACTTCCCTGATAGAGAGGGGCAGACCTCATTACTGCTCTTCACCTGCCCTCCACTGACACCATGGTAGTAGTGGTAGCCTCATTACTCCTGGGTAGTGGTGTAAGTCCTGAATCTCCCCAAGGCTTCCTCTCACAGTACCACAGTGGAAAGAGGAAGAAACTTCCTGTTACAGCCAGTTTGGAGGGGAAATTCGAGTTACCCATGCTGTCTCTACTGAACCTGTAGGGAGACCTCACTACCACACTGCGGAGATGAAAGTTGTGGCTCCCTACTCCCCTTTGACACTACCTCTGTGGGTGGTTTAGAGTTCCTTGTTATAGCCTGATGAAGGTTGGGACTGGAGATGAAATCTAGACTCCCCCCACCTCAGTCTTTGCTGGCATGGGTTGGGCCACATTTTTTCTGTGGTGTTTCACTAGAATAGTGCAGTTATTTGTCTATAGGTTTTCTGTCTTGCTAGGCTGTCTCTTTCCTGGTTCTTTGGTCAGGAAGAGTAGTTTTTTGTTGGGGCTCCCCCTGCCCCCGTCCATTGGTGTTTCTGTGTTGCTGGCTTCTTCAGCTTTAAGTCTGATACATATACATAAGACAAAAAGAAAATTCAGGGAACTCACCAGAATATCCTTCCTTGGGTCCCAACATCCCTAGATGGTCTGGGTTTTTTTTCCACCTTTCAGGTCTTCTGAAGTTTTGTAAGGTCCTGTCCTCAGAGATACTGTTGCAAGAACCATATTAGATGAATAAGGTTCCAGGAAACTATTCAGGACCCCCTTTGTCCCTGGGACCAAACCAGGGGCTTCCCGTCCCCATTACAAAACATTTCTGTTCAAAACCTATTTCAAGGAAGAAGTCATACCCCGGCCAAGCAACACCTGCAATGTATGCTGTCAGGTGCCAACAATAACTGCTTGTTTTGCAATAACAATCTATTCTCGCTTCTGTAAACCTGTTTATAATAACGGCTTATTCTTTAAACCTGCTTCTGCTTAAGCTCCCAAAAACAGGTAAAGCATATATAAACTCTCACCGGCCAACGCCCGGGGCCATTTTCCTGTTGCAGAGTGAGACAGACGCCAGGCCTGGCTCAATAAAGCCTTCAGAACGAAATCTCTTGTCTCTTAGGTTTTTATTAATGAGCAAGCACCTAACAGTTTGTCTTAAACAAATGTTTTTAAAAAGAAATTTAACATTTTTTATTTTTTTATTAGTTTCTCTTAATAAAATTTTAAAAATAAAAAATTGAGGTAAAATTGACATATAACAGTAGTTTCAGGTATACAACATAATTATTCAATATTTAAAGTATTGCAAAATGATCACTTCAGTAAGTCTACCTAACATCCCTCACCATATATAGTTATAAATATATATATTTTTTATGATACAGACTTTTAAGATTCATTCACTTAGCAATGTTCAAACGTGCAATACAGTATTAACTATAGTCACCATGCTGCGCAAGCCCACCTTGGCAACCAGCACTGGAACCACCATGGTGAGAGTTATAGAAACTAAAGTCAGCGCTCTGAGATCCCAGCATCTTCCCTGAGAAAGAAGTAGAGGAGTTTCAGCGTATGGACGGTGAAGCCGTAGAACAAGATGGTGGGTCTTTCCTCTTAGAGCAACAGTGAGAGAAAGAGAGCAGGTGCAGTATGAGCAGGTGAAACGCACTTTCAATGCAGATAAGGCGCTGCGGAGGCTGCAGTTGAACAGGAAGGTAACATCAGCTGGGTCCCGTAACTGGAGTGAAGAGGGGCACGTGACTTTGAGCGTGGCTTCCCAGTGCACGGGAAGCACTTCCTCTGATTGAGGCCATCCAGGAGCTCACAGGTCGGTGGGCGGTTGTGTGGAGCCCCACGACCTGTGGCGGTGGTCGCAGCAACACAACTGCTTTTAGTGACGGTGCTAGGCTGGAGGAAGCACGCAGGTGAGGGACCACCTACACAAGAGCACAGTCTCGACTGGGGTGCCCGGAGGTTCCGCACCCTCTGAGCCTCGCCACCCAGCTCCTGTCTCAGACAACCTGGGCCCCCGCCAGGAGCCCCTGGCATGCATGAGCACCAGGCCACCAAGCAAGGGCGGCATGACGGGTGGTGATCCCGGGGACGGCTATGGGCGGCCTCCTCTCCTTGGAGCCAGGGCCCTGTCGGTTCCAGCAGCTGCCCCCACCCCAGCTGTGCCCCTACCCCGGCGGCTCCCAGCTCCAGCCCAGCCGGCCTTCTACCCCCAGCGGCAGCAGCCTTGGAGCCTGGCTCCAGTCCCAGATGGCATTGGACTTGACCCTGCCCAGGACCCACTCCGAGGAGCTGCCTCATTTTCAGCCACGTGGATATGAACGGAGAGCTGGAAGAGGCCGTGGCCCTGCCCAAGTGGCCTTGTAGGTCACCAGGTTTGCTCTCATTGGCATTGGGGACATAAATCCCTTCCTGGCCGCCCATCCAGAGTGCTCTGGGCTGCACTTGGAGCCCCTGTCACCCTGTGACATGATGACCTGTTGATTGCTGGCCACAGGCGGGCATGTGGGGCCTGCCTCTGTCAGTGTCCCAGACCCTTCCCCTCAAAGGCCTCAGTAACACCTTCTCTGCTTCAGAACACTTGAAGGACTGGGGTGGCGGGGCTTGGGTCCTACCCCTACCCACAAGCATCCCATGCCCTCAGCGTCTGGCACCTGTGCCCTGCTCCAGGCTGCCGCCCCCACAGTGGGAACTGTAGCACAGCTGGGTATGGAGGTTGGGCCTGATCCAGCCAACAGAGGCCAGGGAAGGCTGCTTTCCCCGGCGTCCCACCAAATGTGGACCAACTTGCAAGCTATTCTGATGAATTATGTGGTCAGATGCATTATCAGTTACAGAGAAGGGACACCCCCCCACCCCCCCACCCCCACAAGCTGCAGTTACTTCATCTCTACACATATCCTGGTAACCTCTGTTTACTTTTTACCAAATTCATCCACATTGCCCACCAAAAATGCCATTGTAATAGACTGTGGCAACATGTAGATAATATCTATCCTGAAGCGGTCGACTGTCAGGAATACCATGACACAGCACGTTGTTTACAGAGGTACTGGTTTTGTAAACCTCTGTTGGCATGACTCATGAATTTCTGCTGAACAAGAATTTCCATCTCTTCAATAGTCATGTCATCTTTTAAACCCTTCCCAGCCAGGAGGAGGTCATGACAAGCCCAACGAGGTCCTTGAATCTAATCTTCATTCTTCTAAACTGTCTCCCCAGTTGGGTACAATGCCTGTGGTCACATGGTTTGGCTTCTTTACGTGCTTAAGGACTGGACAAGCTGAAGAAACTTCAGCTGGCAAAACTAGGCTATGTGAAATATCTCTTTGTCTCCGGAAAAGAAATTTCTTCTTTGTTGACTGCTTGACTACTTATATAAGTAGATAGGATTGACTAATAAAATGAAAATTCTGTGACAGCCTCTGCGTATGAGCAGGTGGACACTGCTGGATGCCGCGGTATTGGTGTAAGTCACCTACACCAGACCTATCCAGGGTGGGGTTGGGAGAAATAGATGAAGGGGGTCAAAAGGTACAAACCTTCCAGTTATAAAACAAATAAGTTATGGGGATGTAATGTATAGCATATGTATTTTATATACCATATCCAGGGTTTTTAGTTGTACTTAGTGGGAAGAATAAGGAAAAATACATCTATCTTCCCCAGAAGTAGCAGCTGCTTTCCTTTTTATATAGAGTAATTGTATTTATTCCTATGTAGCTTTTATTTTACTTATTTTAATTTTACAAAGGGTATCATTCTCAACCTATTTTAGGGACTTCCTTTTTTCACACTAATATATTAAGAGTCATCATTAAGGCAGCAAATCCCTGTGTAATTGATTAGTTCTGACTGCTATGTATATACGTGTATACTGTGGTTTATTCATTCAGTTCTCTGTGGATGGATATTTGTGATAGTCCCAGGTTTTTGCTATTGTGAACAATGCTGGTGTGAGCAATCTTTTAGTGTATCTTGTAGTACATGTGTAGAGTTTCTCTTCACATATACCGAGGAGTGGAATTGCAAGGCTGCAGGCTATGTAAATCTTCAACCATAGAAGACAATTGTAAATTCTTTAATGAAATAATTGCACTAATTTATGTTCCCACAAGCAAGGTTAGAGACACTACAGATGCTTACTGAACTGCAGCCTGAAAACTTTCTCCAAGCAGTGAGGTAAGGTAATTATGGGGCTCCCCTCAAATTGTCCCTCTCTCAGGCATCACTCACTGTCAATTATTGTCTAATGACCAATATCTACAAATTACAAATTACTGTTGAAAGCATTTTGGATTTTTTTTTTTTTAAGTTTCTGGCAAGTGAGTCAATCTGGTTCCTGATTCTCCATCTTGTTTGAAAGTAGTAGTCTTTTTAAATCAATAACCCTTTTTCTGCAGTAATTGTCTCTGTTTTTATTTATAAAATTTTTTTGTCATCTCTACTAATCATGATTAATTCTGCCAAAATTTAATTATTTTGTTAGTTTTTCCAAATAGTTATTTTTTTGGCTTTATTTTATTTTATTTTTATCCCTTGTCTTGTATTTGCTTTAGTTATATCCTGTTGTTGTCTTTCTGATCTTGTAAGATGGGCAATTAATTAATATTTAGGCTTTCATTTTTTCCTCTTAATATTCATGTATAAGGCTACAAATTTCCCTCAGATTACTGCTTTTGCTTCATCACATAAAATCTGATATATAGTTAAAAATTTTTAAATCCATTCTAGATATTTAAAACTTTCCATCATGACCTCATTTTATCCCATGAATTATTTATCAGGGTTTTAAAAATAATTCAAGTAAGTGAGAATTAAAAATTTATATTTGAATTAATGTCTGACTTAATTACATATATATTTTTGTAAAATTGTTTGAATTTTTTATGGCCTAATTCATGATAAATTTTTATAAATAATCGTATTCATATGTACTTGAGAACAATATTTTTATTCCACTTGTCAGATGAAGAGTTCAATGGTTTTTTTAGTTGTGTCATTCAGATCTTATATATCTTTGCTTACCTTTTTTTTCTATTTGACTTCTTAATAATTGTGTTGAAATGTGTAGACATCTCTCACTATGATGGTAGATATAGTACTCTGTCCCAGCAATTCCAGTAAAATTTACTTCGTACACTTTAAGGCAGTTTTATTAATGACCACCTATTTAAAATCATTTCATCTTCTTGGAGAATTGAGTTAAGTAGTGAACTGAATTATCTGTCCCTAATAATACATTTTACTTTAGCATTTATTTTATCTGTTATTAGTATACCTATAACAACTTTCTTTTGGTTATATTTGTTTCATGTTTCATTTTCTGTTCTTTTAATTTTAACCTTTTTTGTGTTTTTTTTTCTTATACTTTAGGTATGTCTTTTAAAATCAGCATATTTTAGATTTTATAAAATCCAGACTGCGACTTTTATCTTTTAAAGTTTAATATATATTTATTCATGCTAATTATTAATATATGGACCAGTTTAAAGATCTCAACTTATTATTTCTGTTTATTTTTTTCTCTGTTTCCAGTTGTTTCATCCTCTTTATCTCCTCTCTTCCTTTAAATTGATAGCTGTATCTACTCAAAATGCTGATTTGGGAGTTTTTTTATTGCTGATCCACAGTGAGATAAGGAGCTCATGCCAGAATGCAAATGAAAGCACTACTCCCTTCATTCAGAAAGTCCTTATGTAAAAATCATGTCAGCTGAACTAAGCAGTGTCCTTAGTGATCTGGTTGATATACACGCTGGTGCAACATCCTTCTCTTGCCAAGAACTGATAAACAGTTCAGCTTGGTAGACCTCACTTTTGAGAAATACCGTTTTGGCATGCGTGTTCTAACATTCCTTGTGAGAACTCTACTTTCAGCATAGTGATAGTATTTAAGCTTTTTAATAGGGATTACTATGAATATGTTTCCTCTTTTACTTTGATAATAGATTTTTCACCCTTTCTTTATGATAGCAACCAACTCTAAGATAGCAAACAAGATATTTAATCTCTTTTATTCATATATCACTTTTAGCATCTCTTGTATTCTCTTATTTAAGAATATCTCTACTCTGTTTTCAACCTGGAACTTTGCAAGGTAAAACTTCTGAGGCCTGGGAATATATTTCTGAAGCCTTTAGATTTGACTAGTATTTAGGTTGGATATAAAATCTTAAATTTGAACTTCTTTTCCTTTAGTACTTTGGAAATTCTACTTCCATCATTTTCTTGCAGTTAGGTTGATTTTGAACACTATGATTTTATTCCTTTGATGTGATATGCTTTTACTTTTTGTTAGCTTTGAGAATATTTTCTTTATCTTCCTATTCTTAACTTCTAGTATAATGTGATGTGGATTTTTCTTTGTTTCTCCTTTTGGCACTCTATAGATTCTTTCAGTCTTAGGTCTGTTATCTTTTTAAAAATCTGGGACATTTATGTACATTATTTCTTCAAATATTTACTGCTTTAAAAAATTCTCTTTCTGTGACTTGGATTTTAGCATTTTTGTTTTTATTGCTTATTCCTATTGACTTTTATGTTTCTCATTTTTTTGCCTTTCTTCTTTTCTCAGTGGTGTCTTTTTAAAAATGTATCTTATCTTTGTGTTCTTTATTTCAACTATTGTAATCTTTAAAATATCTGCTTGACTCTTCTTAAAGTATTTTTTATTTTATCATATTGATATTAAGCTGGTTTAAAATTATTTGTTTAAATATTTTTGCTTCTGATGGAATCTAAAATCCAGATAGTTGTATTCCTCAAATATCTTTTCCTTTTGGCTTGTGGGCTTTTTTCTGGAGATATTTTTGAATCTGTCAAGCAGTTCCTACAGGGGAAGGCCAGATCCCTGTTTTCATCACCACAGTCAGTTCAGGGGGTGAGAGTGGGTTTATGCATGAGCCCTAATGTGGACAGGCCCATGCAGTGAGTCAATAACTTCTCACCCTAAAAAACAGAACTAAAGGCAGGGCTTTGCTCTTTGTCCCTCAGGAAAGAGCAGCTTTAGATGGAGATCTTCTTTAATCACAGCAACTTTCCAAAGTCATTACCCCAGTTTTGCACCACTTCACAGTGGCCTCTGCCATTGATTTTCCTTTATTTTCGAGATCACTTGGACCAAATCTGAGTTGTTATAGGTGTGGGTGGGTATTCTTAGTCTCAATAGTACCTGTTATATTTTATCCTCTGTATAATCTCTACTGGGCCACTTCTTGTTCTGGCCAAAGCCCTCTTACATCAGTTCAAAACAGCACTCTGTCTTCATCCAGGGACTTTGCATACCTTTGTTGGTGCCTTTGGTTGACCTTGGGGTGAGGGCCAATAATAATGCCTGGTCACCTTCCTTGTAGAATCTGGGAATGGATCTATCCACCTTTTGCTGTTTGGGGGACCAATTTTGTTTTTGTTTTTTTTTTTCAGCACAAGGTAACATATAGTTTTGTCTCATGGTTTTATTTTTACAAAAGGTTTAAATAGAAGTAAAACGTAGAATACAAAATACCACACCCAAGCTTTTTGTCTGTGTTCCATTTCCAGTCTTTAGCCACATACAATCTTTTTTTTTTTTTTTTTTTTTTTTTTTTTTTTAGCTGAGCCATCCTGCCACCTTTTGGCAGCTCAGTGGCAACTCAGCTCGGGCCGGGCATTGAATTGCTGTTGCTCACAGCTCAAACTCTTGAGCGAGCTCCTAACCAACTGAGCCACTCAGCTGGCCCTAGCCACATACAATCTTAATAATTTTTTTATGCTACACGTTTTTTTCACCTTACATTATTTTGAGTGTACTTCTTTTGGTTTGTTCTTTTTGTTTATGTTTCTATAGTGTTTATTTTTAATATGTTGCATAATATTCTAAAAAATTACATACCAAAACTTACCAAACCTTTCTTAGATTATATTTACTTTTCACTACTAGAGATGAGTTTAACATTTTTTTCTGTCTATCTATCATCTATCTAGATTCATTGGTTTACATTTATTTTAATAATAAGATTACAAAGTCCATGGATGTAAAAACTTTATGACTCTTGATAAGTATTGCCAAATTGCCTTTCAAAGAATGATGCTATTTTTTGAATGGTTTTCTATACACTTATTCTGATGTATACTTCATTGCATATGCACAAATTTGTTGTATGTCACTTAAGACAAATCCTCTTCTGTCCTTTTACACTATTCTGATTACATTTTTAAGGATACATTAAATTAAAATGGTGATAGACCATTAAAAAAAACCCACTATTACTTCCAAATAGCCCTGTAATATCTTCTTAGTTCTAATTCTAATTTAAGTAATTAGGAATATAAATATAAATTAAGACAAACGGGTGACATTTACTCCCTCAGATTCTAGCAATATAGCAATATAGACAGCATGTATTACTTATATAGTTTGAGGTCTTAAGTGCCCCAGAAATGTACAAAATATTTCTTGAAATCAGTGTTACTTCCATAAGTTGTCTGAAAGTCTGGCCCTCCCTCTCTGTTTGGAACCATGTAAGTCATAGATTTTCTATCATGCAGGAAAGGGATGGAGATAGAAAAAGGACAGATATTAGACTTCTTGCCAACTCTGATGCCTGGTGCTCAACCTAGATATAATTTGACATAGAAAAATTGAGAACTGTTAACATTTTTACATATTGATGGTCTGCTATTGCTGTCCTGCTATTATCTTTAAACAAATACTCTAAATATATTGCTTACATTTTTATTGTGCAATATAATTTACAAGATTCCTGAAATAATCATGGTTAATATGTGCCAAGCACTGTTTTATTATAGATACTATATGTTTAATACTTGGGTTAAATTTTGCTGCATAACGAACTGTCAAAATCTTGGGAGTTTATAATAATAAACGTTCATTTTCTCCCTCACAGGTCTGTGGGTTGTCTGTGGCTCAGCGGGGCTCTAGGAGCCTGGCCTTGGCTCTAGGCTGTGGATTGGGTTCCCATCTGCTTCACTAGTGCCTACAGCTACCTGGGGCATGCTCTTCTATTGCAGACCACAGAAATGTAAGTGAGAGGCTGAGCCACACAAATATTTTTAAAACTCGTATCACATCTGCTAAATTTCCATCGTCCCATGCAAATCTCTTGGCTAAGTCCCACTGCAGTGGGCTGGAATATATACTCTGCTGACAGTGGGAGGCACTGCAAAGTCACATGGGAAAAAGTGTGGATGTGTAACTTTCTTAAGGAGTGAGTGAAGAATTGAAAACAATAATCCAGTGTATCATATTCCTCAGAGAAATTTTGCAGATTGTCTGTTGTTAACTCACCATCATCCCCACCATATATTGAAGATGCTGATTGCATTGCATTTTAGTGGAGAAGTCAAGTGTACTAGTCAGCTCGAGCTGCCATAACACAATGCCATAGACTGGGTGGTTTAAACAACAGAAATTTATTTTTCCCAATTTTGGAGGCTGGGAGCCTGGAGATTAGGGTGCCAGCATGTTCAAATTTCGGTGAGAGTTCTCTTCCTGGCTTGCTGCCTTCTCACTGTGCCCTCACATGGCAGAGAGAGACAAGAAGCAAGCTGTGTGGTGTCTTTATATAAGAGCACTAATCCGATCATGGGAGCTCACCTTACCTCATTTAAGCCTAATTACAGTAAAACCTTGGATTGCTAGTAGCTTGGTTTGCGAGTGTTCAGCAAGACTAGCAAACATTTCTAATACATTTTAACTTGGTAAATGAGCAATGTCTTGCAATACAAGTAGTTTGTTTCCAGAACGAATTATGCTCACAAACCAAGGTATTACTGTATCTCCCAAAGGCCTCCAAATACCATCACAGTGGGTGTTAAGACTTCCACATACGAATTTGAGAGGGGGGCACATTTCTGTCCATAGTTCTAGGAACAACATTTCCCAGAATTCGTAGCTAACAGGTCTGGGTCAGGTTGTGTTAGTGAGAAACACTTATTGAGATAGCAAATGTGGAAAATTAGGAGGAGAAATTATTCTCTGCCAGCAGGTGGGCAGGTAGAGGGCAAATGATAGTCTGAGGTTTGCAGGCATTCTTTGAAATTTTTTGCTTTGGTGTTGCCTGCAGCTGAGAGCATCAGCAGAGGTTTTAGATTCCTTAAGCCTTCTGACCTCTGGCAGCCAGTGGTGATTTCCCTGACGTTTGCTCCCCCAGACCTTCCCCTGATTTTATAAGCATTTGTCACATTTCATTCAATTTTAGATGCCCTTATTTGTGTCATTAAGAAAGAAAAAAATGCTTCTAATTAGATTAAAAATTTTTTATCCCTAAGATTTCTATTCCATACTTTTTAAAAAGGCACTTTTAGACTTTTTAAATTTGAGAAACCATGTATCACAACTGTACATACATAAAAATGCAAATATAAGCACAATAAATTTGTTGCTGTTCCTGAAATAACTTCACATTTAGATTTTTTCTCTTGTGAGTCATTGTTCCACTCAGAGGCCTCAGTGTGTTTGTTTTCCGACTTATTAGGAGGCATCAGGAGCATTAGGGTTAGATCATTTCTTCCTTTTTTTTTGAAGGTGGATTTAAAAAATTTTGTTGTTGTTGGGGAACAGTGTGTTTTTCCAGGACCCATCAGCTCCAAGTCAAGTAGTTGTTTCAGTATAGTTGTGGAGGGCACAGCTCAGTGGCCCATGTGGGAATCAAACTGGCAACCTTAAAAGAGTGTTCCATCATTATCTCCTGTCTTTTCTTCCAAGCTGTTAACAACTATTCTGCCAGTTTGGCTGGTGTTATCTTGATTTTATGTCAACTCTGTTCTCAAAGAGTCCTTAAATGGTTTGTGGATTCAAAGTGTGAGGATTTGCAATGGTTCAGTCTGCCACCCGGAATGACCATAAGGTTCTGCATTTCCCAATGAACTAACTCTTTAACCATCTTAACACATGTCCCTACGATGGATCAAGAACTACTAATGGTTGGGTTGTGTAGGGTTCTTGGATATCTATCCTGAACACCTTCGGCTAGCTCAGTGGTCATCCATTTATGTGTGTTGGGCATGTATTATAACATCTTGGGGGAAGAGCTCATTTTTGTATACTATTTTGGAATTTAAATTTAAATATAAGTTTACAACAGCAAATGTGAATGTACAACAGCAAAAGTGAACCTTAATCTAAATATGGACTTTGAGTGATACAGATGTGTCAGTGTCGGTTCATTGATTGTAATGAATGTAGCACTTGGGGTGAGATGCTGGTGGGGAGACTGCATGAGTGGGGGTAGGCTGTATGGCAACTCTGTACTTTGTGCTCAATTTTGCTATGAACCTAAAATTGCTCTAAAAAATAAACCTTTAAAAATTACATATAACAACTATACTTTAATTGGCAATTATGCGTAGCTTTACAGGTTTAGGCAGCTTTTATAATCTGTGTCATCATCTAGATCTCTTTGGCACCTTTAGCAGTGATAGTATCAGCACTGGAGTTTCTTTAGCACTATTTGATTAAACAAATAGTTATATTAATTTCCTCAATTGGATCACATGTTGCTGGAAATTAAATAACTGTGTTCACAGTCAGCAAATAGTTTTTGACAAATTGATACTTAGGGCCTTAAGGATAATCCTGGACTGTATACGAATTATTCACATTAACCTCTCTTTTATGTCTTTTGGATGATTTGGCAATTTCTCCTGCTTTCATTTCCTTCTGAATTTGACTTCCCCTAAAAGCAGAGCCTGAGACAAGGATGTGGGTGCATAGAGAGCATATTTACCAAGTGATCTCTGGAAGTAAGTGACCCTCTGGGGCATTAACTTGACCCCTGGGGGCATTTACTGCCTTGCACACCCCGATTTCCAGGCTCCTCTGAAGTAGGAAAGCAGAGAAGCCCTTACTGTTTTGAATAAAGGGAAAGAACAGTGATGGAGACAGAAAGATGATGATTGGTAAGCACTATGCTGGTTTTGTTTTTCTCAGGTTACTTGCTAGGCCAAAATGCATAAATTAAGACTTAGCGTGAGCTTGTGATGTTTATTCTTCTAACCTGTTTGCGTTTCTGCCTCTGTAACAACTGCTTGCATGGATGCTGTCTGTCTGTCCCCAGTGTATCTTCTCCGCATTCTCGCATTCACTCCAAACCCCTGTCATCCCATAGTAAGTCAGTAATTTGGCAAGCTTATGTGGAAGCCACATCCTAGTGTGTCTGGTCCACATGCGCTCACTGAGCAGACACTGCTCACTCATCACATTGGATTTGGGATGTGGGCACTCCACCTAGGTGTTGCCATCCCAGGAGGCCCTGCTGAAGCAGCCTGCCAGGATTGGTCTTGTCCTTTACTGTGTCATAGAGGTGGTAGGGACTTTGGGAATAAAAAGGAAGTCCGTGCAGTAGTGGCTGACTTCCCAGAGTATAGGTGCATGCTCAGGAGTCACCCTAAATAGGAAGGGGCCATTTGCCAACATCTGCAACTTAAGCTCTGCGAGCAGCTCAGAGAGGAGAATATGCATGCCCTGCGGCATTTGGAAAGGCCCCATGAGAGAGCCAGGTCTGAACATTATTGATAAGGGTCCCTACTACACATTCTTTTTGAAGCCTGGGCCTCCTGAGCAAATGCCACTTGAAAATGTGATGTTATTTCTTGTTAATCACCAAATTATACGGTGAGTTAGTTGATATCTGTAGACCTTAAGAGCAGGCAGCTTGATTGGGGATTGAGGTTTGAATTTAGGTCCAAATGCTCTGATTGCTGAGGAGGTGGGTGACTGACATTTCACAGTGTACCTGGAGAGGCTTGGTGGCTTAGTTGTGTATGGGAAGCTCAGTTTCTGAATGCCTGGAAGCTCTGGATAAGAGCCACAGATCTAGTAGGACCTGTGAAGGGGAAAACATACTGGCTTGCTCTCTGGGGCAGCCAGACTTAATATGGTCCACACACTCAGATCCAATCCATTGTGTCACCTGTGCTGGAACTGGATGGGGGAGTTATTGTTCCTGGTCTGTTGGGTGATGCTGACGAGCTCCTGGGTGGACCTGCACTCTGTGGAGCTGTGTTCCCACTCTTCTTATCACTAGGGAAGAGCTGTAACCATCTGATTTCCTTTGGGCTATGGTGGGATGGAGGTACAAGTCTAAGGGGTCTGGGAGGAGCATTAAATCTTCCCCCTGTTTACTCATTCTTTGTGAGTCTATGTTGTTTGTAAACTCTCACTTGTTAGACAGGAAACAGTTCACTTTTAGCATCAGAGGCCTTGAATGATATACCACAAGGATTTATGGTTGCTATTGGAAAGCATCATGCTTGGGTCTCAGACCTGGGTTCAAATGCTACTGCTGCCCCTCTAGTGAAAACCATGTGATTTTTTTAGGTTCTTTGAGTCTCGGTTTCCTCCTTTATATGGTGGTTAAATATACCTGTCTCATAGCATCATCGGGAGATTAAATAAAATAATGATGCAAACTGCCTGTCATAGAGCTCCCGAAATGTCAGTTCCTTTCTGATACAGCCTAATATGTCAGTTGTGATATCTGAAGCTAAAGGCTTAAAAAGTTCAATTTAAATTTAATGAAAAAATAAGATATTTATACATTATTTAAAAAAACACTATGAGAAAAATCTTCAGATTTCAGCTGAAGAGTTTTGAAGATGGAAATATAGTTTTATTCTCTAAATGCAGTTATTTCCAGTGACTATTTTATTCACTTTAGATGGAAAAATATATCATATAGAAGAGAGAGACTTGGTATAAAGGCATCTGATGAAATGCTGCTAATTAAACACATAATTTGGTACAGAATGTGTACTCAACATATTTTGGCACGTAAAATATTTACTCTGATAGACTGAAGCTGTTACTCTGAACTGGGTTGAAGCTGTTACTGAAACTGAGTGTTTTTAATCTAGCAAACGATAATGACTTCATCACATTTGACTGTGTGTCTGGTTTCAGCCTGGAATGAGATTTTATTGCCTTTCAGCTTTTGGTGAGAGTATTTGATGGACTGTCTCTGCTAAGATCTTGTTTTTGGAAAGAACATTAAATACTTGTTAATTTATATTTATATTCGAAACTCTAAATTGGTGCTAAACATAAGCAGGTCTCCAAATTATGAATTTTCCCCTATATTCAGTTTTGTGTGCAGAAACAGCACAAAAAGCAGATCAGCTCAAAGTTTCTTTTCAAAATGCTTTAATATTTTAGTTTCTGCCCTTCCATTTCCTGATGCATCTGTATTAGAAAAAAGGTATAGTTTTGGTCATGTTCTAGGTAGGTATATTTTGAGGAGGGAAAAAACGCCTCAAACATTCTGTGCTTTAAGAACTCACAGTTTTGGTTTACTTCCATTTTAAGTTGACTTAGTGTATTTAAGATTACTTCTAGAGATGCAAGTTCTACTTTAGTTCAAGCTCGGTGTCCCTCACTAGTCCCTCTGTGTGGCTTTAGAGATTTGGGGCTTCAGATGTGTGACCTCTTAAATTAGGGGCATGGAATGAGAATTTGCTAATCTTAACTAAAGCTCAAGATTCTAATTTTTTTTTCTTCCCCAGCTGTGAATGTCTCAGGCTCTGTAGCTTAGTGTTACAGCACAGACTGTGGTTTGCTTAGTCTGGGGTGGGTGTGGGTGACAGTCTACATTTCTAACAAGTTTCCAGGTGATGCTGAGGCTACTGGTCTGAGGACAACACCAAGTAGAAAGAGTTCCATGTGCACAATTTAAAATACAACTGCTTCGGTGTGAATGCCTGTTCCACCATTTCTTAGCTTTATGACCTTGCATAGGGCATTTAGCTGCTCCATTTGGCATCTGTCAAAATGGGAGTGATTAAAAATGGCATTTAGCTTTAAGGGTTCACTTAAAGAATGACTGATATAATCTGTGTAAAGTATTGAACATCTAATAGCAAAGTGATAACTACCAATAAATATTAATGTTTATTTTACCTGGTGAAAATAGTTTCTAGAAAATTGGAAGAGGTCCTAATATTTATTTTTGCTTGACAAACATTTCAGTGCAGTTTGGTGACTAACCGTCTCAGTTTTTCCAGGACTATCTTGATTTTAGCCCTGAAAGTCTTGCATCCTAGGAAACCCCTTGCTTCTGAGTAAACCAGAACAATTGGTTACCCTTATGTTTTATATAGGTAGTTCTCATTAAATCATCACAATAGCATTGTGACGTAAGTACTGTTGATGAAAAATATCCAGCCTAAGAGAAAATTTATAAGAGTTTCTTTGAGCCAAACTGTCGACAATTGCCAGGAAGCAAAATCTCAACAGATTGAGTAAATGCTCTGAAGAATGGCAATTTTACAGCTTATTTTGTACATAAAATCAAAGGAGGAAGGTTACATGAAATCCACTGGTGATAGATTACGGGGTTGGGAGAAAGCAAAGTGGGGAATCTCTGGGATTGGATAAAAGTAAATTGGAGAGACAGGGACTTCTTTTATATATGTGGATGCAGGATAGCTAATAGTTAGCTTTTTACAGCACATAGAGATGGTAATCAGGAGACAACCATAATAATGAGGAATTTTGCAGTTTTTGAATCTGGTCTGGAAAAAGGATTAGAAGTGTTATTTTAGGTACAGAAAGACAACAGGGCCACTGAAAAGGCACAAATTAACTTAATGAGGAAGCTGAAGATGTGACTTCCCGCCATGGCCCACTTAGTTAAAAAGGTGTGTGTGTGTGTGTGTGTGTGTGTGTGTGTGTGTGTGTGTGTTCACGCCATCTTAGTTTTAGTCTCCTAAACTTGTCAGGTTTTAACATGTGGCCCCTTTTCCATCCACATTTCCCCCTTTTAGTCACAAATCAATCCGAAGGATGCATTGATGACCAACCTTTTAGTTGGATAGTGTGGTCCCACAGTTCTAGGAAGGCTCATTCCTGGGAAGTCATAGTGTCAGTGTTTGTCTCACTGATAGTTGGACGATTGGGGGGTGGGCAAGACTATAACCTTAAATGGCATGGCAGTTAAGGCCAAATTATTTATTTATATTTTAAAGAAAATGTGAGCTAATGGGAGGCACTCAGATCCTATATGTCTTCGTTAAATATATTCTGGATCATTTTTAATCTTTGAGCTATCATAATCCAAGTTTTTTTTTCCTCTGTCAGCCTTATGTTTTGTTTGTTTTGTACCTAGTGTGACTGTTGCGGGGAACCCAGACTAAGAGACAGGACACCAAGGCGTGGCAAGCAACTTTTACTAATGCCGGCACTGGCTCAGCGGATTCACATCCAGAGGCTAAACCCCAACCCGGGCAGGACTCAGGGCTATATAACCTGAGGTTTCCGGTTTAGCAGCTAAGGTTCCTTATTAGGACATTAGGATGTGCAGCCTTGTGCCAGTTCCTGACTGGCTCCCGGGTGAGGTAGGAATGCGGAAATGTTAAACGCGGAAGTCTTGCTGACTATACAGTCCAGGAATGTCTTTGTCTGAAGCCCTTGCAAAATCCTTAGTGACCACATGGTCTGTGAAGGCCTTTGTCTAGGGCCTACAGCCACATGACATTTACAAATTAGGACCAAGAAGCAATAGTATTAAACCAGTAATACCGGTTAGGAGCAGAAAATGTCTAATATTACACAAGTATGAATTTGAGGAGAGCAAACATCCTAGCAATCAAAAGAATGCTTTACATGCATTATCATAAATTTTTTTATTATTAAGTTAATATGTTTTCCTCCTTTGTTTTACTGTTATTTGTACATTATGATAAGTTTGGCTAGATGAATGAAGACTATTATTTCAGGATCTAGAAGCTCTAATTTTTTTTTTTTTTTGGCCAGTTAGTTTCCATAGAAATAACTCCATGGGGAGGATTAAGTTCAATTTCCCAATACATTGGATTTTCAGTGTCAGTATTAGCATGTGTTTTATTAACCTCAGGCAAAGTTAATTTGCCTATGATTTTAGTATTACACCATATTTTTATAGCATTTACTGTAAACCTGGTGTCATTACAATACAAAGCAGTATGACAGAAGAATTTTCTAACCCTTCCCAATAAAAAGCCCTCTTCCCATATACCATATATTGTTGTTTGTTGAGGTAGATACAATAAGCCAGAATTGGGTGAATTCAGAATTCCATATACGTAGATTGGGGACAGAACCATTCACCTTTTTTATTTAATATGGCCTGTCATTCACTAATCTGATTTCTGTAAGTTGTATAACTGGGAACTGTAACTTTAAGGTTAAATAGGGGCCAAGGCTGTAAGAACATAATGGTGTAAATTACAATTATTACCTAAAAATTTCTAGAGGCCAGGACAGTTAAGGGTTTCATAAATTTTCTGTGCCTCTGCAGCCATTATAGAGGGCCATTAAAAAAAAAAAGTGTATATATATATATATATATATATATATATATATATATATATATCCCCATCCATTTTAGTTTTTATCTGAATTAATATAGTTGGTAGTCTGTTGAGTTAGGGGTAAGCATAATTGGGTTCTGATATTTATATATATAAAATTCCTTTCTCAATATTCTTTTTTTCCATTAACCTATGACTTTACTCGTCCTTCTTGGTTTGTCTCCTTTTCCTCATTCAGAAATAATCCACTTACTAGGGCAAACTACTTCCTTTTAACCTCTCTCAAAAATACATACACACCCCTTTTCCTTCTTCTATAATAACATTTCTTCTAAATTTCAAAACCATAAAAATATTGATAAAGAATTTATTTTATATGTTTTTAGGAATTATTAACAGTTGCTATATAAGTACGGGTTTGAGAAAAGCCTAAAGAATAAGTATAACTATTATTATTACTAATGTTATTAGCAGACAGGTAAAGACAATCAAACAAATGGTTATTTTAAGTTCAATATCAATATGTAGATATACAGGCCTTCTTGATGTCTTGGGTTAGCTGATGTCAGTGGCTTCTCATCCTTGAAAAGTCTTTGATATCCATTGATGGGTCCTTTCTGACAAGGTTGGAATTTTTAATTGATGTGTTGTCCAATGGACAAAACTTCCTGGCTGTGAGTCGTGGTCTTTGAAGTCTTCATTTCCCAGCAGGACATTGAAGTGAATCAGTTACTAATTTATTAATTTCTTTAAGATGATTGATAAGTCCTTGATAATAATGTAGAATGTCTCCTTTTAGTAAGGTTGGTTTATATGTCCCTTCACATAATGAGGAGAAAGCCTGCATTTACTAAAAGGAGTATCTCAGGCTGAGAAGCACTACAAAGGAGAGCTTTTGGCCGAGGGAGATTAAAATAAAAGCTTCTAAAATTTTACCTAGTTGAGTTTTAATTTACCATTTGTACGTGCTATCAATTCAGAGGACTGGGGTGATAATCACAGTGAAAATGCTGTTAAATAAGCCAGATACTACAAATAGATTATTGTTGGTCCAGTAAAATAAGTCCCTCAGTTACTATGTAAATCACAGGGAATTCTCTGAGGATTATTTATTATTTTCAATAACTTCCCTACCATTAAGGCTGTTGCTCTCCTGCAAGGGAATGTCTCAGCCCAGTGAGACATCATACAAATCATGACTAATACATATTTGTATCCTTGAGATAATGGCATTTGGATAAAATTCAATTACCATACCTCAAATGAACCTAAAGGAAATGGGAAATGTCCTTGGGACCTATGGAGTGATTTTCCAGGGTTATATTTTGGACAGAAAGAACATATGCTATACACCTTATGAGCTACAGTAAGTTTCTAATAATATTCTTTGCTCTATGAAACTATCTTTTTAAGACCCCAATATGTTAGATCTGTTTGGGTCAAAGTTCCCTCTTTTGTTGCCATATTTTCTTTTTTCTGTAGCTGCCCAGTAGAATAGTAGAAGTCTTTTATTGACTTAATAGGGAGAAGAAATATTTTTAAGTTTGGATAATTTGGCTGTTTACTACTGTCGGTCCAGCTGCAGTATCAACTAAATTATTATTATTTTTCTATGACAGCCTTAGAATGTCCTGGAATTTTGATAATTGCCAATTGTTTTGGTTGCTGGATGACATCTAATTTAAATTCTATAACCTATTTTCCATTTTTATGGGCTGCCCTGAGGAGGTTAAGAAGCCTCACTGCTTCCACAAGTTGTGAGTGACACCAAAGGTATAGCAACTATCAGTGTAAATGTTGGCTATTTGACCTTTGGCTCATTTACAAGCTCCTGTTAGATCCATTAATTCAGCTTGTTGGGCTGATTTTATTCAAGTAAATAGGAAACTTAAATTTATGTTTACCATGAAAGTTATTGCATATAGCATAAAAATAAATCATCTATGTATCGGATTAGAATAGAATTTTGGGGGAATTCAACTTTATTCAAATCAGCCTTTAGTATCTGAGAGAAATAGGTGAGACTCTGTATACCCCTGAGGCATTACTGTCCAAGTGAACTCTGATCTTCCCAGGTGGAAAAGCAAAGAGGTATTTCCTGTCTTTTTCACAGGAAAATGCTGAAATAGGCACTACATAAATTTATCACTAAAATAATATTGGCAATACACACAGGAATAGCTGATAATAGGGTATGTGGTTTTGGAACCACAGGATATCTATTTATAGCTGAGATTTTGTGCAAATCTCCATTCTTTCCCATTGGGTTTCTTTACTGGAAGGATAGGAGAATTACAGGTGCTCATACATGGAATTATAAGCCTTCCCCTCTCCCCTGGTTTTTAAAAGGCAGTCTTGTACAATTAGCTCATTTAAGCTGGTATATCAGGCCTCAAAGGATATTGGCAAATATTAGGTAGATGCAAAGTATTATCAATAGGTATTTTAATAGGAGTGGCTGACTTAATCTTGTCAATCAATATCTCTGTACTGGAAAAAAGCCTAAAATTGTATTAGAACATCCTGTAACAAACATTCCATCAGTATCAAGACTAGTTTTCTCTTCTGGGGCTGGTGGGGTAACCCTGAGGTGGCCCTGGACTTGGCCTGTTTAAAATCTGGCCTGCTTGTTAATGCCCAGGAGGGAATATGAACTCCAGCAGTCCTAAAATACAGAAGTTTATATAACTACTAGTAAAACTTAGTTCTTAGATTTAGTTCTCTTGAGTAACTAAAGACCTAATTAAGACAATATAAAACATAGAGAAATACTTCGATGACAAATAATTTTTGCCTTTCAGGAAGTAAATATTTTCATATCAGCAGACAAACTTTGTCTTACTTAGCAGAGACAGAAAACTTAATTGTGCATCAGCTTACTCTTGATATTTAAATTTACTTAATTAATCACATTTAGCATAACCATACATAAAATTCTTTCAAGATTTTCCTGTACAAACTTTCTATAACTTTCCCAGTTCCTTAGTTTGTCTCTTTTAAAATCATTATTTTCCCAATCTAATTCATTTAGTCCCAAATACATTTCACCCTTCTGGGAGGATACATGAACATCATTGATTAAAAAGTTTCATACTGTCAAGTGAGTTGGGGCAGATTTGAGTAATAAAAAATATATGGTGCCCATTAACATTTCCTAGTTGGAATGGGAACAGGTTCTGATTTAAAAACAGACATCCGTTGATTAGATGTCCCTATACCATTTGTACAGAAGCTTTACTCCAAGGGGGCGGGCAACTTAGCCGGGTGGTGTTAACAGATAAAGTAGCCCCAGTGTTAGTAAGAAGGGGAAATGCACTTATGGCCCTTGGAGCAGCCCTATGCTTGCTTCTATTTCCTTTTTTTTTTTTTTTTTTCTAAATCCTAGTTTAGTTTTCTACAATCTTAAGGTGACCTGGCTTTTTACAATAAAATCACATACCTCTCCAGGAGTTTCCCTAGCAAACCTTTAATAATTCTGTTGTTATACTCTCAGAAACCAGTAGGTGCATTAATTGGAATAAATCAGAAAAGCCAGGATTATATGTTCTAACACTAATTCAAATTTCTTTGTGAACTCATCAGGGTCCTAGAGGCTTGGAAGAATCTCTAGATTTTTTTAGTTCTGCCTGCATACAACCACGATTCCTCTCCACCCAAGACCAGCTCCTCTCCAAAGGGAGCTGCAGCAGGGGTACAGAAGAGAGAGACAGAGGAAAAGGAGAGCAAGTCCGGACAAGTAAAGCACATATTGGGACAGTGGAAGAGGGAAAGGTGAGGTGTTGGCATTTAGCAGCTTCAGAAACCTTTAGTTCAGAGACAGTCTCAAAAATTTTCTTACTAACTTCCTGGAGAGAAGAACATCTCTGTACCATTTCAGAGGCTTTTTTCTATTTGCCAATTGAAGTAAGCCTCCCAATCCATTTGGTTTGACCTTTAAGCCAGCTTTTTCTAATTGTGCACACAAATATTTAGATATCAAAAGAGCTCCATTTTGGCCATCTTAAGTTGATATCTATTCTAGATAAATCTTTCCATGTCTGTAAGTACTTGCAAAACTCCTAGGAACTGTACATCTATCTGCAGGAGAATTATGGCGCTGGCGTCTGGGAGCTTGTCGGCCTTTGAGGCACGATTTCCCATGTTAATTTTTAGTTTTCTTTTGAGATCTGCAGAGTAAGAACAAATATATAGTGATATTATGTAGTGGGTTGAAGTGTGCTGTTTATGGGTTGAGCTCCAAGGGGCTGTCACCTCCCGAGTCGCTTCAACCCTCTTACGTGTCTCGGTTTCTCTCCCCAGCTGTCTAGTACAGCCATGAGGACTGAGTGCTAGGTAACCAGCCTTTATGTGCGTGTCCCCGGACGAGTCCAATATTTAATTACACTTGTGTTGGAATTCCCTATGGGGCCACTGCATATTTTGAGGAGTACCCTCAAACACCTCCACAAAGATTCTTAGTCACCTGAGAATACCTGAAATTCGAGCTGGAGGGAGTAAATGCCCCTTATCTTCGGAGCTGAACAAGTTCAAACTTCCATTTATCTGGTGAAAAGTTTTGTTCAGACTCAGAGTAACCAATTTCAATTGAAAAGCCAAAATTAAAACCAGCCACCCATTTCATTTCTCCTCTCCAAGAGTTTCCTTAACTCTTGTTAACCTGGGTTGTCTCAACCCTGCCACCTTGAGGATTTTAAAACAGCACAAATAAAGCCAGGGCCTCCTACCTTAAAACAGGGAGGTCCGGAATTCCAAGAAAAACTCACCCAAGTTCACCCGATGCGAAGCAGTGAGCCGGTGGGGCACAATGGGCCTCTGCTGGTACCGAGCACCGAATCCGGGTCCGCAGGGTGTTTCTGGGTGGGCTTCTTTGGAATCCTGCCCGGCTACGCCAAGTAATGTTGACGAAAAACATCCAGCCTCAGAGAAAACTTATAAGAGTTTCTTTGAGCCAAACTGTCGACAATTGCCAGGAAGCAAAATCTCAACAGATTGAGAAAATGCTCCGAAGAATGATAGTTTTACAGCTTATTTTGTACATAAAATCAAAGGAGGAAAGTTACATGAAATCCATTGGTGATAGATTACGGGGTTGGGAGAAAGCAAAGAGGGGAAATCTCTGGGATTGGATAAAAGTAAATTGGAGAGACAGGCACTTCTTTTACACAGGTGGGTGCAGGATAGCTAACAACTTTTTACATCACATGGAGTTGGTAATCAGGAGACAAGCATAATAATGAGGAATTTTGCACTTTTCAACTCTGGTCTGGGAAAAGGATTAAAGATGTTATATTAGGTATAGAAAGACAACAGGCCCACTGAAAAGGCACAGATTAATTTAATGAGGAAGCTGAAGATGTGACTTCCCACCATGGCCCACTTAGTTAATTTGTGTGTGTGTGTGTGTGTGTGTGTGTGTGTGTGTGTGTGTGTGTGTGTGTGTGTGTTCACGCCATCTTAGTTTTAGTGTGCTAAGCTTGTCAGGTTTAATCCTTTTCCATCCACTGTACCATTATCTGAATTCTGCAGATGGGTCATGGCTAGTAAGTGGTGAAGCCTCTATTTAAACCTGCCTTTGAGTGACTTCAGAATCCTTGTGTGTTCCATTATATCTGCTGTATATTCAAATGTTATTCCCGTATTCTTATTTAGCCTTTCAAATTGTATATCAGAAGCATATTTGGTTTAGAATAAAATAAAGGAATAAAAGATCTTTACCTCCATAAGGTTATTTTACTGAAAACTCAGTAGGTAAATAGGAATATACTGGACACATCAGAATCATGAGGCTGCCCTGGTCCAAGATCTGAGGAAAGGTATCTAATCTCTAAAACTTGCTTTCTCATCTCCAACACTTGCTTTTTCTAGACCAAATGAAATGGACAGTTGGATTAAGGTGCAGCAGAATATTTAAATAATTATGGGAGAGAGTGGGAATGTGGGGACGGGACAAAGAAAAGCTGATTTTATTACATTTTTCTTCCTGACCCTTTTCTTTCTAGTCTTCTACCAAAACTGCCAGAAATGTGTTCTTTACCTTTCTTCATTTTTCCCCCTTTGTAAAAAATTAATTGGAGCAGTTACAGTTGAGCTTTGTCAAGTGGCAACATCAAGGGATGCCTGAACACAAGTCTTGAGATTATTTCGTTACCCTGTCTGAGCTGTTTGTGTGACAGCCAGGAACCACGTCAGCTGGTCAGCTGGAATGCTCCCCTTAGTCTTCATGAAACAAAGGCTGTTAACTCCAAAAATATTTCTGCAAATGCTCTTCACAGAATTTGCTCAGGTTTACTACTAAGAAAGCTACTGCTTATTGTCAAAGGAATTTTTGCAATATGTTCCAGACCAGAGTTTCCTCAGTAGCCATAGTGAACTTGGGCCTTGGTAGAGGTCACGTTTTTTAATATGACTTTTTAAAAATATAATATGGATTTGAATATGACATTTAACATAAAAATTTAATACATTAAAAAAATTAAATATATTGACCATAAAAGTATAAATATAAATAATAAAAAAATTAATGCCAATTATCTTACAATTTGTAGAATCAACAAAATTTCAAAGCAGGGACCCTTATGATATTTATGTATATTTGAAAACTGTTTTAATGCATAATGGATTTGTAATACATGAATCTGTATTCAAACGCTTGTTTTTGTTTCATTTACAAACATTTTTATAGAAGATGGGAATTGAAATGTAAATACCCATATTTTACAATATCTATTTGATTCGTCTACGATTTTAATTGAAGATAAAACCCATGAGTAAATTACTTTTGCAAATAAACTACACAGTTCCATCAAGATCACTAAAATAATTGAAAAAAAAATCACTGAAAAGTGGAAGAAAGCTTTAGAATTATTTTATATCAGAGGTTCTCAAAGTATGGTTCCTGGACCAGCAGTATCAGCATTACCTGAGAACTTGTTAAACATGAAAATACTGTGCTGTATCTGAAACCTACTGTTTCAGAAACTCTGGGGAAGGGGCCCAGCAATCTGTACTTTAATAAGCTTCCTAGGTGATTCCAATATGTGTTTAAGTATGAGAATCCCTGGTCGAGATCATCCAGGAGAGTATCCCATGGGTCGTTAGTAAGGTTCGAGCATTAGAACCTAAACTGATGACTCACAAATTAGATAACCTCTTTCTCCACTTTCTAGAGAAGTAATGACCATTGGGCAGTGTGGTGTAATGAAAATAATTTGAATTTTGAAGTGTGAAGGTCTAGTTTCTATTTGCAACTTTATATATGCAAGTCACTTAAATACTTTGAGCCATGGTTTTTTTCTAAATATAAACTGGGGATAATAAATAGCCTTCCCCCAGCTCAGTTTCATAGTGTTGTGATCAAATGCAGACATACATGTGAGGGCAATTTTTAAGTTACCCAGTGTTATGCAAATGTTACTTTTGATATGATTATTACTGCCAGTATGAATATAATTCTCAAAACTTCCCCATCTTACCTCTTCCCTTTTCCCCATTAAAATTAAATTACCTCTTGAAATTTAAGTTTTGCAAAGCAGGGATTAAAAAAAAAGAAGAAATTGGAGAATTTAAAATAAAAAAGAAAGCAGAGTTCTTGTAATTTCTTTTACAAGAGATGTGGATTTTGCTTTGTTTCATTGTCTTTTAAGCCTTTAATCCACAGTGTAAAATGAGTCAATAGCACACTTCAGTGATGCCATGGCAGCAGTCGTGCATTCGGAATGTGAAGTGTCAAATTTCTCTCACATATTTCAAAGATTGTTTTTACACTTTTCTGGTTTAACCTCTCTTGACACCAGTGAACTTAAGGCTTGTAATTAAAGGATAAGTGAGTAAAAAAGCAGTTCCCATGATAATATATCCATTTCAATTCCTGTTTTCTGGACGGAGACCTTTTATGCTAAATTCATGTGAGAGTAAATTTTTATGACAAAATTATAACCCTCACGTACATTTACTCAGGCACACTGAGATCTGTCCTTGAATAATGGATTTTGTGACAATGAAATGCAAGAGAGTCTCCCAAAAGCTTTGCCAGGAATTTCTGACAGTAGCCTATATGCTACTGAGATTTTCAAGGTGCTATTATGATTCATTTCTACTCATTATAGAAAAATGGCTTTGTATTTTAATCATGAAATACAATCGTTGAAAAGGAGTAAGAAGTGTAATGACATAATCTGAAATATTGCCATGTATTCATATTAGCTGCACTATTTAGTAAATCTTGTTGCTTTTAATGTGGTTTTACATAATAAAACATTCTAGTTTAGAAGGTTGCGTATGTTTGTTACTCCTGATTTGAGTTCTACTCGTAATTTTCTGCATGTCAATTATTGAATGAAAAGGAGGCATTCTCTGTAGCCAGAGGTAATCTGAACTTCATATAATTCTCTATAAATTCTTTTCTAAATGGTAGAATAGTGCTTCTTTTCCCATTTCAATGGGTTAATTTTTTTTTTTTAAGATTTTTATTGGGGAATTGGGGGATGGGAACAGTGCTGGGGAATTGGGGGAAGGAGAACAGACAAGTTGTTGTTTTGTTCTTCAGTCTAGTTGTGGAGGACGTTGCTTCACTGGCCCAAGTTGGCACCATAACTGCGCTCTTCCCGGGTGAGGCAGATCAGTCGCCGGCTTCTGGATGGCCGCTCACGGCGGCTGCTGGCCACTCACAGCAGCTACTGGCCACACACGGTAGGTAGCCCATGGCAACCCACTGCAGCAGGGGCCGCAGCCTATGCCATTGCCGGTGACTCACGGCAGCCCAGCTCCAGGTTGAGCTGTTGTTCAGCATCTTAACTGTGGAGAGCAGTGTTACTGGCCCTCATATGTGGGATCCGAACCGGGGCCCTCTGGTGTCCCAAGCCAGCTCTTAACCAACTGAGCCATTCGGCCGGCCCTGGGTTAATTTTTTTGAGGGGAAAACATGTATAGTTGCCTCAAAATATTATAACGTGCAGTTACAAATATCCCAGCATCTATAAGAGTCACATATATTTTTCTTTTTCTCCGGCTTTATTGAAGTGTAATTGACATAAACATTGTATAATTTAAGGAGTACAACCTGATGATTTGACACATGTATATGTTGTGAAATGATTTTCACAATATGGTTAGTTAATACCTTCATCAATTCACATAATTATCTGTGTGTGTGTGTGTGTGTGTGTGTGTGTTTGTGTGTGTGTGTGTAGAACATTTAAGATTTACTCTCAGCAACTTTCAAGTATATGATACCCAACATCCATCCATTTGGAATGACCACAATAATTTAAACACTTTTCTTGAGGACAAGTCACTAGGGGCGAACCTGAGGTCAGAGAGAACTTGTGTCTTCTCAGTGATCTGTTATAAGTTTCTCTAGGAATTACTTGTTTATTTTTTTATCTAAAGAAAATCAGGCATAGACGTTTGTCTTAAATGAGAAACAGACTCTTGTCAATAAGCCTAATGTTTACTTAGCCAGTGAGCACTTCTGTAGTTTGTAGAACATATCCAATGTGTAGGATGTGGGGAGGGTACTTCTGATAAGATATTTAAAAATCAGTTTGGAGTCATAATGCCCATTGGAAATGCAAATTTATTTGCATTAGTAAAAATAATCATTAAGATGTTTTATTTTCCATGTAGTGGAGATGTGTGTCTCAGCCAAATAACCATTGCCAGAAAAAATTTCAAATATGAAACAATGCCCATTGAGTGAATTTGGTAGTAAGACAACTAGAAGAGGAATGATGATTTAGAAGAATATTGTAAGAAAGAGACAGCATAACTTGTAACTTGAGCACAAAACCCTTTTACTGATAAATGAGAAATGACAATGGAAGAAGCACAGCACTGAGTACTCAAAACTTCCCAGTAGGTAAAATTAAGTTTTAGTTTTTAATTTTAAGATAGATATTTTTCTTCATGTATTTATTTTCACAACTCATATGAAGTCAAAGAAGCAAAATACCTTGAGATACCATGCAAAAGCTATTCAATTAAGGAATGGTCTTGTTAGGATTTTTTATTTTTACTCAAACAAGTTTTCTCCAGTTGAGAAAAGAAATATTAAACTACATAATAGCTTAACAAAATGCTGTGTAAAACTTTTGTGTCTTTTATAAACTGGATAATGAATGAACACAGGACAATATTCAACAATTTGGATTATCCTCTCACCTCCTTCAGCTATATACCCAATGGAATTAGAAATATTTATGTAAATTTTAAGGTTAGAATTTCTTTCAGTCCTTTCTCAGTTGAGTAAGTAATTGTGAAGGAGTATATAATTCCCATGTGGCATGTTCAGTGGAACAAATTTACATTCCCATATTCTGAGCTAGTTTTGGAAGCTAAATATTTAGGTATAGATATTATGGTTTTATAAGGGACAACTTAATCTCATAACTAAAGTCTTGTCTTTTACTTTCTTGACTGTCATTTTCCCCTCCTCCACTTATAAAGCAGTTTTTTTAGTTCATCCTGGTTTTCCCCACTTAGTTTTGCATGGGAAGCTTTTACCTATCACAGATTTGATGGCAGTCCTTCTTTTATGGGCCCCTAAAAAACTCATAAGGAATGTCCCATGTTATTTGTTGACCTGGTTTCTCAGGATCTTTCAGGATCTTCAGAAATTTTATCCAGAGTGTTTTGAAAACTAAGTTCTTAGGAAGTTCAGGAACTTTCTACTTGTCCTTCAAATTCTGGTCAGGCATCTGTGTTCTGGCTTTCTAGAATGTGGATACCACTGTTGTCATGTGATGAAGTATTGGAGAAGTAAGGTTGGGGAAAAGGTATTTTAAACACTCTCCTAAACAATAGGCTTATAGACAGTGTAAAGGTGTGAAGTTACTCTGATTGCCCTGGGCCAGCCTGACTCTCTCTTTCCAACTTGCACTATTAACACATTTCCAGGCTTTCTGTCTATCCATTATGAGGGCAGGACTCCCAGCTGAGCAGACTCTTGGCTGTGTTTGTAACTGCCAAGAGAGGTTTGGCAGGTAGTTCCCACTGATTATGGCAGGTTAAATTAAACTCTTTTGAATTTGATGTACATTATGTTGATGGGAACTGGTTGTTTTAAGCACTGAATTTCATTTCTATATAAACCCCTTTACTTCCTGCTAGGACATCCTTTTGCTATTGTGAAGATAGAAACAATGTCTACTTGTATTTTAAAATATACATATGCAGGCAAAATATGTTTTTGAAAATTGAAGATATTCTTGTTTATTAACAGAATTCATGAGAAACATTAATGCTTGATTATTAATATTCATTGAGGAATGTAGTGAATATAGTTTATAAAACACAGAAGATGCATTTGGGAATGCATTTTATTTTATTATATTAGCACATGAAATGATGACGCCACATGGGGAAAACCTGATTCTGGAGAAACTGAGGGTTCTTATCTGTTTCCTGGGACCCTCCATATATCACCTTTCAAAATATTCACAATAATGCTTTGTGCTGAGTTCAAACTTTACTTGGAGCAAAGAAAAGTAGTTAGAGGCTGTTTAAAGCTATTTGGTAAGTTGCTATTGAGAGTAAATAAAAGCAAAATGAAATAACATAAGACTGCAATGAGTAAGAGTCAGGTGATGTGGAAACTTTATTTAGGATAATTGAAGATTGACTTTCTGGTGAAAGGCACCAAGAAGGATTAATTGGCATATTCCAAACCGAGGGCACTTCTTTAGCAAACATGCTTGAGGATATACTTGGCAATAAACTTGACAGCTATCATTGTCTCTTTACAGGTTGGCTTTATCTGAGATTCTGGAAGGAGAAAACCAAATTTGCCTTTGTCTCGGAGCTCAAAGGCAAATGTATGTTTGATGCCTAGGTTGTAAGCCCAGTCTAAAGAAGAACCTGATGTCGGGTCTGTAAAACATAAGCAGTAAATATTTAATTAGAAACAAATGCTAATGTTTTTCTTGAGAGAGAAATTCACTGGTGTAAAATTAGCAATAAAAAATATTATGTGTACAGTTAATTGCAGTTATGAATGGGAGTAGTGCTCTGCGTAGAATATAGGGTAGAGTAAAATATAATCATGGTTTTGGAACCCACCACACATTTAAAATATATGCTGTGTTTTCAAAATTACATTTTGCTTAGGTCAGTACTCTAAATTGAGTTTGTTTCCTAGGCACACACTGTCACATATGGAGGTGGTCTAAACAAGTGCAAGTAGCCAAGGAAATTAACTGAGGCAGGGTCACTGGTCACTGAAAACCCAAGGAAAACTATACATAGGAACTATGCAAAATTGCACTCTTTCTAATAGTTCAAGTCTATTTCTATTTATGTTGCTAGGGTAAATGATCTTAGAGTTAAAAGACCAAGAAATTGTAAATCAGTTATCTCAAGGATGTATTTAATCCCCTAATTCAACTTTTCCATGTCAGTTTTTAATGAAATTTTAGTAAGAATGTTATTATTCGGTAAAATTTTTGAAAATATAAACACATTTAGAGGTTATATACATAAAAGTTTTATATAAGTGCATATAAATGCATTTATGTGTATTTTGCTTTACATAATAGAAAAACTATTTTTTTTTGTACATAGAATCATTTATGTTTAGGACAAATATTGAGTTTGACTGACATTAACATTTTAGGTTTGAAAGATAAGAATTCAAAGCTATGATGAAGAAAGAGAGAAGGAATATTTTGGTAGAAAGAGAGAAGGTTAGCTCTTAAATTATTCGACAAATAGTTTTTAAACCTTTAATATGTACAGTGCACTTTACTTGGCTCTGTGGAACGTGGGTGCAGGATGCAAAGATGAAGAAAATGCTGTTGGTGTCTTTGGGAACTTACATTTAGGGGAGAGAAGTCAAAGATGCAAACCCACCGCGACAGAACAGAATATGTTAGTACCGTAGGAAAGGTACAGTATCTACGGAGATTTTAAGGAAAAAAGGGATTATTCCTGTGAGGAGGATGGCATTTCATGCTCAGTGCCTGCTCAGATACCACCTTTATGATGGAGGTGGTGTTTGAAGAGAGCCTTGAAGAAAGTCTAGTACTTTTCCAGATGGAGATGGGAGAAAGACATTCTGGCCAAGGATGGAAAAGTATGGGGGCATTTTTAGGGACCAGGGAGATCCAGTAGGACTGGAACAAATGAGGCAGTGAGAGTGTGTAGGCAAAACTCAGAAAACATCAGGACAAGGTGTTTTTTTGTTTGTCAGGAGGCAATAATAAGCCATTTCAGTGCTGTATTTAGGATGATTAATCTGGACTGGAAGGAGTAGGGATCAGTTAGGAGGTATTGTGAAATAAAAGTCTGAACTAGTGTGGACTCACCACACTGGGAATAGAATTGGGGGCTATAGGTAAGAAACATTGGAATGACGAGTCAAAGAATTTGATAAAAATGATTGAAATTTCAATCTGGGTGGCTGAAAAGAAATCCACATTATAAACAGCAACTCAGAGAGGGTAGTGATGGTGAAAAGAAAGGGCAAAGGAAGGAAGGCACAAAGATATGTTTAGCATCAATCAGAATCAGACATTCAGGAAGGAGCTTGGGAAAATGCATTTTGAAAGTAGTGGCAGAAGCATCATAGGTGAAATTGGCTTGTGCGGGATCATTATGTCTTTTTGATAAACTGATCCTGTTTTATTATTAATATCCCTCTTTGTTTCTAGAAAGTTTCTGTGTTCTGAAATATACTTTACCTGATATTTAATATGGCCACTACTTCTTTGATTAATGTTTGCATGGTATATCTTTTTTCCAGCCTTATGATTTCAACCTATCTATGTTTTATTTGAATTGGATTTCTTATAGTATATTGCTGAATCATATATGTTTTTAATCTGCTTGCCAGTCTCTGTCTTTTAATTAATATATTTAGGTAAAGTATTATTAGGACTTAAATATGCCATCTTATTATTTGATTTTTGTTTGTTTTCTCTGTTTTTCATTACACTGAAACAGGAATATATTTTATATTTTATATTTTATTTAATTTTAATTTTATTTTTTGTTTTATTGCCTTCTGTTTGGTTAAATGAACATTTTTAGGATTCTATTTTGATTTATTTATAATAATGGTTTTGAGCATATCATTTGGTATAGTTTCTCAGTGGTTGCTCCAGGTATTATAATATACATAGATAACTATCACAAACCATTAGTATCAGTGTTTTACCATGTCAAGTGAGATATAGAAAACTTGCATTTAGGTTTTTTTTCTCTTCCCACTTTTTAAATACTTTTGTCTTGAGTAGATACACTGAGCATCACATCAGATGGAGTTATAATTTTTTATTCAACCATCAAGAGGAGAAAGATAGTCTAGTTACTTCATTCATTCATCCATTCATTCATTCCCTAATTTATTGTTCTTCTTTCCTTTCTACAGTTTCAAGACTTCTTCTGTTACCATCTTTGTTATTTGGAGAGCTTCCTTTTAGCCATTTTAAAAGGGTAGGTCTGCAGTTGACAAATTCTCTTAGTTTTTCATTGTGTGAGAATGTTTTTATTTCCTCTGCACTTCTGAAGGATATTTTTACTGAATATAGAATTTTGGGCTGATAGTTCTTTTAGTACTGAAAAATGTCACTTCTTTTTGGCCTTCCATAATTTCTAATGAGAAATCTGCTGTCATTTTAATTGTTTTCCCTCTCTGGATTCTTTCTTTCTGGTTGCCTTCAAGAGTTTTTTCTTTGTCTTTAGGTTTTAGAATTTTAATTATGATGTGGCTTAATGTGAGTTTCTTTGAGCTTATCCTGTTTGGGGTTCACTCAGCTTCTGGAGTATATTGGTTTATGTCTAGGAAATTTAGGAAATTTCAGTCTTTATTTCTTCAAATATTTTTTTTCCAGCCCCACTTTCTCTCTCGTCTCCTTCTGGGACTTGATGACATGAATGTTGGAGCTGTTGTTGTTATGCTACTGGTCCCTGAGTCTTTGCTCATCTTCTTTTCAGTTTGTTTTCTCGCTTCAGTGTGAGTGAATTCTATTGTTCTAGCTTCAAATTCACTGATTCTTCCCTCCTTCATATTCATTCTAATATTGAGCCACTCCAGTAAGGTTTTTTATGTTTAAGTTATTGTATCTTTCAGTTCTTTAATTTCCGTTTGTTTCCTTTTTATATCTTGCATTTCTTTGGTGACATTTCCTATATTTTTGTTTCAATGCTATATGGAATTGTTTGTAAAAGCATTTTTATGATGGTGACTTTGAAATTCTTGTTAGAGAACTCTAACATCTAAGTCATCATCTCAGTATTGGTGTTGCTTGTCTTTTCTCATTCAGGCTGTGGTTTCCTCACTTCTGGTATAGCAAGTGATTTTTTATTGTGTCCTGGACATTTTAGCTATGACGTTACATCTTGAATCTTAACTGGAATTTATTTTAGCAGCAGTCACCCTGTCTAGGTTTAGCATGCAGGCTCTGCTCTTCTATGGTGACTTGCAGTTCCAATGACAGTATAGTTTTCAGAGCCTTTGCATTGCTGTCTTGATCTGCTTGGTTCACCTAGCGTGGTGGGGCTCCCACTGATTCCTGCAGGTAACTGCCGCACGGGGAAAGGTGATTTCCTGGATGGGCTACCCGGTGCCTTAGGTGGCAAATGCAGGCTCCAGCCTGTGAGGATAGATAGCACTGCCTTGATGAAAGTAGCAGCAGCAGAAGAGGTGCCTGAAGAGAGAACCTTGTGAGGTATCTGCATGTTTTACCTATTTTTTGGACAATGCCTACTTTTACAAGCGGCCAGCAGCAAGAGAGAATGGAAAAGAAGGAGGAGGCGGCAAACCGGGATTGTTCAGTGTCAAGGAAGCCAAAGGAATGGCGAGAAGAAGCGATATCAGCAGGGCCCAGCGTTGCAGGGAGTTTGTGAGCGTGGGAGCTGAGATAACTGCACTGGCTTTAGTCATCAAGAAGGCTGCCATTTTCTGCTAGAGTTGGCTTTAAGTTCATTAGGAAAAAAACACGAAAGGGTAAGAGTTCTGTAGCAATGGGAGTTGGGTAGATAGGAATCATGGCATGCATGGTGATGTAGAGTGTGTTAGACATTTTAATAAACTTGGCTAGTTTCCATCTGTACGAGCCCTCCACTTGCAGTTAAATAAACTGTTGTGATTTCAAAGAGTTAAAGAGTATGGCTATTCTATTTTGACAGATTTACTTTATGTGACATTTCTCATTAAGATTAGTAGTGGTGATTGAGAATATATATATGTATATATATATATAATTTGTGCTTTTTAAAAAATAATTGTGTGATGTTATTGAGTGTAACACATTTTCTTTTATGATACTACCGTTTTATCTTCAAAACTTTAAATTTATAAACCAAAACTATATTAAGGCATAAAAATAAATGCAACATTGAAAGCTTTTTACTTGTAAGAATATATTATTATAGAACTTAATTTGTTGAACTTGCTACTTAGCCTTTTATTATCTCCATATGTACCCACTAAAATATGTATGTATAGTTATAAAATGTAATAAAAATCATTTGCTGAATACCAGGTACCCTTATAAGTGCTTTATGTATATTAACTCATTTCATTAATTCCTATCACAAGCTTCTGATTTAAGTCATGCTATTGTTTTGCAGAAGAGGAAACCTAGACACAGAGAGAGTAAATAATTTGCTCAAAGACACATAGCTAGCAAGTGGTTGAGTGAGAAACCAAACTCAGGCTGCTTGTCTTCAGAGTCTGTGCTATTAACGTGTTAAGCGCCAAGCCTATTTTGTCTTCCTTTCCGTTTAGCCTGCAGTATCCGATTTCACCGATATGCCTTCTCTTCAGTCAGTTGTCTGTGGTTCATGTTCCAGTGCAGTTTAAAATTTTTTTCTTTACCCGTAACAGTCACAATGTCAGTAGAAGAAACATGTGAAAGAGATTCAAGTGAAATTAGTTTTCCTAATAGAAGAATATAATTTTTTAAATTGTATATCGTCAGTCACCAATGAGTGACCCGGTCCGAATGGAAAGTATAGTGTCAGTCACCAGTGACTGACATGGCGCTTAACGTGTTAACCATTGTACTGTTCTACCTACTGTATGTCAGTCTATAGTTCTCCCAATAAAGGGCCTCCATTGAGGTCTACAAGATACATTGTTTTTGTTGACAATATTTTCTTAATATGTCAACATTAAAAATATTTCCCACTCCTGTCAAGGCACATTAGGCACAAGGAACTTACTGTAATAATAGTCAAAGCCAGTCAAAATAAAACTGAATTGAGCTAGGAATCTGGTTTCAGCCCAAAGGAATTCACATAAAGTGGTGCTGGTGAATTAATGTGTGGTTGTTTGAAAAAAGTATTATTGACATGCATTAAACATAATAACCTGTGCTTTTATATCAATACCAAGTGAAAATTCTATTTCAAGCAAGAGCTGAAACTAGAGATACATGGTCATAAAGTGAAATATTTTCTCTGCACTTCTATTGTTCCTTAATATAATCTCAGCTTGAATATCTCTTAGTATATAGATATTGGGTGTTGTGAGCTACAAATTCAAGGTCTTGATTTTCTCCTTTTCAAAATGTAGAGTGGAAAACAGTATGGGGTTGAGAAATAGGAGCAGATCTAGTAATTTTGGTACATGGGTAAGACAGTAAGAAAAGCACTTTGAACTTAACTTTTTAATTCATGATGTGACTCACAGATGGATGATATTAATGGTATAAGTGATTTGGTTCCTACTAATTCAGTGAACTATTCTTGCTATCCAGGTACTGTGTTCAGTTATTTCCAAGATGGTAAAGGATTGAATATGCTGTCAACATGCAAATATAAACATTTCACAATCTTTTAACATCAATATTTGTGTCATCTAAATATTGCTGCTTTGTGGCAAAGTGTTTGGTATACCTTTGACTGTGGTCTGGAGTGATGAATTTTGTTCTTATTCTGCCCCAAAGTGATATATAAAATCTTTCTGTATCTCAAATTTACACTATAAAATAAGGGAGTTAGCTAAGATCAGTGGTTCTCAACCCTAGTTTCATCTTAGAATCACTTTGGGCACTTAAACAAAAAATGCAGGCACCTGGACCCCACCACAGACTAATGAAATGAGACTCTGTGAGGGCGGGGCCTGATCATCAGTATTTTAAAAACTCGGATGACTCTAATAGGGAGTCAGGCTTGAAAATGATGAATTAGATCATCTTCTATTTTTCCTCCTGGTTTACAATTTCATGGTTTTATTTGCTGTATTTACTTCTTAGTTTCAAATTGTAAACATTTATTTTTTTGTGGAGGTCAGAGATCTCTCCACAATTTGGGTTTTTAAAATGCTCCCTCAGACCTGTTCTTCTGTCTCTATCAAATCAGAGACAGAAAAATGCTGGCTAGTGCTGAATGCTTTCCTCAAATCCTGGGGCTTGTTAAGTACATTCAGGATATTAGGATGACTAAGTTTTAATTGTGGGGTGCCCTTATTTTCTATTCTAACAAGTCATCCTCTTTGCTACCCCTTACTTCCCATGAATGTTTAACATTCAATCAGATGCTTTATTAAAGCAGTCACTCCTAAAATTTTTGAAGAGCTATCAAGGTGCTGCAGCCCTATATGGTAGAGGCAATTCTTTCTAAATCTGAATTCCTTAAAAAAATTTATAATATAATATATAATTATAATATAATAATATAAAATACAATATAATAGTATAAAATACTGCTACACAGTTGTACAGAATAGTAATTGCCCTTCACTGTATCCTCTCATTTCTGAAGTGACACGATGGCATGGAGCTATGGTATCTTTGGGTATCTGCTCCCCCCAGTTAGAATCTAACTCCTTGAGAGCAGTTATTGTGTCTTAAAACTTCTCACCTACATCTCAAAGCTCCAAAGTGCTGGAATATTAGGTAGGCTCTCCATAAATTTCTTGCTCATTAAATGATTGTGATGCAATGTCATGCATACTCCACTACACTCATAATTTGCATATATGTATGCAAACATACGTTGCATATATAGATGTGGAAAGTGTGAGAGTAACAATCCTTTGATTTTCTAGTTGCCATTTGCAAAATTTGTTCCTTTTTAGAACCCTTTGTTCTTTATTTTATTTTTTTGACATTCAGTATTATTTTGTATTAGTTTCAGGTGTACAGTGTAGTGGTTAGACATTTATATAATTTATGCAGTGATCCCCAAATTAGTCTAGTACCCACCTGGCACTATACATAGTTATTACAATATTATTGACTATATTCCCTGTGCTGTACTTTTGTGACTATTTTGTAACTACCAATTTTAGAACCTTTATTCTTTACTGCCAAGAATGTTTGTGTGTTTTTCCTGCTTATGATGTAAGACTTACTCTTACATTATATCTGGTGGCTTACCTGGCCCTGCTATTTTTCAGTATCCACTAAGTCAGCTGCCATTTTAAACTGGTGTTCTACTCTGTTCTCTTGTTCTTTACTTTACTTACTTTTTTTTTTCATGTAGCTGGGTGTATCATCTTTTGAAATCTTGTCATCTGCATGGATGTAGAATGAATTCCTGGCATAGCATGTTGCAGCAAGATCTCTTTGGATGCTGGGGGTTGGCTGTGTCATTGTGCTTTCTCTTCGGCTCTTTGGCAATGACTGACTGATAGGCGATTGCTGATGAACGTTCTCTAGGAATGAGGCTTGACTTTTAGTCATCTTTCCAGTTTCACCAAAGGAGCCTCCAATAAGTAGGCTTTAGAAGTTGTATGTCATGACTCTGGCATTTTCAAATTTCATGGCAGTTGCCCAGGGAGTAGACTTTTAGTTCCAAGTTTATACTTTTAGCCTAGGTTAGCGAAGTGGTTTATAAGGTGTAGCCAGGTCGAGTTATTACAAGGAATCCATAGAGTCACATGTACATATTTATTTTTTTAATCCACAAATTCTAAAATTATAACAGAAATTTGTGTGTGTGTGTGTGTGCGCGCGTGTGTGTGTGTGTGTGTGTGTGTGTGTGTGTGTGTGTGTGTGTTTGGTGGGTTGTCCATGAAATGCAGTCTTCAAATATCCAAAAATATTGGATATCATGGCTTTAGAGAGTAATGAAGGCTAAATCAAGTCTAGTCTTGTGGTTTTGAGCCATGATCACTCCTTTTGGATAAGTCAACACCATTTTCATTGAGCAACTTTGTGGGAATTGATTCTGCTGTTGTTCTGTCCCCTGTGCAGCGCTAGATAATATGTGGTCTGAGGGGAGAACTGAAGTATAATCCTTGCTTTTGAGGAGTTTAATTTTGTTAGAAAGTTAAGGTTTTGTAAGCAGTTTTATTGGGAATTTTCTGTAAAGTTTGGGGCTAAGAACTGAAGCTTGGAAATGGTTTGGAGAAAAGGCAATTTTTACTAAAGTGTTTACAAACTAACATCAGTGGGATTTAGCTGCAAAAGCAGAAATTATCTCACTTCCCAAGGTCTGAATTAATGGTTTTTGGTGGAAACCAAATGAATTTATTTTCATTGCTTGAAAATAGAAAAGCCTGATTATTTTAGCTACAAACGCTAAGTGGGAGAGCAGTGTGCACAGTGGTCAAGATCATGGGTTTTGGTTTTTGTTAGAACCTGTGACTGCATCCCTGAGTACTGCTCACATCATAGAGTGGTGTGAGGATTAACTGAGATTGTGAAAATCAAGGGCTAAGCACAGTGCCTGATTTGTAAAAACTCTAAGTCAATAATTCAAGAACGCACAAAGTCGAAAAATAGTGAAGAGTAAGAAGAGGTGTTGAGACACTAAAAACAACAGAATTAGAACCTTCTGACCTTTCTTAATCCGCCATATTGATTTCAGTTGAACACAATAGGAAGGGGCTGGTGAGAAAACAGGAAGCTGGTTTCATCTGAACAAAGTGGCTGAAACTTTTGGCCTACCCCTTTTTCCTCCAGGAGCTAGGGAAAAGACTGTGCTTTCATGGGGGACAAGACCAAGGAAGAAAGAGTCCCATTAAAGTTAATTGGTTTAAAAAAAAATTGACAGCTCTGTCCCAACCAATTCTTATTAATTCCTGTGAGGATAAAATGTTATTGTTGGTGGTGGGGAACAGGATGGTGGATGAATCAAACTAAATGTGTCTTGATTTAATTATTTCTGTTGACCTTGTAACCTTGTAAAAAGTTGAGTATAATTTTTGTTTCTAGAAAAATCTTATCCCCACAAAAGGGCAAAATCTATCCTCTAGGTTCACATATAATTCAAAATCACCTGTTAAAACTGAAGTTTAAATTAGAAATTCCAGATTTTCTAATCCTAACTTACAAATTCTATAATTTTCATTAATATTTATAAAAAAGAATTAGGGAAAATGACACAGTAAATAATAGGAAAAACTTACAAATTGTTGATGCTATTGGGCCATAGATGTAGTGGGTTTCATACCGAGTTGATAAAGCATCAGTGCCGATTTTTGCAATTTTGGCCTGGAGAAAAAGGGAGGTTAGGAATAATAAGATACTATGTAAATGCCATTAATTTACTGGGGATTTTAAAAAGTCAATTTTACTTTTTTTTTGGCATTAGAAAATCAAAATAAAATAAATGGTTAAATGAGAAATTTATTTTCAGTAAGATACATTGCCATCATGAAGAACAATTATTTACAGGAATGTATTACCTCATTTTGTGTTTCTACACTTTCTTTTCTCTTTCTCCTTCTTCCCTCCTTTCCTCTCTTTGTCCTCTTTCTCTCCCTTTCATCCTTCCTTCTAAAAAACATATCTTTCTTCTTCCTCTCATGTTTTTTTCTGGCTTCAGATTTTTGTCTCTTTCAAGTCAGTTTCTCCCTTGTTCATCCTTCCTTTGTCTTTATAGGTTCTACAGCTTCATAGGAATTTCTTCACATTTGATTTTAGCATACCAAGGAAAGTCAACTTCTTTAAAATAGCCCTGTTAGAGTTTTTCTACCAGAGGGGCATTTCATGACATTTAATACACATTAGTGTTTTGGCTTGAGTAATTTATTGGAATGAACTTCAGTGCAATAGAGTCACTAACATATTTGTACTCTAAATGAAGTTTTTGGGTTTTTTTAGTCTATGTGTATAATGTATATAATCAAGAAATAAGTGTTTTCTCTATCAATTTAGTTGCTGTGTTAGAACTCTTACTTTACCCAAAGTGGTTTGTTGCGTATATTTGTATTTTGTAATCCATAATACCATTTTCCTAAGGGCAGACTGAAATTGCATTGCTGTATCTTTGCATAAGTTATTCACACTCATGGGTTCAGGTTCTCAACTGTGGAGTTGTCGGGAAAGTCATGACGCATTTTTGCATTGAAAAACATAGAAAAATACGTCATGACTTTCCCAACGACCCAATAGATTGATTACATAAATGACTCCATAGGCCATATATTGCTTGTATATTTTCTTTTTTGCTCATACAAAGATGGTTTGAATGTTTGGGCCACATCTTTGCTCCAACTCAAAATTAAATGCCATTTTGCTGAAACAATTGACTAATGTCAGAATGACAACTGTGATCTCTTAATTAAATTTTTTTATTTTTTTTATTTTATGAGGCAGTATTTGAATCACAACTTTTACTGGGTGTATTATATTTGCCAACCATCATGTGATCTGGGACACTGAATTTCATCTGCTTTATTTCTTTTCTTCAACATCAATTTAAAATATTTATCCCTTTTTATGAATATTCATTTATTCACACTGCCAATTCTTATGAGTCATTGAAACTCATATGTAGATTCGTTTTTTTAAGCTAACATAAATTAGTTTTCCTAGAAAGGAAAAGGATGCTAATGAATCATAGTTCTGGAAAGAGTGTGTTCTTTAGTGAGAGGAAGATTCACAAACATTCTTTGGATAGTAAAAGAATTAATATTTCCAAATTGATCCAAAGAGAAAAAATACTATGGGACTCCTGAAGTCTAGTATTTCGGGGACAGGAATAGCAGATGTCTTCGCTGTTCTGTTAGGCTTTTGCTATGTGTGGTTTTACATATGAAGCATTGTAAACGTTTAACTACACAACTATCTGCATAGAAATGGGATTTCACTCTGGCTGGCCTAAACATTTCTTCCTACTGTCTTTGTCTTAGAATCACGTTGAAAGATTTTATTATCGCTATATTTTTAACACATGAAAAATTTATCTAAGGATTATGATTTTAACTCCAAGGTAAGCTTCCTTAGTTCTGTTCTTTGGTATTAAAATGTGGAATTCTTTTAACATAACCCACATGATGAACGAAGAACAGACTGAAAGTCAGTGGTGGTATCAGTGCACAAACCACAGGCTTTTTCTTACATACCAGGTCCTTGTGATTCGGTGGCAGTTCTGTTGTGTACCCGTAGGGAACCAGCAGCATCTGGGAGTAGGAGTGGATGGTGATGTAGGCCTTGATGAATTTCAGGTGGCTCCGAATGAAGTCAGTGACAGCTTTGGTCTCTTTCTCAGACTCTGGTGCGGGGCCCCGATAGGTCTCCTTACATGGGTTCTCAGTGTTAGGAGAAGCTGCAGGGGACATGGATGAGATCACAGTCTGCTCCCTATCAGTAAAGCCCCCCTTCTGATGTGGGCTCACAAAATATTTTCAACATTTTAGTCTTCCAGGTTTACAGGGCTGTGTCAATGTTTCTGGTGTCGCAGCCACTACAGAGTCACTTTGTACGCACAATTCAGAGTATAAAGGACAGTCCACTGGAATGTTCTTAGCCTTGTTTATTTTTCCTCCTTTTCCCAAGGTCACAGAAATAATACATTAGAAGCAGCCCAGCGCCTGGGGCCAGCTAGATACCAATTCTAATTCAGCCCCAGCTCTAACTTGCAGGGGGCTGGTGTAAATTACCTTCTTTGAGCCGGAGTTTCTTCAACCTGTTTCAGCAGGCAGCTTTCAATTAGGGATAGCTGTTATTGTCATATTCATTACAGTAGAATAGAATTAAAAGCTGAAGTGCTATTTTCAACAAAGTTAGGTAAAGTACAAATTTATGAACTGGGTTCTCCTTGAATATATGTGATGATAAAATCCTATTTGTGTAGCCACTACAGTATATCTGATGTAGCAGGCCTCTGCTTATTATTGTATTTCCATTAAACCTTTCACTCTCTTTGCCTCAGATGTTTATTTTCAGTAAACATCTGAAGACCTACCTGGTATGTTGGTTTTAACCATTGGTATTTCTCAACTTTTATCAGAGCAGAAAGAGAGGGACCTGAGACCTCTCTTCAGATTATCTGAATTTTTGTACATCTGCATGGTGCTTGATTTTTGGCAGGCTAGATATATTAAGTAAGAGATGGTTTGATAAACAACCCTGCTATCTACTTACTCCCATATAACAAAGCATTCATAATACTTCCATGGTAGTGATGGTTATCTTTCATTTTTAGATTAGAAAACTCACTCAGGGAACACATATCTTTAGTGGAATAAGTAGATGGTTTTACTAGATTCGGTGTCTAAACACTTTTTTTTTAATTAAAGTTTATTGAGGTGACAATGGTTAGTAAAGTTACATAGGTTTCAAGTGTGCGATTCTATAATACATTATCTCTGTATCACATTGTGTTTTTACCACCCAGAGTCAGTTCTCTTTCCATCACCATATATTTGACCCCATTTACCCTCATCTACTACCCCCCTCTCCCCGCTTACCCTCTGGTAACCACTAAACACTGTTTATAGTTATTTTCCTTGAGACCAAGTCAACTTACAGTTCCATGAGACGTTAAAGTTCCTGTTGAGGTCAGTGCCAATGCATTTGGAGTTTTGGTTCTTGGAACGATTTTTCCTCCACATGCGGTTCTGCAGGATTGAATGATGGAAGTATTTATAACAGATTAGGTTGCATTTTTCAATTTGATTTCAGATTCTGTCTGCAAGTGTCTACAGTTTTATTTGAAATCTATCTAGTTAACCTGAAGCCCTTTATTATAAAGAAAAATATATTTTCTTATGACTTGTACTATTTTTAGAAACATTGCTTTTTATATTAATATTCCGAGGCCTTGATAAAATAATTCAGTTAGTTTTAAAAACTGTTGATTAGTTCTCAGTATTAGAAAATGATCAACAATGTTCTGAAATTACTGACAATTTAAATTATATCTTCATTACATCTTTCACCATTTATAGATTCAGATATAATACAGGTCAAATTGTGATGGTTGGAGCATAATTTTCAGACAAGAACTTGATGTGATAGTATCTGATAGTTCATTGTTAATCTTGTTTAGCAACAGCAGGACAATAAAAGGATCCTGTTAAAAGACAGATGGATATCTGTGGCACTCTCTAACTTATTTTTTGGTACAATTATCCCTCCTCAAATTCTGTCCCCAGTGGATGAAATACAGTGACTTTTGCTTTGAAGTCAATGTGTTCATAATACCTTTAAATGGCTATATTCTTAGCTAGAATATGCCTTTGCCATGTTGTATAACATACATTTCCTTTATAATTACTGTTTTATTTCATTTTTCCACATTACCAGCTTCAGCAGCAAAAATTTCATATTGTTTCAAGGGCACCTACGCAACTAGGAAATGGTGCTTGCCTTAGTCTAAAATTGAGATTTTTAAAAATGTACTTTTCTGAATTAGAATTAACTGGTTTCCCAAATCTTAAATTTAATGTGTAACAATCCATGTGTATTAAGGTTAGTAAAGGATATATTATTTAAAAAAATTACAGAAGAGTACCTGTGTCCATGACCAAATATATCCATCAACGTTGAACACAGGAAGAACATAAAAATTCATTTGGTCCAGGAGCTTGGTCATGATTTTGTTTTTTCCATAAGTTTTGGTTGCCTGTAGGGATAGGAAAAAAATCAAGCTATTGGTGTAAAGTTTAGCAACCATGTGGAAAGCTGTGGTTATAATAGTAATAACTACGACTCCTTAAGTCATTTGCCCAAGGTCACATGATTTCTAACACATTTCCCCTAAACTGCACAAAAATAAATGACCCATATAGATGACAGAAAAAAAATGACACTTATTCAGACTATTGAAATTAATTGAACTGAACATTCTTTAAAGGATCATTTAATATTGAGACTTGTAGCATTCCAAATGTAGCACACAAGATACATTTCATAGGAAGAATAGAGGCCAAGTGAAAAATTAGCAGTGCAACATGTTTTAAATGGATTCTTTGCCTCACATCCTTTAAGTAAATATGGATTGAGTCTGTAAGCATCAGAATATGTAAATATCGGAGAGGATTCATAAATTAATTATAATTAAAGATAAAATGCTGTATTAATAAGAAACTCAAGTGTTTAGAAATTGACCAATTAACTTTTTTCCTCACATTTGACTGAAATTTCTCTAATTATCTGGACTTCTTATGGTGACCTCAAATCTCTTCATTCTTGGAAAATCTCTTCCGGGTAGATTTATATTGGAGCCAAGAGATGTTTTGTAGTCCTATGACATGTGTTCCTTTACGGGTTGAGTAAGGGGAGCTCTGGGACCTCAGCTGGAAGAGCTAAAACAACCACAGGGATAAATCAATTCTACTAGCAGATTCATTCCTAGTTAAACTGTCCATGATCAGAAAGCCACTGTCATGCTCATTCCATTAGTGTCATGTGCAAAAGCTACAGAAAGAGGAAGTTAAAAGACAGTAGGAGTCAGAATACAATAGATAATGGAGTGAGAGGAATAGCAAACATATAAACTTTAAAAA
>NW_017732345.1:171246-186646 GCF_001890085.2 Hipposideros armiger | reverse complement strand
AAAAAAATGTCTTTTAGTTTTAAAAACTGTCAGCTGGATTTTAAGAAGCTGGAAGGAAGGTGTCAATTTTATAAAAACTGAATGCTGAGTGAAATCCAGAGCATTTATTTATTTCCTGACAGCTCCAAACATGGGCTCTTCTAGTTAAGTGGAACTGCTGCCACTCAGTGAAGTGCAAGAGGCCTGACAATCAAAGCGGAATTGGATGAGTGTTCCAACTCACTTACCTGATAGACAAACCACTGGCAGAATGCCGGGGAGATCCATTCTCGTGCATGAATTCCACAGTCCATAAAAATAGCCTTTCTTCTTTCATCCTTTTTCCCAACCTATTTAAAAATGAAGTTGAGGAATTATTTGCATGAACTCACACATTGATCCCTGGTTTTCCAATAACGCATTCATATTCTCAGAGCAATTCTTTCCCCTGTCTTCTGTTGAATGAGTGTGTAAACACATATTGTTCTCAGGAAGGACCATGGCATATATCCTTAAATGTCTATACATAATCCATAATCGATTACATAGTATATATTTCAAAAGTTTTCCTTAGTATCAGAGTTGCCGTTAGGGTTTTGGGGTTTGTTTTGTTTTTGTATCACAATCTACTGTTTTTCTTGTTTCACTGCTAACATTCTTTTGTCTGAAAAATAGATTATAAAGTTGTTTCTGTTTCTGCCATTTCCTTTCGTTTTTCTGTCTTGATATACTGGGGATGTTTCTCCTGGAGTGGAAAGGATTTTGTAGCTGTGTTTGCAGTGGGGAAGAGGAATAGTAGTTGGATATTTGAAGGGCTGTCATTTTGAAGAGAAGTTAGATTTGTTTTGAGTGGTTGGAGAGAATGAATGGATGGGAGTTCAGAGTAAGGAAGGGCTTCCCAGTTATTAAGGGGATGCTTCAGGGAGCAGTGGCTTTGGATGTACAAAGATCCAGCAACAGCTGAATGACAATTGTCAGCGTGGTTAGGGAAGGGAATCTCCCATCAACATGGGGCTGAAATGCCTCACTTACTGGGATCCTATGATTTTATGATTCTTAAATTTCTCTTCTCTCCATGACATTTTAGTCATCAGCTTCACTGAACTTTAATAGATGGAAAACTGTTTAATACACCAGCAACATCATAAACTCTTATAGTAAAAATACAGGATAAGATATTTGTCTGGGTTTGACCACTGTGTCTGACAAATGGTTTAATTAGGGACGTTCTTGGTTCCACCTAAAACAACCTGTTACTTCTCTTCCTGAATGGATGTCTAGGGCTTAAATGTTCTTTAAAAAAATTATTGTATCAAAATTATTTCAAAAAGTAACTTTTAAACTCATGGTTTTCAACAATAATAAAAATCAGTAGTTCTTGAATAATTTTTACCTTGAGAATATATAGTGGATTATCTTCAACAGTAGTTCCAATTTTAATACGAGAGACCATTTCAGGACGCTTGTGAACCATTTTTTCAGTCCAAGCAACAATCTTAAGAGCAAAACCAATTTGAGGAATTAGAAAAAAGAAAACTAAGTGACAGCTGACAGAAAATGTTGAGGATAACCCCCCTTATTTTTCTTTTTTCTTGAAAGCACAGACATTACATACTGTACCTTGTCCCAGTTATTGTATTTTGCATAGCTGTGCCTGCCTGGGATATCTTCTTTAACATCAAACTGTTTCTCAATCTCTTCTTGTAGATTACGAATCAAGATTCTGTTTGACAAGGGAATGATAAAATACACATTTACTGGAGAAAGAAAAACAGTTATCTTTCATTTGCAGACATTTTTCTCTTCCTTTTTCTTTATCTTAGATCATGTTTTCCCTGTTTCTTGATTATTCACTAACGATTTTCTTTAGACGTGTCATGTGTCTTGCTTCATATCTTCCCATTTATCGAGAGCTGTGCTGTCCAATATAATGATCTACAGCTGCACATGGCTCTAAAGCCCTTACAATAGGGCTTGTCCAAAAATAGAGGTTGCTGTACATGTAAAATATCTTACTAATAAGTTATATTCATTACATGTTGAAGTGATATTTTGGATATGTTGGATTACATAAAATATTTTGTTAAAATTTTGCCAGTTGCTTTTTACTTTTTTAATGTGGCTACTAGACTATTTAAAATTACACGTGTGGTTTGCATTACACTGCTATTGGTCAGCACTGATCTATAGTCACTCCAAGTCTTTCTTCAGAGCACACACACATTCACAAACACATAACCCAGGCAACAAGGGATATTCTTCTGCATAAATCTACTTACTGTCTCATCATTTCACACTTTGAGAGCTGGGAGAAATGTGAGTAACAACAATAGCAAGTAAGTACTTACTCTGCACTCACCACATGCCAGCCATTGCTCTAACTAACTTATGCACATTAACTCATTTCATCTTCACATGAGATTATTATCCTCATTTTACAGATGAGAAAACTGAGGCAGAAAGCATTTAAATAACTTGCCCATGGTTACAGAGCTAGAAATTGGCCAGGCTGGTCTAGAGAGGGTGAAATAAGATGCAGGAAGAGTCACTGGGAGGGTAGGTTGGGGCCCAGAAGGTTGTTTCTCTACCCTTTTACCTGTTTCATCTCTTCCTGAGCTATCTCACCTCATCACCTCCTTACTTCCTGAATCCCACAGCTCTAATGGCAGCCTAATAGCTGTGCACATTTGTATCTCCAGTTCTGGCCTCTCCTCTGAATTGCCTCTCACTAACCTTTTCCCCTTCCTCTCCTGTGGCTTGCACACTCAACTGTCTACTTGACATTTTTCATCTGCACGTTCATTTAATATGGTCCAGGTACTGCTTTATACACATTATTTTCTTTTGTCTTATCAGTATTACTACCGTTTTATAGATGGGGACATTATTGCTCAGAAAGTTTAAATACATAGAAGTAAATGTCTAACTGTTACATTGTTTTGTATACCTGAAACTAAAACAAAACAAAACAAAAAAACTCCTGGAAGACAAAAAAAAAAAAAAAGTTTAAATACAATTTATGCATTGAATGACAGCTTGTCTGACTTCAAGATTTATGTTTCAAAAATACCATTGTCATCATATACACAAATATTTTAGTATATTTTGTCTGTTTAGGGATTTTCTGTTGTGCTCTATTGATCTGTTTTCCTGCTCTTGTGTAAGCACTAAATCATATTTAATTATGGTTTTAATATTGAATTTTAATATTTTATTAAGTGTCTCCTTATCTTGTTTTCAAAATTTTTGAGTAATTTTACCTGTGTTTAATGAACATTTTGTCAGAATTACTTTAAAATTATTAGGAAAATTGGCTTTTGATTAAAATTATATTAAATTATGAATATGTTTGAGAAGAATCTTATTAATAGTAAACTATACTATAGCTTTATTTGATTTTTCAGTAAAATTTTGTATATTTTGTTCATTGTGAGTGGTTTTTCTGTTGTAAACACATGGACTGGTTATTACTGATATATTTAAAAAATGTATTGCTTTGCTTATAAGTATATAAGTATAAGTATATATTAGGCACTGTATTAGTTTAAAAACTATCCTTTTACTTCTAAGATTTTTTAGAGTTTAAACTCTATGTCTTTAGAGTTTCCTGTGTAGTTATTTCTTCTGCAAAAATTATACTTTCTACTTTTTTCCAATAGCTATTTGTTTTTCTTTATTGCATTGGCTAAGCTCTCTAGAAAATGGAAATAATAGTGGTGAAAAAGGGTGTTTTATTTTTTTCCTGGTTTTAACAAGAAAATCTGTCTTTCGTCATTAAGTGTAATATTGATTGCCGTTTTGAGATTAATATGGCAGTGTCTATTTATATGATCCAATTATTATCCATTGATGTATGGTTGCATTAAAATTTATTATTAGATACTTTAATATGTTAAATATTATGTTGCATACACAGGAGATTTACAAACACCCTCACAAAAAAGCCTTGTTCCTCTTATTTTAGAAACAGTTATAAAAAGCTTATTTAACCTAGGAATGCATTGGATACAGGGAAAACGACTTGCACGAAGCAAGCATACTATCAGTAGGTGACAGCTGACAGCAAAAGAAAAAGAAAGCAAAGTAAAACTCCAGAGTCAGAAGGACTTAGGAAACACAGGGTCAGATATAACTCCAAATGAACCAAAATATTTTGGGAACTTAAATAGCCCTTGAGGATAGCATTCTCTTACAACGTAGCATGAAAATCTGTGTTGATAATTATAATCGCTCAACCAAAGGTAAAGTGTATTCAGCATATGTACTCTATTTTGCAGAGTAGAGAACTGAGGTTTATAATGGAAATATTTTGTGAAATATTTAAAATAAAGGGTTTTTAAAGTTGTATTTATCTGAACAACTTCTTTATTTGGATTGTCTCCCTTTCCATTGACATCATATAAAAAAAGCAATTCCCTACTTTTGTTGATGAAACACATATGTATTTTCCTTCTATTAACAATGAGTCCTGTGTAGAAAGATGCTGTCTATTTTTAAACATTTTTTTTAGTCATTTAGGACAGTGTCATGTACTCTTTCGTTTCCATAAATCAATCCTATCAATAAGGAAGCAGGAATCTAGTGGGAAGAGACTTGGTGGTCACACATTCTTGGATTTCAACCCCAGTTTGTCTACTTAATACTTACTGTGATATTGGATGGCTAACTATCTCTCTGATTTTCAGTGTACTCACTTTTACAATAGTACCAAACATACCAGCCAGGATTGCGGTGAGGATGAAACTGAGTGAAATATGAAAGGTCCTTGGCATGCCACAGGTACTCAGTGAACTTCAGTATAATAGTGTAGATGAGTCACAGAACTGACAACCACTTCACAGTTTTAACATGTCTTTAAGCCAGGCTTTGATGGTTTGCACTCGTTAGACCCTGATTTCCTCAATTTCTTATGATAATGAACTGTGACACAGCAATACCCACTCTTCCTGTGGTTTCTTCTTGCTGATTGACTGACCTGAGTTGGGAGGCAGAGCATAAATGAGGTATACTCCTAATTAGAGTTTATTTAGCACAGGAGACCAAGTACTGCTCATGAATATTGCTTGCCATTAAAGCACTGACAAGCACATTATAATGCACATTATATGTACTTCACTCTTTGCTTGTCTTTTGATTTACAGTGAATCTGGGATTTCTGAGACAAATTGTGACACCAATTTTGGAATCGGTGGGACATGTTGCGCTAAAACTCACAGGAAGCCTGAGAAGGTTGAAAGTTATATTTTGGGTGGTCTCTGTAGGCCTAATTAATTGTTTTAAGGTCTGAGAGCATGTGGCTTTTGCTTCACCTGCGTTAATAGAAGTAGAGGAACCAGGCAAAGGAGAAATTTTATGGTCCCAAAGGTTGATTTGTAACATAAGGCAGTATTAATTAGTCACAGGAAGTTTGTATCTAAGAATAGTTTTAGACGTAAGCTCACATTAATTTTGTTCTTGTGATAACAGCAGCAATAGAAAGCCATGTGAGCTGAAATATGGCCTTTCCACAAATGCAGCTGCACGAAGACATCAGAATGGTGCCAGATTGTTGCTGATAGGACTAGAAATTAAGCCTAAGGTTGAAAATTAAGAACTAGGGCAGATGTTATTTTCATGAGCCTTCCAGTAACCAGCAGCCAGGTTTAGGCAGATATAGCCAAATTATTTTCTCTCATCTATTATTTTAGCACTCCAAGATTTGCTTAATTTATTAAAACTATATCTAAATGTAGGTGAAAGGATAAATATTTATTACTGAGGATTTAATGATATAAATGGCTAATGCTTATTCAGTCTTTCTTATGTGCCAGTCACTCTGCTTAGCATGGTATTTACATTTTATCTTTTAATCTTCACTTCTACACTATTAATTGGATACCATTATCATCCTCATTTTTATAGAGGTTAGGTAGATTTCCAAAGTTCTCACAACTGGTAAATTACAGAAGTTGAGATTTGAACATAGAGATGTCTGCCCTCTAGCTGTGAACCAATATACAACAAGGCCTCCAGCACAAGAAATGGAATCTCTGAGTATTGCCTTCTGACCTGTCATTTTCTTAGTCTGCCGAGGCTTGTACAAAGTTTGCCCGGTTGACCAGCTCTCCTGGAAACCTGTGTCTCAATGTCAGGGAGCAGAGAAGTTAAGAGAAGAGGTGAGGTGAATCCTATTTTGACAATTTCAAGGCGCCCCCTTCTGCTGCTTTTAGAGAGGAACAAAGAAGGAATGGAGAACTGTGGGCCAGTGGGCAGCGGTCCCCTCTTACCTGCAGTTTCTCTTTCTGTGCTTTCAGTTTCCCACCGTCAACTGTGTTCCAAAAATATTAAATGGAAAATTCCAGAGATAATTCACAAGCTTTAAATTGTGTGCCACTCTGGGTACCTCATTTCATTTTATCTCGTAGTTATTGTATCATTTAACATCACAGGAAGAAGGGGAGTATAGTACAATAAAATATTTTGAGAGAGAGAGAGACCATATTCACATAACTTTTATTATAGTATATTGTTATAATTGTTTATTATTAGTTATTGTTAATCTCTTATGGTGCTTATTTTATAAATTAGACTTTATCATAGGTATATATGTATGGGAAAAACCGTGTGTGTGCACGTGCGGGCAGTGGGGAAGGATGTTTCAGGGAGGCACAGTCATTGGCATCTTATAGACTGGTCTGGACTTCTGCCCCTCCCCCATGTCCACATTCCAGCAGGGTAGGGGCTACTCAGAAAGCATGATTTCAGGTTTCCACAAGATGTCATTTGCTCCCAGTAACTCCTTAACCGGGTTATCATACATGTGTATCAAACTCAGCACTGTACTGACATGGAATTCCCAACATTTGAGGCATTCCTCTGTGTTGGATAATAAATTTTAAGGCATTAATTTATTCACTAGAAAGGAAAGGGAGCATCTAGTGATAGCCTGTCATTATCCTCTATTGCAGTGTGTGTGTGCGTGTGTGTGTGTGTGTGTGTGTGTGTTCTCCCGTACAGACACACACAATTGTGTAACACATGTATAAGTAGTCTTTCCTCCACTTGATTTAATAGAAGTAAAGGAACCAGGCAAAAAGTGATTTTATATTCCCAGTCAATCTGCATGAAACACCATTTTAAAGATGAAGAAAATGAGGTGGAGAGAAGTTGAATCAATTGTCAGTGTTAACTACCTACTAATGCTTGTTTTAAATAGGGCTGGACAGCCTCGCTCCAGAATCCACATTCTTACCGACCCCACTCTTCTGTTTTCTACCACGACCAACATCTCTCCAACATCTGTCTGTAGCAGGTAGCTACAGACTTGTTTTACTCTTGGGCAAGTGATATATGAAAACATAGAGCAGAAGGAAAAATGGATAGGATGAGATATGAGAATGATTTATTTGATGAAATACTTATTTTATAGGACCATGTATATACTTGGAATATGAGTTTGTGTCTTACTGAATATTATTAGTATTCATATGAGGTGTTGAGATGGCTGTGTCAGTTTGGTATATTATCTCTTTTGCATTCCTCCCTAATCTTAGGTGGATCTTAATGAGATTCTACTTAATTATATCATTTGAGTTTTATTATTAATAGTGCTTTTTCTGAATTGCCTTTCATTTATTTTATAATTTTAACTTTTGATCAAAGTAAAGATAGTCTAAAATATATCTAAAATACAGATATCTAAAATATAAAAAAAATCTGTAAAAACTCTAGGGTTTTTAACTGCTGAATCTAAATATGGTGTCTGTCCCTTTATTCTCAGCTCAATGGATGTGCTTTCTTTTAGACATTTATTCAACAGTCTGTTCAGGTTATATGTATATTTTATTTTATTTTATTTTATTTGGCCTTTTATAATTTTGTAAAAGTGTAAATAAAAAGGGAACAAACATGCTACTTTAAAATCAAATCTGTCTTAGTAATTTAAGTTTCTGAAAATTAAAAAAAAGTCACACACAGATGCTTTAAACAAAATAGTGGTTTATATGCACTGTCTAATGAAGGCTGTCTAAGTAAATCATTGTGTCAAAGCAGCCTCTTAGTGTGGTTTTATTCAGACTCGTGTTTGGGTCCAACCAGATATTTCTGTACTTAGAACCCTCTTCTGCTACTGACTGACGCCAAGTAACACATGTAATTAATATGCAGATAAAATTATCTATATAATTAGTACTAGGAGACAAGGTTTTAAGTAGTTCTTGTCTGCACAGATCACTTTACATATTTATATTTCTGAGGAAGGTAACTAATTATGTGGCTTTCCCACAACGGTGGCTAATTTGGACTAATTTCTAGAAAGCGTGTCCTAATTAGATAAAACTAATTTTTATAGGTATCTTAACCCTTTGGTTCTTATCGCAAGAAAGTATCTTGGCCTAAGACAAAGTGAAAAAACACCATTTGTGAGGATCTGAATTTAGACCTCTGGTTGAGTAAGAATTGTTTCAGGGTGGGAGAGGCCTTATAGAGGACCAAAGAGGAGGGAGGGCTGATGGGAGCTGTTTGATAAAATGGGAGGAGATAAGCCATCTGCCTGGGTGTCTTCCCTCGCAGTGATTTATTCCACTATCCACACTCATGTCAAGCAACTAGGTTTTTGTCTACATTACTAGGGTATTAAGTAAAACCTTGGATTGAGAGTAACTTGGTTTGCGAGTGTTTTGCAAGATGAGCAAACATTTCTAATACATTTTAACTTGGTAAATGAGCAAAGTCTTGCAATACGAGTAGTTTGTTTCTGGAATGAATTATGCTCGCAAACCAAGGTATATTACTGTATTTCATTTTTCCCCTGCTGTTCAAACCAAATTCTACAAAATTGGTCAGCTAAAATTTATCTTAGCTTGGGCTGGCTTCTTTGCAAGGATTGGTTGATTACAGGAATCAGGTCTATCTTAATAGATATATTAATTAATAGATATAATCCTGGTCAGGTCTATGTTAATAAAGTGAAGAGTGTAATAATCAAGGCACACATTCGAGAAGCCTGGATGTGGAGTGAAAAAAGAGACACAGTTACCAGGAGGTATATAGGGTGGAGGGGTGATGTCTTCTAGATGAAAGAATCAATATGTCCTCTGGACCTTAGCATAAGCAGGGTCCATAATGCACTGCTTAGTTCTGTGATCTTGGAGGTATATTTATAAAGTGTCTATTCTAATTTAATGCTGCAATTTATATAAGTATAGAAAAGCCCATATCAATAAACTACTTAAAAAGAATCAAATGCTGGTATAAATTTATTTTGAATATGTTCTTCCCATTTATTAACTTCTACATTTGTTTCACATCCCTCTTGATAAAACAGCAAAAACAAAGACAGAGGTCAACAGCAGCCTGCTGCTTTTTAAGCCATTCAGCCACAAACGAGAATGCTTTTTGTTTACTTGTCTTACATATGCCTTTCCTTAATTTCAGTAGGGTTTATATTTATTAAGGATATTGTAGCAATGTCATAAATACAGCCAAGCTGTGATGAGCAGCAGCACATCTTACTCTGCAACATGTTATAGGATCTTTGTCTCAGCTGGAAGAAGGGCCTTTTGAGTTCTAGCACTAAGTGAGGTAGTGGGGGCAGAAATAGCAAGTCAGGAAGAAAGAACTAGTGCTTAGCAGTGTTTGGAGTGGTGAGGGTCTTGGTAAAGGGGACCCCTAGGATGACAAGGGCTGGGGGAGTTAAAATTGGACCCCTTAGTACATCAAATTGCTAAACCTTTGACATTATACAAACACATTTTGTTTTCTATGTTGTGTTGACTTGTCATGTTCGTCATTGGGTCCCTGCTTGTTCACTGCCCTGGGGACCAGACTGCACATGGCCCATGGCTGGTGCCAAGACATCCTAATTTCCCCTTATTTCTTCTCTGTGGAACAGCAATGACTCACTTTGGCATCTTTGGCCAAAAATTCTCTCCTCTTGGATTTAAGGCTTATTGCATTGCTTTTGCTTTCTCTGAGGGAGAATTTCTTTCATAAAGAATTACTTATCTGCTATGTATTTTACATTCCCTCATCTCTTACTTAAAGTCGAACACTTATTATTTGGGTCTCCTTTTATGTATCAGGAGAATTCAAATACAAAAGCATGGTGCTGGTTGTCACCAGTAGCGTCTGAGCTCTGGGTTGATTACCTGTCAGGATGAGGAGTGTGGCTAAAGCATCCCTGCCTGCTCATGGGCACTCTGTCCTCACAGGGGCTGGCTTTTGGAGATGGCAGGTATAGATAATTGTTATTCTTGCGGATCAGAGCAAACATAGGATGGCAGTGGAGCAGCCAAATTTGATTTCATCACCTCTATAAGCAGGCCTCAACAGTCTGTTTGGAAGTAACTATGATTTTATCTCATAGTAGAGCTTTCTTTTTTTTTATTTCCCAATTAAAAAATAGTACTTCTCTTTCAATTTCAAGACTCCCCAAACTTTGAGTATCCAACACCTTTGAATATTGAATAATGGGACTTACTCATAGTGCATTTGATTTTGATCCAGGGCAGACTGGATGGACTGGGATTCCTCTTCACTAACTTGGAAATCCACTGTCATGTTAGGAGCTACGTGGTGGGCGGCATCAGGATACCAGAAATCAAGCTGTGGAGACAGGTTCAGTGTTAGTCACAGTTGTTTATTTGCTTACCCCGCACTTGTTTGTGAAGAAATGACTGTGTCATACACCATGAAAGGAGTTTGGATTCAATGTGACTAAGGTATGGACGCTTCTCTTAATAAACTTATGAGATGTTTGCAAATATATTTCAGAACTGTTCAATATTAGGGAGTGGGAAAGTAACCATTTGTGCTGATCACTTTTTCAAGACATAGTACCTATAAATACAAAAAGAATGAGCAGCTTTTAGTTAATCTGTTTGCTTTCACTATCTTGGGCTAGATTGGGGTTGTTTCACAATTGATTTAGCCACAGCATCTGTCTCTAACTGGGCATATAAATTAAATATATGGCTCCCCACCCCACTTCCCAATTCAGGTCTCAAAATCAAATGTCCCTGTAAACTCTGGAATTCCTGGAACGTTTGTCTCTTAACAGAAGGCATAATATGCAGTCCTCTAATTTTTCTAGTGGTATGTCCTCGGGCAAGTTCTTAAAACTCCGAGTTTCAGTTTGCTCCCCTGAAAAATCAGGCTAAAAGGGCTCAGTTGGGAGTGTTGTGAAGACTCTGAAATAGCTGTGAGGCCTGGGGCATGCAGGCACTTAACTGTGATTTCCCTTCTCCTTCTCTTCCTCTTGATAAAAAGTTCAGAAATTTGGTGAATGGGCTCTGAAAGATAGCATTCAGGTTAAGATAACTTTGAGAATATTTAAATTCTTGTTGTTCTTCAAAATCATAATCAATTATGAAACCAAATGAAGGTCCGCTCTCCAACCAATTGTGAAGGAAATGTTCAATTTCCAGCCTTTCCACCAATGGCCATGTCTACCTGGCTGTTTTAGAGTTGAATCCCATTCTACCTCCAGGTCAATCATTTTGAGACTGCTACGAACTAACTAATATTACTGGTTTAGTTTGATCAAAAACCTACAGATGAGATGGACGAGTGAGAGATGTAGTGTGATTTAAAGGCGAGTGAGGCAGCCATCTATCTAATCGTCATAGCGGTTTCTCTATTCTGGTGGTAATGTGAATGCAGTCAGAGTCCAGGGCTCAGTGAACTTTTATGAGCATTAATTAAGCACTGGGCCCAGAGCCGGGTGCCACCACTGTAAAGGCCAACAGAGAGTTTATGAGAAGCGGGAAGCATAGTGTGAGAGACAGCCACATGTGCATGCCACCACACCGAGGGATGCCAGGGAGAAGCACAGGTGTTCCAGGAGCACGAGATAATCCAAACTGGGTTGTGAGAGGGGATGGACAGAGAAGACTGCCTGTAGGAGACACTGCCTGAGTTGGTCTTGAAGAATAAGAGTTAGCCTTGGAAAGAAGGAGACATTCCCCCTGAAAAGAGGTGTGCAGGGCCCAGTGGGTGAGTCTTTGGTGTTCATGGAATTTGAGTGGTGAGAGAGAGGGCAGGGGAGGAGGAGGCTGCAGAGGCTGGCAGTCTGGCAGTTCATGAAGACTTTAATGCTACACCAATTACAATAGAAAATGCTTCTCCGGTGCTTATTACGGCCAGGTCACTTCTGAGCACTCCCCAAGTATTAGCTCACTTAGTTTATATAACAACCTTAGTCAGGAAGTAGGTATGAAAATTATCCCATTTGATGGAGAAGGAACTTGAGACCCGGAGAAGTTAACTAACCTGTCCAAGGCCACAGAGCTGGGATTAAAACCTCTGAACACCATACTCTTTCCATACTCAGCTGCCTCTCATGAAAAAGCTTTAAATGGAGGAATGCAACCATCAAGTTTTAGAGAGAGCAGTGAGGTTGCAGTGTGACCTGGCTTTGTGGGAGGGAGGACTAGAACCCTGAATACTAGTTAAGGGGCTATTGAAATTGTCCCAGCAGGAGACAGAATAAACAGGAACTTGGCAGTGGCAGGGGAATAGAGAAAAATGTGGATTTGAACAGGAATTAGAGGAGGTGGAACTTTTGATTGATTTGATGTGGAGATACAGGTGTGTGTGACTAGAATAAACCTCAGATTCAGTTCTGGGTTTAAATCTATTGTTGATCATTTAATTACTGTCTTTGAACTTCGATTCTTATGTTTTAAACAGGTTAAATTATGACACTGACATTGAAGATCTGTTGGAGAATTTGAAATGACGTATGTGAGGTGGCTGGCACAATGCACCTTTTGTGTAGGAGCAGCTGAATCAGTGGTGCAATGATTATGTTAGCCTGTTGGATTTTAAAAGACTGCTGTAACGTTATAAGTTTCCTGCTCTCAGAAAGGGTCATGTCTTGATGTTACCAATCGGGTCCTTCATGTTATCAGCTAATAGTTTAGCAGAAATTATGCCTCCGTGGAAGGTCAGGGTGGGAGTGAGCACGGTGGAGGGGCACAGACTGCAGGGAGGGAAAAGAGGCCCTGGAAAAGGTGTCTGACAGTTGCAGCTAGAGAAAGGTCGAGTTTGCAAAGCTTTGGGGGAGGAAAATGCAAGCAGTAACCTGGGAAAAACAAAAACAAAAACAAGGAGGATTGGCAGGCGATGGGCGGGATCATCCAAGTACCTCCTGCCTCTTGCCCTTGGCTTTGTCTTCAGGCATTAGACAAAAATAAAGAAACAGCAGCTTTTACAGAACAGATGAAATGATGAGCTATTTCTCTAACTGCTTTACCTGGTTGGTTTGGGCCAAGTCCTTTATGAGATTTGCTTGTTTTTCATCCCGGGGCTTCACACGAAGCACCTTCTCCCTTTAATGTAAAAGATGAAAAATGTGAGCTGTAAAGAGGCGTTCCTTAATGGTCTTCTCACACGGAGACTGGAATACACCGTGGTGACACTTACCTGTCAAAGCGGACGGGAGCAATCGCAAGGGTGGTAGCGATCAAACCTACAGGCAAGACGAACCACATGGTCCTTCTTTGCCTGTCCCCAGACCCTCTGCCTGCTTTATGCCTCAGCTCTTATCTGAGGGAGCAGCTGACTTCCTGTTAGGGCTCTGGTGGGTGAAATCCACCCCGCCCCCCCCCCACACACACACCTTGTGTGTTCTAGTTGGGGAGTAAGGGGTAAGATGGCAACAGTAACACTAAAGCCATGCTACTCATATACCTTTTACAATAGGGAATACCCATTTTACAGGTGGGATGGGAGGCAAATTCTTTTTTTAGCTAATAACTTGCCCAAGGTAGCAGAACTATTAATAGTATGTTCACAGAGCTGGGATTTGAACCCAGTTCTTGGTTCTAAAATATGACTCTGCCATTTGCTTGAATTGAATGATGAAAGGAACCAGTTTAAATTTGCACTCAGAACCTGACATGAATTTGGGTGTCTGGCCACAGAACTTTGGGGGGTGGTCCTTAATTACAAAAAATATGTTTTTGAAGCTACATTATACATTGTTAAATTTAAAACATTTAAATTACAAAATATGTTGACTACACTAAAATATTTTAAATAATCTGGAAAACACTGATGTGTTCACTATCTAGATTTTCTGATGGTTATGCTTTTGCCATTTGTGCTCTGTGCCTCTCCTTGTAAGGGAGTAAACGTTGCAGAAGAGCTAAGCAGCCCATCCCCACTTCTGCCCTTCTCCTCCCGCTGTCCTCTGAGGGAGCCGCTGTGCCTAAAGCCACTCGAGGCCTTCTAGAGGGTAAGATACCATAGCGTTGCTCAAATGTTTATACATTGGCTGCTGTCTTCAGAATCTTGATGCTGTAGGTGCCCAGAAAATGCTTTTTAAAGGTTGAATTAATGGAAGTCATTTATAGGCCATTTTAAACAGTATCCTGTGGGCTATGTCTTTGATCTTGAACACAACTCTGTTAATTATGGGTGATTTGGGAGAAGGCAACAACTTTACCAGAATCATAGGTAATATGACAGAGTGAGTTTAGTTAATCAGATAACTTATTAGAATTTCCTTTTAAAAACTACATCTTCACATTGACAAATGTATAGGTGGTCATATATGAAACTTCTCAGTCATGGTTGCATATTTTTATTATCAAAAATAATATTTTGGGGAGATTATAAGTTATAAATAGCAATAACTTCATTCCTCTCCATCTGATAGGTATGTGATACAATATAGTACTTTCTTTTATTCCCCCAAAGGTCCCTTTGCCCCAACCCTGCAGGTAAGGAAGAGGAGGGTTTTATAAATGGTGTCATGTTCTTGACATTGGACAAGCTCATTAGCCCTGGAAACTCCCAAAGCAAATGCTTATTCCATTGCTTCTAAGGGTCTGTTTGGCAGGGGTACAGAGGAAAAGAGGAGAGCTTAACTTTGGACTTTGATGTAACCTCAGAGGTGCTCCCAAAAGCTGGCTGCTTCACTTTGAGCAGGCTGCCTAGTCATTCTGGTCCTTGGTTTCCTCATCTGTAAAATGGGGATGCAAATGTGACCCTGAAAAGTGGCTGTGAGGGCTAAAAGAGATAGCATATGTAAGGGACTTGGGGGACTTGGCGTGTGGTAGGTGCGGAAAAATATACACGCCCATGCCCTCTAGGGAATTGATAGAGTCACCAGGTTCTGTAAACAGACTTACATTGGCCACCTTCAGGCTGTGGAACTGAGGAATATCAGCTTGTATCTCCTGGTAAATTAAAATGTGGTGACCTGTAGGGGTAAAGTATCTGGCTGTATTCATTTCAGTGTGGACTACTTCAGGGACATTTCATGTAAGTGCTTTGCTTTTTGGAGTTTTATTTTCTGACTCTAAAAGTAATAAATACTCATTGAAAATAATTTAGCAAATTACAGAAAAGTTGGAAGAAAATAAAAATCAGCCTTAATTCTAGCGTTCTGATATATTTTATTGAAGCCTTTTTCTGTGTGATTAGTTTTAAAATC
>NW_017732345.1:121371-169346 GCF_001890085.2 Hipposideros armiger | reverse complement strand
TTTTTTTGCACTTAAAAATGTCTCTTTCTCTTCCTATTTAAATAGTGTATTACTAAATTATTATGAAGAGGATTGCTTCACAAATTGTAGCTGCTGCGTTGCTACCATCTAGTGGACAGTTAATACAATTAATCATTCTTTGGTTTGACAACTTCTAAAGAAACCTTTGTGACTTCAAAGGATTCTTTTTTGTTTTGTTTTCTGTCATATACTATCATTTTTTATTTACTAAGTTTTTTATTGAGGTAACATTGATTAATAACATTATAGAAATTTGGGGTGTACTACATTATAAATCGATATCTATATACTCTTGTGTGCTCTTTCGGTGGTAAGCACACAATAGAATTCTTTTTTGAATAAAATACTGTTATTGATATTTCAATATATTATACTAGAGGTAGAGTCCTATTTTTCTTGAATCCACATAGAAGACAATGAACTATGTGCTATGATTTTAAAGTAAGAGATGCCCTCAAATTATAACTAAGTATATATTACGTTTTAGAATTTGAGCTTTGCACAGTACTCTCCAACATTAGCATGTTCAGTTCTAATTCTGTAAAAAGTCAAGTCATGGAGTGATTCTGGTGCAGCCAAGGTTCCTGGCATTCTCTCTGCTTTTCACATCTTCCCCTGGTTGGTGTTTTAAAAACTGATCATGTCAGTTACAACTTAATGTTGTTAATGGCTTCCCGTTGTTCCTAGACCAGTGTTCCAAATCCTCAAGGTGACCTCTAAGATCTGCCTGAGATGGTTTCCATCTCCCTCCTCAGCTCCAACGCAAGCCCCTCTCTCCTCAGCTCTCTCAGTTCCACCCTATCTGGCTTTCTTCTTCCAGGATCTGAATAGTGACAGGGCCTGGAAGGGGTGCTCCCTTTGTCCAGCTAACTGTGACTTAGTCTTCAGTTTTAGCACTTCTTGAGAGAGCCTTCTCCCCACATCATGTCGATATACCTTTTAGATGTTCTTTTGATGTAGTTTGTGCTACACTTACTTGCATAATATAAATTAAATAATGAATTATTAAATAATCAGTTAAATAACTAATTATTTGTTTCATGTCTGTCTGCCTAAATGGCCTATGTAACCACTAAGGGCAGAAATGTTATCTTTCTTTGTCATTGTTCTGTCCTCAATTGCTTAGCAAAGTGCTTGGCACGTAGTAGACAGTTCATAAAATAACTTGAATGAGCTGAGATGAGAGTTAAACCAAGAGGATCTTCTCACCTATACTATGTTTTAAACCCTAAATTTCCCCTTATATTTATTTTTTCTCGTAAGCCCCCCCACCACCACCACCATTATAACGCGTGTGTCTGTACTCTGCAGTGCTGGCCATCCCCTGAGGACTTTAATTTTGATATAGCTGACCCACCACACCATTACCTGTGCACAGCTGGCTTCATCATTTGTTCCTACCATTTCTTCTCAAAGAGCGAGTCTGTCAGGTTTTCTAGTTATAATGATTCACGTTTATTATGACAAATATTAAAAGATCCAAGTAATTTAATAGACCCAGAAGCCTAAAAGAAGGATTGGGATCTGGAAACATCCAGGCAAACACAAATTAGAATTCAGGGTAGAAAAGAAACAAAGCGTGAGCATTTTGAAATCAGGCTCTCGGCATTTTCGACTAGTACATGTGCTCCAGGACGTAGCCGGCAATGTGCTTGATGGCCAGCATCATCTCCTCACAGGTTGGCCGGATCTGGGACTCCGGAAGGGTGAAGCCATATCTGCCTTTATCCCGGAGTTCAAAGGTGAAGGAGTATTTGATTCCTTGGTCATAAGCCCAGTCGTCAGAGCCTCCAGCAGCAGGATCTGAAATGTGCAAGCAGCAAACAAGGGATGATCTTGACATCTAAAGGACATTTTTAAACGTGCCAGCTTCCTTTTATAATTACAAATGTTTCACTGTGCAAAATAGTATAGGTAGTCGTTTTCTAGTAAACTGAGCCATAAAAGACGTGGGGGACTATTTGAAGAAAACTAGTCCAGTCTTATCTCTGAGCTTACGTTGTGAGAATGATATGTTTACTAGGAAGTATGTAATTTTTTAATATATAAACTTCTCAGGGTGCTTGTATGCTATGGTAAACCATGCTATGTAGTATGTAATTTGTTAACAAAATATATATAATTTCTGGGAAAGTTTTTTTAAAAAGCCTTAGGATTGGTGCCTCTCCAACTGCATTGGAGCCCCCTTGATGACAGGACTGGGCCTTTGTTCTTGTATGTCTAGTCCTCTTAGACCTGGGGCAGAAAGAGATCTTGCAAAGGCAAAGGCAAATATAAGTAGACTGAAAACAGAGGCTGCCTAACGTGCCTTCCCCCGGAAATCTAAACTGTAGCATCCAAGGCGCTGGGGCCTTGCCCAGCCTAACTTTCTGGCTGTGTGTCCTCTCACTCATCGGCACACACTGAGGGACTTGTCAACAGGGACTGGTTCGAGCCTGAAGCAGCCCTTCACCTGCAGGCTGTTAGCCAGGAAAACAGCCCCTCTCACGCTTTCCTCCAGCAACTGTCCTTCCAGATGTAGTGTGTCATCATTCTGGGAAGTCATCCCTAACCGTGCGGGCTGGGCTGGCAAGTCCTGGGGTGGTGCTCTTTCCTTGTGCATCCTTCTGTCCCAGCACTTAGCACACCTATGAGTATGTTCACTCTCCCTGCATCTCTGTTGTGGTCTCTGTGAAGACTGTGCTGGTCCCCTTCCTTCCCCTTCTCCATCTCTTCATCTTTCCTTTCTTTACTAGCACCTAATAAGGGCCTGGCACACAGTCCATTCTCAGTAGATGTTTACAGAGAGCAAACGCTTCTGTGGACAGAAAACTGATGACATATTTTATAAAAAGTTCATTGTCAGGCGAAAGCCACACACTTTAAATGATCAGAAAGGAAACGTCTGGGCCCATTTGTCGCCTTTTTAGGCATGCGGTCTCTGTACAGTTCTGAAGCCAAGACTCACAGATTGTTGTTGCTCCTGGGCCGTATGTGTACTTGGTGCCATGCAGTGTGGCAAGTTCTTTCACGGTCGCTTTAGCCAAGGCATTCTGCAAAAGAACCAGCAGTAAGTGAGTAAATAAATAAAAGTACACACTAACAAACAAAAGCATCATTTTTAAGACACTGAAGATGTCTAAGTCACAATTTGGGTTAGCATTTCATGCTTATCCAGAGCCCACTCCAGTTTTCTCAGCTAACTTAGTCTTATGATCCAAGTGATTTCCATGAAAGATGTCTTCTCTAAGGCCCCAAGCAGTCACTCTGAGCTTCCTTCTGTCATTCACAGAATGTGGCATATTATGTCAATACCATTTGCTGGCCTCTGAATTCTCAGTGATTTTTTTTTCTGTCTTTATCTCAGTGTTCCCAGGGTCTAGTTCAGGGCTTGCCACTTGGTGGTTCTCCAGTAACTATTTGTTGGAACTCTGAGGATGGTTAGCACTTTCCTTCCCTATTATTTGAGAATTAGGTCCTTCATTTATTTTTAAATCATCGTTGCAGTAAAGTATGAGTCCTAGGAATAAGTTCTGTTTCAGTCAGAGGACAGTCTTCCACTTCATTTTCTTTTTTATTTACACAGAACTTAGTTGGCTTTTTTTTCTTTTTTCTTTTTTCTGGAATTCTTATTTAGGCTTGTTCAACATTTTTTTTAAACCTAGTTCAGGCTAGAGAAATGAGGCTGTTGCAATCTGTAACTGCCCCAGAGATCACATTTATTGACATAGTAAAATGTCACTGTGTATTAAAAGCTAGGTTATATCTAAGGATTAGTTTGGTAAATCCTGTCTCTGGAGCTTATGAGAGAAAAGCAGAAGGCAAGGAAGTCTTTATGGTTGTGCAAAGAGGCGGTCTTCCGCTCACGGGCAAATAAACAAAAAGCAAACACACAGAAAATAGCCCCAAACAGAAAACAAAAACCACCTGCCACTGTGCCAAGATCAAGCCATGATAGGATTATGGGAGTTGGGTCAGGAGCCTTAGCAACTACGCGTATGAATGACTGAATAGTCCAAGCAACGTTCAGTATCAGCATGGAGATGCTTAGGAATGGTCAGTTCCAAGGACGAAGGGTGGCTCCAGCCTGGTAGATTTAGACTGAAAAATTAGAGAGCCTTCATTCTATTTCAAAATGCAGAACATTTGAATACCAGGATAAAAAGAAGCAGCAAATCTTAACGTCTGTGTATTCTTTTCTTCTTAGAAGCAGCATCACCCTCTCAAAGAGCCCATCGCCCTCCTGCTTCTGCATTCAGGTCCTCAAGGAGCAGGCCTCCGTCCCCAGCCCCTCTCAGCACCGGAACTGCCCTCACAGCCACCGTTTAAATGAATCCCTTGAAAAGCAAGGCCTGCTTAGGCTGTCATGGGAATGAAGATTTGAAAATCCGACTCTTTACTACAGGAGAATAAGCCACAATTCATTCTGGTTATGAAGCTAGCTGCATTTTGTACTTTGGCACCATAATGATGTCTTGTACACATGCTTGGAACACTGTGAGGTTGGTGATGAAATCAGAATAATTCTATTTCTACAATGTAGCAACTTCCCTTAGTTCTTTTTCTAATATCAGAACAGTTTAGTAGAGTCTTATATAAAATTGATGAGGGCAGGTCTATAAGACTTCAAAGGTTCCAGTTCCCAAAGAGTCAATGCTTCATCAACCAAATGGTAAATTAGAAAATTTACAAAGAATTATAAAATTTAAATCATGATTCTCTGCTTTGGTCCACTGAAATGATGCAATCTGTTTTTTGGAACTAACATTATTCTCAGAGTTTTGGGACAGTAACTTGTAAATTTTAGAGTTTCACTTTCCTTTTTTTCCAAACTGGTAAACTAATACTGCTTCCTCTTACTGCATGGAATCTTTACGTTGTGATCTAAATGTGTGTGTCCTGTTGTCTAAGCTTATTCTGACCAACACGCTGGTTAGGCCTTCTTGCCACTCATTAGTAGAGGGCCTATTGCCAATTAGAATCACAATAATCTACAAACATCGCATAATGCTCAGAATAGATTTAAAACCATCTTTTAGAGATGTGAAACATGGTGAGGCACTAATTCTTTTGGTAGGTAAACAGCGTGTTTTTATTGTTCTACAATTTCTTTAACTTGCCATTACCCAGGGACATCTCTAGTTATTTCTCTGTGAGGCAGAATCTCTGATCCCCCAAAACTTTTATTCCTTCCCTAGCTACCTTCTTCAGGCTTTTCATTTGTTTTGTTTTGTTTTCTCCCCCTTAAGCCTTGATTTACTACTTTTATTTAGCAGAAATCTGATTCTAATAAGTTCCAGTGATCTAAGTAATAGCATTGTGACGATAGTCAACAATACTGTGGTATACACTTGAGGGGCACTATGAGAGCAGAGCTTTAGTGTTCTCACCACAACGATAGCAGCAGCAAAATGGTAGTTATGTGAGGTAGAGGATGTGCTAACTAATGTGGTAAGCATGTCACAATATATGCACGTATCAAGTCATCATATTGTACACCTTAAATTACACAATGTTACAATGCCAATTAACTCAGTAAAGCTGGGGAAACAAGAAATATGATTCTTCAGCATTAGTTCCAAAGGTGAAACATTATGAAGACTAGAGAAGATTTAAGACAAGTCATTGTTATCATCTATTGAACTGTGTATCAGTTGACCTCCAACGTTCAATAGATTTACTGATGTAACATAACATTTGACTTATCCCACAAAACCTAAGGGGCCTACTCGTGATGATCTGTTACATCTTCTGACTTAATCAACTTATCAGTTTAGTCAAAACTACACCGTTAGGGCCACACAAAATGTTCAGTTTGCCTTTCCTCCATGTGATAACCAAGAGCTTTCTAAGCCTCATAGGCACCTTGTGCTCTGCCTTTGATGCTGAAGCAATATCTAAGATTGACGTTATCTTAAAACTGCCGTCATTTTGTTTCTGTCACTGGTGCACACTAGAGGAACATTTAGTTTGAGCCTTGGCTTTGGCTCTCCTTGTCCTCAGCTGCCCTCTCATCTGTGTATCTGCATCACCACTCATCCTATGGGCGTCACCTCACCGGCATGCCCTTTCAGTGGCCCTCACCCTCACCAGAAGGTGAGCCTCCTTTCCTGGGATAAAGAGGGTGAGCTAGCCGCCCCCTTCTCTCACGGGCTGCGGCACTTGCTGTGCATCCCCATGTTCCTTCCGAGCTAGGTTTCCCCGAGCTCGTCCCTGACCCCGTCCCTGCCTCTCCTTATCTCCATGACTTCTCCCTTGGGTGCAGTCCCCTTTCCCTCCTGGTTCGCATGAAAAATTGCTATTCTCCTTCCAGATTCAGTTTTAGTGTCACCTTCTTTGCAAAGCTGCCCCAACTCTCTCAGGGAGAATTGAGCCCCCTCCTTTGTGAGGGCTCACAGCTCTATCAGAGTTCCTGTCACTCTGTGTTGTCATCAGTGTGTTTTTTTTGGGGGGGGCATTTATTTGCCCCCCAGGTGAGCTCCTTGTCACAAGGGACTTCTGGATATTCATTTTGCGGGTGGCATAGCACTTAGCACAGTGTTGGTGGATTGAGTCTTTTTCTAGAACTTCAGGGCATTACAAATGGGCCTGCTTTGGATGGGGGTGCAGAGTTCTTAGCTCTGCAAAGGCTGACCTATGACCCACCTTAGTGGAGACTGGGGATGCTTGTGGGGAAGGTGGCAGTACCATGTAGTTACAGTTGATGGGCTCCCACATTTAGACATTGACCTCTGCTCTGCATTTTACTTATTTTCATTAATTTTTAAAAATGAAATCTGTGGACCCTTTCTCTCAGCCCCTCAAAGCCAAAAGACTAAAAAGTCAGAACAGACATTAATCAACCAAAATATCATATTTTAAATTCCAATTCTGTTAACAAAAATCCTTGGAATCAGTGTGGGTCTTTTCTTTTGAAGAGTTCAAATACTTTCACAAATGTTACTCATTTATCTTCCCAACATTATCTGTCCACATTTCATCGACACAGAATTTTCTAGCAGAATGGAATGCCATGGGGGGCAGCATGCTTGGGGCGGGGCGGGGGGCGGGGAAATGTTTCAACCAAGCTGGGTGGCTGACCCCTGCCAGGAACAGGAGAGGTGATTCCTGCATTTGCTAAAATGTGAAATTGGTGACTCCTTTCCCCTGCACAGCTCTGTAAAAAGGGACTAAGACAGCTGACAGAAGAGCCACAGAAGCAACAGCACATCAGACTGTGATCCACATCTTGGAAAGCTCCAATTAATGACACTTTCTATACAACCTGTCATTTGAGGGACGTCTTACATCCTTGCTCAATGGGTTCAAAACAAGAACTAACATTTACATAAACCTTAGACTGACTCTACAAAGAGCTCTTGATAAGAGCTAGATATTTTTATCCCCATTTTACAGATAAAAGAGCTGAAACTCAGAGAGGATAAAAGAATGCCTGCCCAAGGGCAGGCAGCCCTGGTAAGTGGCTGACTTGAGCGAGGTTCTTCTTGCTTTAAATCTTGTGCTCTTTTTCACGTCTTGTGGCCTTCGAATACTTCAAAAAGTGTTGCTGGAGCTGGTTTTACCAATTGTAAAGAACAGAAGGAAGCTAAATATAAATCAGCCCCAGAGAAAACTGTGCTTTCAGTCAAGGCCAAACACAGCCAGCCTTTATTAATCCTTAGATACGAGTTTCCTGCCACGTCTTATGCATGTTCTCTTTTGTCACCTGTTTTCTTAAAAAGAAGCCTTGGTCATAGAGCAACAGACAGAGAGAGTCTAAAATGTCACATCTAACTCAAAGCCCGAGAGACAAAGGACCAACTAGTGTAATGGTTCCCAGGCTCTGAGCTCCAGGGGGCTGGTGAGATGAATAAGGCAATGGTGTTTTTCCCACTGACCTGTGTTCCCAGGTAGCACGTGCTCAGGAAGCTCCTGTCTCATGACCACTCATGGTCGTCATTGCACCTCCACGTGCACAGCCAGTGTCATGAGGGTGGGCTGCCTCTTATCATCTTCCACTGGCCCGTTATTACAGCACAAGAAAACAAACACCCCAAGCTGACTTGGGGTACAAACCAATTCAAAGGACATTTTCTTCAGAGCTTTGTTTCTAACTTGAAGTCCTGAGTTGAACCGTCCCTCTGGGTGGATACGTGTGATAATGGAAACATCAGAATGATCTTTAACTGCAGTTTCCTTCCTTATGTCCTATGATAATGGCTGACTCACACCAAGGGAGCAAGGAGGAATTTAACTTTTATCATCCGACTTTTTTTGGTGCAAAAGGAGAAGCCTGCAAGGCCTACACCTAGGCACTGAGGAGAGGGCCTTTGGGACGTGAAAAAACAAATATGTTTCTGAGACGAACAGGGTAAATAAGTGCAGGCTCTGGCTGCAAAGCCCTGAGATTAAAGAGGAGGAGTTAGGGAAAGGCTTGGCTTAGGGGAAGGGACCGCTATCTCAGCAGAGCCCACGGGGAGTGTGGGAATGTTTCCACTGATGTAAACCAAAAAAACAATTTTTTTTGGCTGATCTACAGACATATTTTTAAGCTCTTTAAAATTCAAGGAAAATGTGAAACATGAGTCAGCTGAAAGTTTCAAAGTCCAGAGAATTTTTTTGTGTGTGTGTGTGTGTGTGTAAGTGGTGCTTCTTCTAAATAACTATTTAAAAAAATAAATGCTGTATAATGGACGCACAGGGTTTATTGCACTTCAGATTTGCAAAACATTGTAAACTGTTTGTGAGGAGAGTGTAAGGTCCTGTGAAAGCCAGGCATCTTTGGCTAGGAACGTGACTCTGTTCTTATCTTTGTTTAAAGCAGCATTTGTCGACCTCTCCATGTGGGCTGGATAATTCTTTTTTTTTGGGGGGGGGGAAGGGTGTGTTCCCTTGTGCTTTGGAGGCTGTTTAGCAGCATCCCTGGCCTTCACCCACAAGATGCCAGGAGCACTCCCACAGTTATGACAACCGAAATTGTCTCCCCAACATTGCCAAATGTCCCCTGGGGGCAGGGAAGGGGGCAAAATTAGTTTAAAGGAAAGTCAGATAAAAGACATCATTATGGTAAAAAGAGTGTATTTTATAGAAAAAAAATTAAAAAGGAGGGTAACTGGTTTTAAAGATGCTCTGAATCCTTATTTCCCTCTGTTGACAATAGTACAGGTGTTTCCTAAACACCCCTGCTAGGTCAATCCTGCTAAAATATCACTCTACCAGCAGTGCTGCCTGATTTAGGAAAAAATACAGGATACCCAGTTAAATTTAAATTTCAGATAAACAAAAAAAAAATACTTTTTCAGTATAAGTCTGTGCCAGGCAATATCTGGAACATACTCAAACACTAAAAATTACTTGTTGTTTATCTTAAATTTAAATGTAACTTGGAGTCCTATATTTGAGCTGATAATCCTATTTAGCAGATCATGGGCTCCAGGGCTCCCCTGTGACTCAGGATTCCTTCTGACATTCGAGCGCCTCCCTCACTTGGTTACCTCATTCCCACTCTTCTCTCACCAGAACACTCAAAACAGGCTGACCCCTTTTACTCCCCTCAACTCCATTTTTCAGTCCCACTGTGGCACATCTGTTGGTGCTTCTCTGTCTAAAATGCACTCTTCCTTCCTCTACCCCCCAAATTTTTCCCATCCTAGAAGGCTCAGAACAAGTCGTATCTCCTCTATAACTTTCATCAGGTAAGACTGATCACATAGTGCCGTTTCCCTGCCCTAAATTCCTATTGCTGTGCCTCGTTGGAGGCTGCCACTTTGTCCTTTTCGCGAGTGATATCAGATATCTGGGTCTTACCATTACAATAAGCGCCTACGTTCTCAGTGCTCATTGTAGGAACCATAGATTATGCTGAGCACCTAATAAATAGTGCTCAGTGAAATTTATGGTAATTGCGCTGACCACGCCCTGTAGGAGGGTTTTAACAGGCCAAGAAGTCACTTAAACAGTATAACGGTAAATCAGCCACCAGTTTCAAAAGTGAAAGAAATCCTGCAGTTGTTGTTTAAAATTTTTTTGTCTTTTAAGTCAGATTAGAAATTCTGAGAAAATTCCTGAAGCAGATGTTTTGTGCCTCAAGTCTTGTCTGCCTTAGCTGCTGGTTACCTCCTAACAGTGGGACTCTGGCCTGGGACAGCTGTGATTGGGTGTGAGCACAACCCTGCAATTGCCCACCTCCAGATCACAGTATTTCTTCCCTCTGATTCTTACGTTTTTCTCCAGCCATAGTCTCGCCTTACACTCACATGCTTGGGTCGAACAGTGGATTTCTGTCTTGGTGGCTCATTAACTGAAACTGTAATTAAGAGGTAGTGAGGTGCCACTGGGCTGAATGTGTTAGACTTTAGAAATAGATTTCTGTCTTTGATCAAGTTTAATAATGTTTCAGAAAGACTGCCCCCTTTCTCCTGGTTAATGAAAGTCCGGGCCAGGATCCTGACGACTGGCCCCTGAGAAGTCAGGCATCTCGGCTGACCAGTGGAAATCCTTAGCCATATCCAGGGGCAGGGTAGGCAAGACCTCATTTCATGAAGGTTCTTCTGCCAAACAGCCACAAGGGCACCAGTATAGAGCATGGCCATAGAGAGAGGTGTGTGTGTCCATGGAAAATCTTCGGGCCCTAGGCTGCCTCTACTGCCTGTACTACTGCGGTTGGCTTAGCCAAGCCTTCGTTGTCTCAGCTGGAAAATGAGGAAACAGAGAAATTGCAAGATTCCCAGCTGTAAAATTCTGTGCTTCTAGTGCAGAAATGTGTGAGATGCGTGCCCTGGGTCTTCCCCTTTCTGTGTATCGTGCACACCAGCTTTCTATTTGGTCCGTCTGGGGAGTGGGTCAAGGTACTTAATTGACCTGTTATTATTCTGGCTTCCTGCATTTTGAACTTAGAAGTGGAATTATAATAATGATTATTATTAACAGTGCCATGTAGGCCTCTTTGGGGTGAAGGCAGACCAAAGATAGGAGCTTCTCCGTACTCAATAGATGCAAAGATTTGGATAGGTTTGGGAGCCTTTTCAAATATGTCTCCTAGTTTTATTTTTTTCCTTCTGACAGTCAAGAGACCGTGTAATTCAGTATTTAGTTATCCTTCACATTTTGGAAATGTAAGTATATTCTTTATCTGGGCCTTAAAACTTTCTTTTGAAGATAGTGATAGCTTTGTATTGAACAAGTCAACACTGAGGAACTGGACAGTTTATGAACCCATTGGAAGCTCACAGTGCACTTTGTATTCCTTCTTTAAATAATATAGTATGCGTACAAGTGGTTTGCAAACTGGGAAGCACTATGCAAGTAAGATACTCCCATGATTCCTCATACTTCTTTACTGATCTGCTGAAGATATATATTTTTAGTAGCCTTATTTATAATCCATGCTATTACTTCTGTTCTTTCACTTCATGGGTCTTTTGCATTCCTATCTCTGCCTTTCTTCTCTCTGAAGGTTGTCTTATGATATGAACAATTGTCAGGCAATCTACATGTAAGACCCTTCAGAAATGAAGCCACATATATTTTCATAATGACTCAGATATCAAAGGATTACTACTTACGATATGTCCTAGATTTGGGCTGAGAATGCTAATATAAGCACAGAATAATTTCCTTCAGCCTAGAGTCTTGAAGTATTTTTTTTGCTACAAATATAATCTTATAAGCTTTATAAGTATAAAGAGAAAAATATATATATATATATATATATGCCAAATTTTGTATAAGACAAAATCTACTTTGCATTACTTTAAGAAAATTCTGGCTTATCTATAACGTGGTATGCCCAGAATTTATCCTACTAATCTTTTCCTACCTTTTGTTTTCTACCATGGGGTCAAATTTTTCTGAGAATCAATATGGAGGCACTAGATTTGGATGGCTCTATTGTCTTTTTAAATCAAGATTTTTACTTTCCCCCTTGATATCCTCATTACACATAAAAACCATGAAAAAAGCTAGTGTTTTTCTTTTTCAGAGACTCAAATTCTCTTTTGGCTACACATATGTTTGTAATAACACTGTAGTTATGAGTTGTTCTAGCAAAATGTACTTAGGAAGTAAGTGAATTGGAATTACACAAAATAAGAAAAAGATAGAAAGGATCTTTAGTTATTCAAAAGATTTAAGTTGCTTTTGGGTGCCAAACTAAATTTAGATCCCCAATGAATCAAATAATCAAGTAACATTTACCTTAGATTTACTGGTGACATTTAAATATTTCTCTTAAGATACTAGGTAAAATTTTAATCATAGAAAAATTATTGGAAATTAAAGTAACTTTTAAATCAATGAGTGTGATATAGGTGCAATTAAGTTTTGTCCTTTGGTCACCTATCTTATTATGCTCTGGAAAAGATGTAGCATGTACATTTCCTTGAATTTATTAGTTGTGTGAGTGTAAAAATAAACATCCAAGATGGGATTATTTTGTGGATTGTGCTTTTTTTGAGAACAGATTATGAATATTTTACTTTGATATAATTTTGTTTATCCCACTTCTTTGCTAATAGAATTTAAAAATGATTTTGGAGGACAGGATTTCTAATATCTTTTTTACTATTACCTTTCTTTCCTTGATTTTAAATAAAGAGCTGATTCTTGAGGACGAGTGTCAGTGGCTCATTCCTGCTGGAATGGCTTCACACCACTGGGGGCACATGTGAATTGGCCCACTAAACCCACTAACTCTCAGTCTTGGGTCTTTTTCTGAATAAAACCTCACAGGAACTAGCAAAAATTATTCAGTAGATTCTAACAGTAGAATTTACTTGATTCTTTTTTTTTTAAAGGATAGTCTGTAGACTTTCAGAGTAGCCAGATATTATTATTGTACGGAGCCGGTGAAGTAACAAAGCTTTCATCACTAAAAGGGTTTAAACTTATTCTCAATACAAGAAAAGGTATTAAAATTTTGCACAGTTCAATTCCAAAGCACACATTAAGCTTTTCTGTTAGCATTAGTCTTCTAGAATTTGTGTTTAACACTAGTTCCTATTAAACAAATTGGACAATGGTGGTTATTGTTACACTTAATTTGGTTGATAATTTCATAATTTCAGTTTTACTATTTTACTTATTAACTCATTCGTGCTTAGTTATCATGTCTCTGTCTTTTTCTCTTCTGATGTGGTACAGTTTAAACATAGTCACGTGAATTAAGCAAACAGCATACCCTCACCTCCTCTCTTCTGGTGGCCAGAAATCTAGGTCTGGAATGGGGAGCTGACCACACCCGATTCTGAGACGGCAGGCCTGTTGAGCACCCACCAGGAACACTTACAGAGCACGTGTAACTGGAAAGCTGAATGCTTAATGGTTCCAACTAATGATGTTTTCCTTTGTATTTTGGCTACAGACAGGGAAAATTCAAAACTTTTTGAAAAATAGCATTTCGTTAAAGGACCTGGCCAACTATTAGCTATCATTTTTCTAAGAGGCTGATTTATTTTTCCATTTTGTTCTTCACAAAGTATTTAAAGCATTATGTGTTTTAGTTGATCTCTGAAAGATTGAATCTGAGCACAAAACAATATCCAGTTGTTAAAATTACTGGGCTTTAAAATGTATGCATTTAGGTAAGCCAAATATCTATGTCATTATCTAAGTGGAATCCTTTTTTTTTTTTTTTTTTGGCGTATCTCAAATGCTTTAAATCTTATACTTATTCTTTTAGATCACTGGTTCTAACTTCTGGCATCCAGATGTTTCATAAAATATATATATGTATATATATATGTATATTGAAGAATTCAAACCTGCTTATTTCAAAATCAAATTAGGCATTGATATATGGTATTTGTTAATGCAAATGTTATAAAATTCATATTATTTTGCTTTTCTTGTGGTTATATTTTGATTCTATAATGAGATTGCTAGTTTTTTGAGTCAGGGATACTTACATTTCTTTGCATTATTTCCTATAACTAGTAAGGACTATTCACAGCATTTGTTCATTGATTGATTTACTTCTGTGTCTCAATCAAACAGTGAAATAAGCAATTTTAGGATCTCATCACATAACCCAATGTGCCATCAAATGTGCCACATCTCTAATGGTATCTGTCATACTCTGCCTATGTCAGACCCAGCTCAAGGCAACTTGACAACATTGGCTTCCTAAGATTAGATATGAGATGAAGGAACTTTGTTGATTATCCCAGATGCATCTGAAATCATCATGAGTCACTATTGTGGTGAAGCAGGTAGAAGTGGAACTATTGCCATTTTGAAGACTAGTGAATAAACCACATGTTAGGAACCATTCCCTGCATCAAAATCATATTTCTTTTAGCTAATTTATCTAGCCATTTCCAGATTCCCTGTAAATCTAGTGTAAATTTTTTTCTTCTATTACCAAAAATCAATAATAGGACTTCCAGAAATTGTTCTTAGAATTTTGCTTCAGGAATAGAATTTTAAAAATTTCTACAGTGAAATACCATATCTACTATCACGACTACTTACCAACTCCACATTGTTCTCTGTGACTTTGTAGTCATAGGAGTAAGGGTAAAGCATCATCTGGGAGTACGAGTGGATTGTGAGATAGGCTTTGATGGAAGAGAGGTTGTTGCGGATGAAATTCGCCAGGGCCTTAGTCTCTTTTTCAGACTCTGCAGCAGGTCCACAGTAGGTTTCATCACAGGGATTTCGAGAGGCTCCCATTACTAGGAAAACATTCATTGTTGTTAGCGATAAATGGTCATTTACTGAAGTTCTCACAAGACACGTTTCAAACTTACAAATGAGAGAGTTAAACATAAGTGGTTTTCACAGTAGTGCTTATTATGACCCTCATGTATGTATAAATTGTAAAGTATATATGTATTTAGTCACAAGATTAGGGTAGTGTGTTTTTAAGCTAACAGGGTGAAAAGTTGCATGTGAAATCACCTATGTTTCCCTGTGTAATATTATACAATGAGATCAATATAGCATAAGGAAATTAGTAATTGTGGGACAAAATAATATCCATGAGAAATTTCTATATTATTGTAATCATTTTCTAAGAGTCAAATCACAAAATTGTAATTATATCACAGTTTTATTTAAATAGCTATTTAACGATGCTGTCTTCTAGATTGTACATTCCACATGTAGTGGGATTGTGTCTGGTTTGTTCAGTCTTATTATTCCAGCATCTAGTGCAGCTGGGGATACACTAGAGCGCACAGTACATTTTTATTGACTAAATGAGTAAACTTTATTGTCTGTGCTTTCAGAAGTTATAACTCTAAAATACAGAATTTTACGTTCTTGCTTGTTTTAGACACCATTGTGTTTTCCTGTATTATTTTTCCTCCTATACTTCTCAACAGATACATGCAAAATGGTCAGCCAGATACTTACTGCACCAACCAGCATTAAAATTTCTGTTGGGGTCTGTGCCAATGCAGTTAGTTCCAGCAAAGGTAGAGCGGGTCTTTCTCCACATTCGGTTCTGAAAGTGGATTATGTGGTTAGGACAAGTATAAGAGAAAGTGATTGGTTTTAATTTGATCAATGCCTCTCATATTAGTTCATTTACCTTGGTCCAGGTGTAGACATAACCGTCAATATTGAACACAGGCAAGACGTAGAAGTCTAACTTGTCAAGAAATTCTGTCATGTGGATCTCACGTCCATAGGTGCGAATAGCCTGGGTATGAATTATGAAACAGAATCTCATGAAAAAACTGAATGTGTGATGCTGCTAAACTTTACACAGATTGGATGAATGTTGACTTTGGAAATGAAAGTGGTGTTCCCTATTGAGGTAGATATTATTAATATTTAAAAAGCAGTTAGCAAAATACTACTGACAGTTTTGTTTAAAATACTTGTTTCTAATTCTTCTCTGTTTCCGGGATACTCTATTTCATTCCTATGTAACCCATGTAATTATTTTTTATTTTAACTTTTTACTTTAAAGATAAACAGATGTAATAAAACTGAAGACTTTTCAAGAACATATATACTCCCTTTGAAATAACTGCAATAACTTTTTTCAGAGTTAGTCGGATTTGAAGGTAAGACCCATTTCTAGTAAGTGAGGACTATCTGTGGGTGGCTATGAATATTCCTTATAATATTATCTAGAAATTTTTTTTATTTTTTATTAAAATGTATTGGGGTGACAATGGTTAGTAAAATTACATAGGTTTCAAGTGTACAATTCTGTAATACATCATCTATCTATGAAACTCACCAGAGGGAATGTCTGACATGGAAGAAGAATGAGAAAGTCTTCCATTATGAAGTGAGCTCACCCTAAGTGATGGATTTCGGGGAGCCTCTCACTGAAGCTCCCAGCTGCATAATGATGGAAGTCTCTGTCTTACACCTCTTTCTTGAGAAGGAAACACTGTGAAGACACAGGCCTAGTTCTCCATACTAAGTAATGTGGACACTTATCTATGAACGAGCACCTCATCCTCATTTATTATGTTCTCTTAGTCACAGTCCTTTAGCCCCAAAATCATTTTAAACTTAAATTTAACTCTTCCATAGGCTCACGTGAGTAGACTTTAAAATATTTAAGGCTTCTGTGTGTTAAGTTTTCATATGCTCTTTGTGACTCTGTATGTGTATATTTATTACAATAGCACATGGTAAAGCATGAGCTTTTTAGGTGGGAGGAGCTGTGGAACCCTGTTCTCTTAGTCATCTACAACTGGCGATAACCAAAGTAATGATAAAAATTCTTTCCTTCTGGAGGACAGAAGGTGAGACATCCACTGAAGTTAAATGGTGCCAATTGGACATGTCTAGAAACCAAAATGATACAAATAGACACAGATTTGTTTCACAGTAAAGAAATTATTTGTATATAATAATATTTTTATATTTTCAAAGCACTTCAATATTTTAAACCTTGAAATCTGAAATAATTTTAGACTTAGAGAAGAGTTGCAAATACAGGGAGTTCTCATATACGCTTCACTGAGTTTCCTCTAATGTTACCATCTTATAACCGTGGTACAATGATCGAAGTGAAGAAATTAACATTGGTACAATACTAGAAACTATAGGCTTTATTCGGATTTCACCAGTTTTTCCACAAATGTTCTTTTTTCTCTTCTAGGACCCAATCCGGGATCCCACATTGCATTTGGTTGCCCTGTCTCCCTAATCTCCTCTTATCTGTGATAGTTGCTCACTCTTTCCTTATCTTTTGTGACTTTGACACTTCTGTTGAAGAGTACAGGTCTGGTTATTTTGCAGAAGGTCCCTCAATTTGGGCTTACCTGATTTTTTTTTTAATAGAGAAAGGTTACGCATTTGGGGGAAGAATACCACAAAGATGATGTACCTTTTCAGTGTATAATATCGGTGGGTCCAAGGTATTGCTTATGTCGTATACAGGTGATTTTAACCTGCTTATTTGGTTAAGGTAGTTTCTGCTAGGTTTCTCCACTGGGAACTGTGCCTTTGTAACTGGATACATATTTTTGAGGAGATACTTTGAGACCACAAATATCCTATTTCTCTTAAACTTTTATCTACTGATTTTTCTGAAACAATTATTACTGTGGTGTTCTAATGGTGATTTTTAATTTTGCTCACTCTTTGTACATTCATTAGTTATAATTCTGTAAGAAAGAGCTGTTCCTTCTCTCCTTTTAACATTTATTAAATCATCTTTTGTATCAATATGGGCTCATGAATATTTTAAAACTTTGTTTTTAAAGGGCTTTCACATATATTTCCATATATCATTAGAATTATAATGAATGAAAAACAGTATCTATACTGTTGAACTATACAATGATTATTATCTAAGAGATAATGATCAAGGTAGTGGTTTATTCACAATCACTAACTTTGAAATGACTTGTCCACTATACTATCAGCCTGTCCACCAGAGGTGGGTATGAAAGTTCAGATGAGTAAAATTTAAATAAATGTAAAGTGTTAACTGCTTTTTAAGAAAATCTTGCCTTATGAATGTCTCTTGATGAAAGCTGAAACTAATAACCAGAATTGGAACTTGGAATTATGATTTTTTTCTTTTATTATAGCTAGGTTATAAGGAATTGATTGAAGTAAAATAATACTTTCTACCTCCCTCTGCAAAGAATCACTGTACCTACTGTACCTACTGACCTCTCTCACAAACCACTGGCAAAACGCAGGGGAAATCCACTCTCTGGCGTGGAAACCACAGTCCATGAAAACGGCAGGCTTATTTGGTCCAGGTTTGCCAACCTATTGCAAACAAAAGGAAAAGGGAACCTGTGATTCATCACATTAGGGCTTAACATTCACTATCCTTCTGGACTTTGGACTCAACAGGTGAAACTCGACAGCCACAAGAGATACATCCCGTGACTAAATTAAAACATAACACTAGCACAGTATGTTCTTGCCGCTAGACACTCACAGTGTTTTGAGCTGAAGACGTACATTGCTGTTTATTATTTTTATTAAGCTTGACAACCTCATATTTTCACATGATGCTTTATTACCCTGCTTAATTGTACTCATGTGGAGGTTATTTTCAGCTGTTATTATTAGGTGACATGACCAAGACAACTGGATGAGTAATTAGAAGTAATCGTGATTGTTGCTCATCTTGTAAGAATTTTTCCTTCTCTCCCACTTATTCCTCTTTTTATTTTCTTCATTAGAATTATATGACAAAAATGGCATTAGAGGGTGACACAAACAAATTGTTGACACACTTTGTCTGATAGACATGAAGTTTAGGAAGCTCTGTAGCAAATGGACTTGCAAACAACATCTGGAAGAGAAGAATTCCATCAAGGTAAATGATCGTGTACGTGGCATACAGGAATGTAGTTAAATTTATAGGACCTCTCCTATTCTATTGCATTTTTCTTTTTGAATAAATCAAAATAATGATTTGAAAACCCACATATGTGAAAGAAGCTGGAAAATCTGTTTGATTCCCTGGGGGATATAGGCAGGGAAAGAGTTCTAAAAATGTTTGGGATGAGCATATCTGTGAAACAGATGTTAATGTGTTAGAATTCATTGCTTTAAAGCCCTCAGATATGGCAAGGTCATGGTTAAGAACAATTACCTTGAGGAGGTACATAGAGCGTCCTTCAAATGTGGTGCCAATGACACTGCGAGTGATGAGGTCTGGATTCTCACTGGCAACTTGCTGGGTCCAAGCCTCTATCTACCAAATGGAACCATGTGGATTAATGTGACATTCTTGGTTCGGTTCCCAAATCAATGTCTGACTAAATTATGGGCGCATCATACCGTTTCCCAATTGTTGTACTTCTCGTAACTGTGTCCAGTTGCACGGACCTGGCTATCAAACTGAGCCTCCAGCATAGATCTCAGGTTGCTTATCAATACCCTGCAAGAAACCAAAATGGGTGCTCCTGTGAACATAAGTATATTTCCCAGTGAACATACACGAAAACCCAGAGTCCTGCATTAGTATTAATAGATGGTACAATGCATTCCCCATGGAGTCCCATGTATTCTCTGATTGTTCTGAACGTCCTTCAACCTGAGATGATGATCACAAAGGGTGGAGAAATCCCTGAGAAGGATACTGAGAAGGAGCGTGCGAGCAAGGCAGGCTCTTCCGTGGCCCAAACTTCACATATTTGGGTGTCCTAGGATCCTAAACTTGGAAAATGGTTTACCCTGGTACCTGGGGCATTCTAGGTCAAGGCCATGGGCTGCCACACACTAGTATGCACTTGAGTCCTATCCATGGTCTTTCTTCCTCAGGTCTTCCCTGGGTTCAGCACTAAAGTCCTATGTCCCAGGAACCTGCTCAGTCCCTGGTAAACTGGGACAGTTGGTCTGGTCACCTGAGGCCTTTCTCCAGGTTTTAAGAAAAATATCTTATCGGGTGGAAATTCAGAAATATTAACAAGCTAAAAATGTATTAGATAAAAATACTGGGTTTAAAGACCTAGTTTCTGCTTGCCTGTCTTTGGGCTGGTTTAAAGTAACCTAAGAATGGTTCTGTAGCGAGGTAATAGGAAAATTGGTGACAGAACCTTGGAGGCCTGCTAATGTCTCTAAATGATTGTTCAGGTGAAATTCCTGTTATAAGAGGCAGGCCCGAGGGTATGCATATGTGTAATTTTGTTTTCTTTGCTACTTTTGAGTGGAAAGTATGTTCTGAAAGGACAAAATTTTAGGAGCGTTAAGGTCCTTAATCACAGCACCGTGAATATTATAGAAAGAGGCCAGTCTGCAGCTACTTCTATTCACAGTCAAGCCTTGAAATGTTTTTATCTCGCACACAGAGAATCGCAGCCATACATCAAAAGTCTGCCTCTCCTCCGGCTGCGCCAAGGTCGTCCTGATGAGCATGTCAGAGATGCCCTCTGAACCTCCCTTCCCCGGTCTCTCCCTCATTTGGTTAACTTGGGCATGAACTTGTATCTGTTTATGGAAAATGCAGTAAATTAATGCTCAGTGATATTTGCTTCCTAGCAAAAGGCAAATACTGTCTTAAGGTCTTAAGATAGATTCTTTATAAAAAAGGAAGAGGAGCAGATTTTAAAATTTATTCTGTGGAAAGCAAATTTCCCATCGAGCAGCCATTAGTACTTTGTTAGTGCATTAGTTTCTATGGCTGCTGTGGGTTACCACAAACTTCATGGTTTAAACAACATGAAGTTGTTATTTTACACTTCTACACGTTAGAAGTCTGACACGGGCCTCACTGGGCTAGCCAAGGGATCAGCAGGGCCGTGTTCCTCTCTGGAAGCTCTAGGGGGCAGTCTGATGCCTTGTCCTTTTCAGCTCCCAGAGGCTGCAGCACTCCAGGGCTCTCTGCCCTCCTCTTCCATCTCCCACGCCAGCAGCAGCGCGCAAGCTCACGTCGCATTGTCTGACCTCTTCTGCCTTCCGCTTGCACTTTTAAGGACCCTGGACCTATTTAGACAATCCAGCATAAGGCACCCATTTGAAGTTCAGCTGCCTAACAACCTTAGTTTCATCTACAATACTAACTCCTCTTTGCTGGGTAACATAACGTGTTCAGATGTTCTGGGGATTAGGATACAGACATTTTGGAGGGACAGTCATTCTGCCTGCTGCGTTAGGGACAATGGTGATAGTAACTGCTCTAATTATATTCCTTGCCCACACTGGATTGATAGGAAGAGGGTAGAAGAAGAAGAAATCCTAAATTAGAAATCAAAAGGTCAGGGTCATAGTGTTGCCTAACTCACAAATTGGGTTCAGAAAAGTAATTTAAATCTCTAGGCCTTAATTTTATAATTTTTAGAATGAAGGCATTTGATTAGCTGGTGTTTAATGTCCTTTTTAGCTCTAAGATGTAATGACTTGACTCAAATCCATAGGCCTGCCTAGCTGTCTTCCAAGGTTTATGAAAAAAAATTAAGCTATTAAAGTTTAACTTAAAAATTAAACTATTAAACTAGTAAAGTTACTAGTTACCATTTTCATAAAATCCAGGAAAACATGGAGGGAACTAATACCTAGAATAGAGATAGTTTAGGAAAATGATTTTCAAGTATAACGAAAATCTAAAAACAAACAAAAACAAAACAAAAACCTTGAAAACAAACAAACAAAAAAATCCAACAAAGCAGAAACTTAAGAAAACAACTACATTCCAAGATCCTCAAACTGAAAGAATAAATCCTGCCTAACAAGGATGAACTTCTCCGACTAAATGACAAAACTATCCAAGAGGAAATGGTAAGTGACACCTATTTTCACTTTAACAAGATTTTCCATTGTCAGCAAGCAAGTACTATATCATCTAGGTCACACAGCTTCTTGGTGGTGCGCAGAGAAAAGAACATTAGTTAATTGCTCGCAGGCATTCCACAGCCTCAGGACTTTCACTAGACATTTGTATCTAAGACCGTAACCATGGTGATGATCTCTGATCTATCAGGAACCAGCTCTGAGTGGAGGGGGCAGCAGCGCTCCCACAGCATATCACTGCTCTTTCTCCTGCACCCAATCCCCAAATTCAAATTACTTAGGAGAATCAGTGACTAGGTAGGGGTTGGTGTTTTGTTGGGTACTAAGATGAGACATTCTGTTAGAGTTATGGCTTCGTTAAATATTAAACATTATCATCAATACCAGGACAAAGAAGCATTAAAAAAGTTACATTTAAGATGATGCCTAAGAGTAAAAGTATTCTCTAGTAACTTGCGAAAGAGCCTCAGAATGAGGTTGAAATGTGCTGACTTCTGCGTGAAGGCGGGGAATTGACCTGAAATGATCCTTTCCAGCCCCATGATTATTTGATTTTATTAGATTGAGGGCAAAGCACTACTTTCGCTATATTACGAAATATTATAACTAAATAATGAGTTTCTATTCTAGGAGATTAAAACGATGCCTTTTAGTGTAATAGGGACCATATTACAGCTCCAACATCCAGAGGCATATACACTATATTTTTATATGTTCCTTTTATAATGCTATTCAGCTTCTTTAAAAAAAAAAACCACACATGCAGGCAAATTAGATCACAGGGACTCCCAACAGAGCAAGAAATGCAGTGTCTGAGAAGAAGAGACACGCCGCCATTTTCTCTGCCTTTCGGTTTCCCGATGAAGGAGTACTTGGTCAGTTCTGGATGGTGTGCCCATTGCTATGGCAGAACAGTGCTGCATACCCATTACCATCCAAGGACACTTTTCTGAGCGGGTCTGAATATACAGAAAAATGATGGCGTAGGTAGGCAGTGGGCAACATGCAGCCAGTCTCTCCCTGGATTGGGCGGGGCAAAGACAACCTTCCTGCCATACTAGGAAGGAGTTCTGCAGAGGACACCTGTGGAAAGTTCCTGTCAGCTTGGCTTCAGACCGTAGGCTGGAGAGTGACACCATCCAGCCCCTAGTCTTTCTGTACCAAAGGGTGCCACATAGGCATTTAAAACTAGTTATTTTTCTTGGTGCACACATTGTGGACTTCTGTAGTGATTTGAAATCTGATTGAAGTCGCCAAATAACACAGGCCTTGGTGAAGAGGATTGGAACCACTGAAACATCTGAAAAGCTACAGATAGCTCCTATTGTATCAAACAGAACTGCAAATTCTTGCTGGCAGGAAATGATCTAAATACAAATTAGTTACCATATGAGGTAATAACGGGACGCCTAGGGACTGCTTGCAGGCCTAGCAAGGATATTGCTGGTGTGCTTCTCCAGGATTTCTAGGGACTTGTTATTATTTAATATTTAGAAAATTATATGCTACAAGTATGCTAAGCAGTGAACAGAGAAACAAAAGTTAACAAGTTCTTAGCTCTCAGGGAATGTCCTGTGTTCCAGATGAGACAACGTTCATACACAGCTCCCCCAAAGTTTACCCACTAAAAGTCTGTACATTTCCCACCCAATAAAAGATGATTGATATGAGATTAGAAGCCATTTCCTGCCTTGTGATATGGGTAGAATTAGGGCATCATTCGGGTGGCTAGGGTAAGCTTACGGTCCCTGATTTTCCTTTTGTTTTTCTTAAAGAATTATAAAGAAACTCATCCTTTTGAATGTTACTGAAGGCCCCTAACGGCTAGGAATTTAGAAGTCCTTCCCAGTGTAATAAGAGCAAAATGTCACAGACATGAATCTTAATCACATTTTGAAACTTACTGTGTTATATCTTTGTTTTAAAAAGACAGTCGATTCTTAAGGTCAAATTTTGACTTCCCACAGGCAGAAGGAGATAGCTAAGCTGTGTGAAGCATGATAATGGGGCTAAACATAACAGTTTCTGTTGACCTTTAAAAACGTACAATCTCTCTCTTTGTATGATACTAAACCATAGCAGTGTTCTCAGCAATAGTAATATCATTTGCAGTTTATTTACATATTGTTTTATTTCATCGTCACAACAGCCCTTTGAGAGAGGCATTATATCCTCATTTTATAGATAAGGAAACTGAAGCTCAGAAAGGTTAAGCTAATTATCCAAGGTCACACAGCCAGGAGGTTGCAGAGCCAGGTTTGAATCTAGCCTGCTTTTTCCCCAAAGAATTTACTTGTTGCATATGCACCACTTCTGATGGAGGTATAGATTTTATAAGTGAAAACACTGACATGCTAGCATAAATACTATTCTATATCCTTAAGATGTGAAAAACAAGAGACATTTTCTGTTACAGTTATGTAGGTCACATTTTCTTGAACTTGTGATGGGAACTGTTGGATAAACATTCAAATATGCAGGACTGGAGCCCGAGACCGGCCCTTTACCCCGTGCTGACCCGCTTCCTGGAGGAAGAACTCTGCTCTGGACTAAAGACCCTACTTCCTCCTTCCCTCTAGTTTAAATGCCTGTAGGTCTCTCCCAGTTCTAAGCCTCAGCATACAGCCTGTTCTCTGACTAGAATATGATTTTTTCTTGTCTTTGTCTGGATAATTCCTACTCATCTCTCAGTTCTCAGCTAAAGCCTCATTTTTTAGGGTGGTACTTTCTAGGCCCTAGACTTAGTCTATTCCCCTGCATCTCAAGCTCTTTACTTTTCTTGACATGGACTACACACCACGGCAATTCTTTGTTCAAAGCCTGTTTTCCTCAGAAAGGGGTGGGGCCATATCTCTCCTTTTTGGTACTTGGCATATGTAGGCACTCACTATTGGATGAACAGATGGATAACTGCCTCTACTTAGGAAGACGTGCTCATCTTAAAAGGCTTAGATGGACCAGCGTGCTATTTGGGGAGAGGACACGTGGGGTGATCAGCGTAGTCAGCTCTGTTCTTTTGGGAACCACTTTCTTTTCTTCCAGTCCTTCTCTCCATGCCTTCTCCTACCATTAGAGATATTGGTGGGGCCTTGGAGGGATTAAGGACAGAAGGACCACTCAGTCTGACTCTAGTCTGGTCCTTAATCTAAAGAAGCGTGTGAAAGGCCCTCATGGTTCACAGTAGGTCTGGCTGCTCACCTGGAAAGGAGACGATACAATTTGGGACTACAGTGGTATCTAGCTGATAACAAAGCGTCAGTTGGTTTGGCCTGTAGTCTATATATCACTTTTAAACCAGTAGGAGGCCAGATATCTGACTGCAGATTTGGGGTTCAAGAGTTCAAAACCATTTTTATTGGAGTAATAATTAAACAGAAAATCTCCTAGGCCTGAAGTCTTCAACTGTGGAATTCAGGGCCCACTCTGCCATTACCTGTTTATAGGGCCCTGGGGAAGCCATGATCTTGGTCTTATTTTTACCTTCCCAGGGTTGTTCAGAAGCTTGGATGAGAGCATACGTGGGAGAGAATTGTAATAGCATAAAATACAGACTTACTCGTATTGTAGTTCATTCTGCTCCAGAAAGTCTTCCACATTGGAAATATCTTCTGCTTTGACACGGAAGTCAGCTGTACTGTGAGGTTTGAGCTGTGTGACAGAATCTGGTTTCCAGAAATCGATCTGAATAAGGAATAAGATATATTGTATTAGGCACCTATAATCCAATGGGTAAATTATCATTGACAAGCACACTATTGCTCTATTCCATTGAGTTATTTTCAAACTCAAATTACCCATGAAATCTCTTAGAAAATCTTCTTTGAGTGAACAAAAGTTGAGAGCAAGCAGTTAGCTATCAATACAAATGTTTACACATACATACATCAGCTTAATTGATTATCAACAAGCATGAAGAACATATAATTATTTCCCATAGTGCTAGTTAATTGCAGTATTCTATAACTACTCTTCTAATTATTGACTTTTCTACAGAAGTTGCTTATTGTGATAGCAATGTTTGTGCTAATGGATAAATGCGTTGAATGAGTGATGATGAATTAACTAGAGACAGAGAATTTAACAGAGAGAAACTGAGCTTTCCTTTGTACTTTTTAATGGACTTATGAGTTTATCTTGGAACTCAGTGCTGTACATGTCACAGTAATATGGGATCCAGGAGTGTGCTTGACCTGTGGAGGATGCAAAAAGGAAGACAAATCTATCTTTCCATAGTGGTCATCCTGGTACCATGGCCAGAAACAAAATACTCTCAAGGAACTAGTAATATACTGACATTTTCATTTGTTCATTATTCATCAACTATTATTGAGGACCTACTATGTACTAGGCCCTGTGACTGAGACTGGAATATAATAGTAAGCAAATCAAATATGGCTTCTGTCCTCATGGGGGAGATTTTAGAGAAAATTATGCACACAAATAACAGGATGACAAATCTGATGTTTTTCTTTGTGGATGTGTGGTTTCAAATCTCCTTTTCCTATGGTAAAATATTAACCGAGGACATTCTGCCTCTTGTAAGTGTCTGTTTTCCTGTTCCCTGTTTGAGTTGAGTAAAGGCCTAGCAGCCTGAGATGCGCTCTATAGTGGGTCTTTCTCTTCCCCTGTGTCTTGCACGATCCCTGTTTAGATGTTTACGAGCTAGTCTTAAACTAGAGATGTGATAGGTGGTGATATTTGAGACAGTTGCTTGGAAATTTGGAAAGGAGTTTGGGCAGATTGAGAGGTTGTTTAATAGAAACTGGTGAAGTGAGATGTTAGGATGACTTGATTTTAGATACGCTTGTGGAGAATTCAATAGCCTGTATTTCCAAGCCACTGTAGATGTCTAGTGGGTGCTGAGTCATGAGCCAGGATCACAGGAATCATCGGGGAAATGGGAAACAGGATATAGGATTACATCAGGAGGGATTCCAGAAGAAAAAGTGTTGGCACGGTTATCATTAGGTGTTGAAAGGAGAGAGTTTTAATGGTTTGGTAAGGACTGGCTACAGCATATGATCTAGTGAGTCAAAAGTGAGAGGATGAAGATGAGACGTTAAAAGGTAGTGAAGGAAGTGTAAAGGCATGTCATGATAAGACAGAGAAATCATGGGGCCGGTAATGAATTCCAGTTAGCCAGCTCTGTAAAGAGAAGGGCAATGAAGACAAGCACATTATAGGAGAAAGCGTATTTTTAAAAGTTAAGTCTAAATTTGTGTTCTTAATAAACTCTTGCCATTCCAAGGTGGGATCGGAGAGGGAGGTGCATCTTTATTATAGACCCAGAAGTTCAGAATTGGGAAGGCACGTGAAGTCCTCCAAGCACCTGTAGGCAAGTTGGCAGCACCCTGGGACCTGTTAGCGAACTTAGGGGACTCCCCACTACCAAGGTCTGATCTCTGTGCTTGAAAGCTCTTTCCCTGAGATTAGAAAAAACCAAGCTAACAACTCGGGGCAGGGAGGAGGTATCAGAGAAAGAACTGTTTCTGGAGAAGTGCTTGATCAGTGACCCACTTCTCAGTGGAATAATTCTGAAGCATGTGATTTGTGCCCTTTCCTAGAATCCCCTGTAGGATTAAGCTGTAGTCATCCTCTGTGGTCGCTGGCTTAATAGCACCCCCTTGGTTGGCTGAATTCCTGCCCTTCTCTGTACCACTTCCCACTTCTCTACCAGGGCTTCCTGCAAAGATTTCAAGTGAAATCTTTGCCTGCAAATCTTTGTCCAAGAGTCTGCTCTGAAAGAACTGATATTAAAATGCTAGCTTTCCACTCAGAGCAACAAATGCCTGCACAGTTTCCTTGGTGGTGAGTACACCTAGTACCTCTTCAGAACAACCTAATTATCTTATGGATGGGTGTCTTTCTGCTATTAAGTTGAAGGTTGTCTGTTCTGATCTCATAACCTCTTGCCCATTGGTCTTGGCTCTGCCAAATATTGTACGCATGCACGTGTGCGTGTGTGCGTGTGTGCGTGTGCGTGTGCTTGTGCGTGTGTGTGTGTGTGTGTGTGTGTGTGTGTGTGTATACCAGGGGTGCCAAAAAATGTATACACATGACTTGTATTCATCTTTTATTATCGGTATATGTTACAATTTTAATACAGTTTTTTTTCTTTTAAAATGTGTATACATATTTTTGGCACCCTCTGTATATTCTGCAGTGAGAATGATGGACTGTCTAAAATAGAGTAGATAATACTCCAAAAAATTGAAAACATTTATCTGTAAAGATATATGTACCCCTGTATTCATTGCTGCATTATTTACGGTGGCCAAGACATGGAAACAACCAAAGTGTCCTTTGATAGATGATTGGATAAAAAGATGTGGTTCATATAGACAATGGAATATTACTTGGCCATAAGAAAAGATAAAATGCTGCCATCTGTAACAACATGGATGGGTCTTGAGATTATCATGCTAAGTCAAATAAGTCAGACAGAACATCAAGAACCATATGATTTCACTCGTGTGGGATATAAAACTGAAACCAACAAATGAACAAGACAAACAAAAACTCAGAGATACAGACAACAGTTTAGTAGTTACCAGAGGGTAACGGGGAAGGGCAGGCAGTAGAAGAGGGTAAAGGGGTCAAATAAATGGTGACAGAAGGAGAACCGACTCTGGGTAGTGAACACATAATGCAATACACAGATGGTGTATTATAGAATTGTACACTTGAAACCGATATAATTTTATTAACCATTGATACCCAAAAAAATTTCATAAAAATAAAATACGGTAGATAAATCTCATAACTATGTTGGGAAAAAAACCTGCAGACCTAACCTGAGGTCCCTTGAAAATTTCAGTTTGACATGGATGACATTGTTCAGCAAACATACCGACATCCAACACTACGGAGTGCTGCAAGAATGTGCAGATTTATTATACTGAAGTTAGTCTCCAGTGCTTCTTAGAAGTGGAGCAAAAAATCAGGAGCAGCACTATAGCCTCATAGATGTTTACCAATACATCAAACTCAAAATATTAGCATAAGGAGATAAATATAAGTTGCAGTAATCACTAAGACCTTGTGAATGAGATCTTCTGAAGTATGGAAATGGAGTTAAAATATATATATATATATATATATATATATATATATATATATATATATATATATGATATGGGGAATTGAATTGTATGTTAAGAAGTTGTAAAACTGAGGTTATAAAATTATAATCCAGGAAACTGAGTGACAAAGAACCGTAAGAAATGTTTGTTGGAAGATCAAACAATATCTCTGGGAATAGCACTGTGGGAATGTCAACTTAAATCAGCCAGCTGGCTAATAATTAAAGATTCCTTCCTAAAATATATCACAAAACTAGCTCAAAAGCAAGATAAAGTAGTGTGTCCATTTAAGGTAAGATACATAGTCTTTATCTTCATTTCTTTGTGGAATAAGACGGGCATATGCGAGAATATCGGTGTTGGGGATTTTTGGTTCTTCACTCATTGACACAAATTTGTGTCTTCACACTGCGTTTGACTAAGTTGAGCATCTTATGGAATCTTCATTTACCTTGGTGGGGTTTTCCTTTCTTGTTGGAAGAGGAAGTGACTTCCATCCTAGGCCTGATTCCAGACAGCGTGTAGGAATTTACTCGTATAGTGGGAGTGTTGGGAACATTAGAAGACTGTGAGCAGGTTATTCTAGGCATAGACATGTACCTTAAACTAGAGAAACAGTTCAAGAAAGCACAGAGAAAGGAGAGCAGGGTTTATGGTGAATGTCACTAATGATGGAACAAGTGCAACCCAGAGCACAAGGAGATAAATTAAAGTCCTTACTATACAATTACAGATGAGAAAGGAGAGGCAGCCAGAGTCCTATGTGGTCACAGGTCTCTCCAATACATTCAATTTGATTTTAAAAGGACATGTCCAAACGCTGGGAGGAAGGACATGTGACCAAGGATGAATACAAAGACTGGCTGCCCTTGTAATGATCTTATCAGGAAGGCTACAGTACAGAATCTGCTGTACCTGCAAGATTGCTAAGGAGAATAAAAATCTGGTTTTCAATCATGTTTGGAAATAAATGAATAAAGAACAAACATGCTCCCAACTGCTTGGAGCTAAAACATGATGTCTGCAGTTGGAAGAGAGGAAGTAGCCCTTTTTAACTCTTGTTGGGGTTTGCCTAGTCCAAGGAGTTACACTGTCTCTTGTTTCTTCTTCTTGTATAGAGAGATGAAATTAACATCAGTAAAGAACGTGTCACATGTTATATATACCATGTTTCCCCATGTATAAGACGCACCCTTTTTCGAAAAAATTGGGTCTAAAAACTGGGTGCATCTTATACAGTGGTTATATGAGTGCAAAAACAAGTGCGAAAAAAGCGGGAAATGCAAATAAAAAAATCTACAACCAGTGTATAAGACGCACCCAGTTTTTAGACCCCAAATTATTCAAAAAAGGGTGCGTCTTATACATGGGGAAATACAATAATCTTAGCAGAAATTTTCCTTGGAAAGAGAACATTGAGGCCCAAGTTGATGAGAAGAGGGGATTATATTGGCCATGCAAATTGCCCTCCAGCTCCGAGATGTAATGATGGTAATAATAACAAACATATAGTTCTTACTATATATGTTCTTTCTAAATGCTTTACTTATATTAATTCTTTCAAATCTCACAACAATCCTATAAGTAAATACTGTTATTCCACTTTGGTAAATGAGAAAGTTGAGACCCAGAGAGGTGCCCAAGGTCCAGCTAGCAAGCAGTAGAGCCAGGGATTGAGCTCAGGCGGTCTGCATCCAGATTCTCGACTCCTGACCATCCTAAAATGCTGAATTTTAGGTAACAAAAAAGTACTGCCGATGTGATTGCAGAACTTTCTCAGCAGTTTTGGAGGAATCAGAGCTTGAAGGGATCGCTGAGGAGTGGTGGGGTAAGTCTTGGATTCTATAAAGAGGAAAACAGGTGGGTTCCAGAAGCAGGAGCCCCTGGGGCCTGGCATGGATTCTGGCAAAGCTGCAGAGTAAACTGGAAGCAGATGGATTGTGAATGCTCAGCAAAGGAAGTTGTGATTTCTGGGAACCAGCATGGTTTAGAGCAAGAATAAGTCAAGCCCAATTAACTTCATCTTATTATTGGAAGAGACCACTTGCCCGAGTGCTAAATCTGGATCTTAGCAAAGCATTTGACTAAGTCTCTGCATTTAGATTCTTCCTTACAAGCTGGAAAGCACAGTGTTATCTGTAGGTAACACCCCAGAAACATGGGTGGTTGAGCCAACTTATCCAAGAAGAGCTGATTAATGAATCACTTTCAGTGCTTAACACTATGTCTGGAGCATTGGAGAATCATGATAAATATGTGTGGAGTGAACGACCCATGAAGGAGGCCTCTAATTCTGGGCTGACCCCTGACTTACTTAGTATTGTTTTTTATAAGTGACAAAGATAAAAGTTGAGAAGACATGCTTATCAAACTTGCTGGTGATGGAAAATTATGGGGAAGAATTATTACCCTGGATGCCTGAATTCGTTTTTAAAATGATCTCAACATGCTGAAAACAGGTTATCAAGATAAATTTTAACATGGTAAATGTAAAATCTTACATTTGGGTTTAAAAAATCAATTAGGCAAGCCAAAGGAAGAATATATTTCTTGAGGGTGATTCATGTGAGAAAAAAAATAACCTATGGTTTTGATTGGCCATAGGTTTGCTGTGAGCTAAGAGTATTTTATAACTGTTTTAGATGCTAAAAAGAATCGTGAGCCCCATTAATAAATGTCTGCTTTACAAATGAAGGCAGGCAATGGTCCTGCAGTATGCATTAATCAGAGCACACCTGGAGGTACACTGTCAATTCTGAGAGCCACATTTTAAAAAAGAAATATAGACAGAAACATTGAGCAATATCCAGAGGTAACCAGAATGATTGAGTGTCTGTACACCAGTGCTAAGAGAAATGATGAAAGGCCTGGAAAAGATAAGTCTTAGAGGTAAGACAGTATTTGGCTCAGCTAGATCCAATGGGTCAAAGTCAGAGAAGGCAGCTTCCAGCTCATATAACAATTAGAATGATTTATTTTTTTAAGGCAAACAGACTATGAAAAGCAGTTTTCTAACTATTCCTAGAATTACTAGGGCTAGCAACCAGGGATGCTATTTCTATGTAGGAAATTCCAGATTTGAGTGGAAGGTTGGAATAAATGACTATATTCTCTTTTAATTCTAAATTTCTGAATCTGTTTCAGATTATGACACTCTCTACCATCTTTTTTTCATCTCTCCACACTTTAAAAGCTAAAAAAAACGAAAAAAACACAAAAGAACTATAGAAAGAAGGAAAGATGGATGGATAGATAGATATTTAGGAGCTAGTAGATTATTTTGGTTTATATATTCATAAAGAAACAGCATTGGCCTACGTGAACTATATGTGATCAGTGATAGCTTCCAACCACATTAGAAATATAATTAAAAATATCAGTTTTCATCCTATATACAGTGGATTTTTTTAAAACTAGCATAGAGATTTTGATTTCTCGAAAGTAAAAGTGTAAAGTATGGAAATCACTCATGGCTTTTTACCTTCTTTTCCCCATCATGTCGTATCATTAAGAGGGCCTGAGTCAAGGTCATGAAAACTCAAGCTGTTTTATTTGGAATGAAAGAAAATCAAAGAGAACAGATGATACAATGGGATGTGGAAATGAATTTCAAGTTGGACAAAAGCCCAGTTTTTCAGTAATATCCAAGTTGATAATTTTTCTTTTTTGCCTGAGACGGGAAGTGACTGTACATTAGATGTTCTATGACCTTTGCAACAGTTCTAGCTCATCCAGTTGTCATACTCTGTCAGCTCTTTAAAAAGTTACCTTGGATTTATAATACAGTAGGGCTCTTGGCAATCTGATTTAGGTAGAAAAAGAAAGTGGCATTAAATATTTTTCAAGTTTTTATTTCTTGCTACAAAAAATGCTATAGTTAATATTTTATGTCAATTTTCCTTTGATGGAACCACAGTGCCATCTAAGATTTTAAAGTAAGTGTGAAGCAAACCTATAGTATGGAATTATTATTTACCTCATTGGTGTTGGCCAGCTCCTGGAGTAAGCTGATGTGATGTTCATTTTCAACATTGACACGGAACACCTTCTCGCTGAATGGTGAGATAGCAGAAGAAAGGAGAATTTAAAATTGGGTGATACATTCAAATTTGGGGACTAGCAAGGAAGAAAGACTTGCTCATTTAAGGGGCTGTTTACTTACCCCTCGAAGTGCTCACCAGAATGGTGAGCAGATGCTAGGGCCACAGTTGCAAGAACTAAGAGCGCCAACATTGTGCTTGAATAGGTCTTTTGGGTCTGTTTCACCTGCTTTTATATATCATCCTAGGTGTTCTTTGTTTTCTTCTTCCAATTGCAAATAGGCACTATCAAATCTTGATTAATAGTTTTCCTGGCACTGTTGCCTTGGTAGCCGTGTGAAGTCTGAGAAGATATCTCTCTGCACACCTGTGGAAACAGCAAATAATCTCAACTTCAGCCTATCTAATTTGGATGTTGGACCTTGAATAGCCTGGAGGTAAGTGAGTAAAATAAAATATATTTTGTCATCATTTTTATTTAGTTTTGAATTGAGAATTACATACAATAGATTCTATAGATTTAAGTGTAAAGTTTGATGAGTTTTTACAAATGTTGAACCCATGTAATAAACATCCCAGTCTAGGTGTAGAACATTCTCATCACACCAAGAAGTTCTTTTGAGTACATTTTTAGCCTATTTCTGTACTCCCCTCAGGCAACCACTATTCGAGTGTCTAGCTTCATACATTAATTTTGCCTGTACTAAAACTTCATGTAAATGAGGTCATACTGTACATATTCCTTTGAGTCTGGCTTCTTTCATTCAAGATAATGTTTTTGAGATTGATTAGTATTTTTGTTTGCATTATTGATTTGTTCCTTTTAATTAAAAAGTAATATTGCATTATATGAATACACCACAATTTGTTTATCCGTTTTCCTGTTGACAGCTGTTTGTGTTGTTTCCAATTTTGTGTTATGACTAAAGCTACAATAAACATTCTTATACAAATCATTTTGTTGACATATGTTTTAATTTGAGGAGGAGGTGAATAAGAGTGGAATTGCTAAATAATGTAGATAAGGTTTAACATTATAAAATTTTGCCAAACATTTTTCCAGCGATTGTATGATTTTAAGCTTTCAACAGTATCCAGTTGCTCTGCATTCTCTCCAACATTTTGGTATTATTAGTCTTTAATTCAGGTAATTCTAGTGAGTATGCCGTAGTATCTAATTGTGGTTTTAATTTGTATTTTCCTGATACTAATGATGTTAAACGTTTTTTATGTGTTGACCGTTTATAAATCCTCTTCAGTGAAGTATCTACTGAAGTCTTTTTCCTTTTTAATGAAATTTGTTATTTGCCTTTTAAAATTGTTTTATAGCAGTTTTTTGTACATTCTGAATAAAAGTCCTCTATTAAAATATATTTTGCATATGTTTTTCCAGTATGTGTCTTCCTGAACTTCATTTTCTCAATATTATCTTTTGATGAGCATAAGTTTTAAATTTTGATGAAGTTTTAGTGTATCAATCTTTTTATAATTCATGCCTTTTACATTCTTTTCAAGAAATCTTTGCCTGTTCCAAGGTCTCAAACATATTTGCCTATGTTTTCTTATAGGAGCTTTGTACTTTGGGTCATTATGTATGGTGTGAAGTATGGATCAACAATTTTTTTAAATATGGATATCCAGTAGGTCCAGTACTATTTGTTGAGAATGCTTTTCTTTCCCCATCAAATTACATTGGTTTCTCTGTCAAAATGCATTTGGCCATATATATATGGAGGGTAATTTCTGGACTTTCTGTTGTGTTCCATTGATCTATTTGTCTAATTTTATACAACTATCACAACATCTTAGTTGTTACGCTAAATGGTCTTCAGGTAATACAGTATGTATGTCCTCTGACTTTGTTCTTTTCCAAGATTGTTTTGGCTGTTCTAAGTAGTACTTTACATGTCCTATATTTTTTCAGTATCAACTTGTCCATTTCTACGAAAAATCTTGCTGGGATTTTTATTGGGATTGCACTGAGTCTATAGAGCAATTCAGGGAGAACTGATATAATTCTAACATTGAGTATTTAAACTTATAAGTGTGTTATCTCTGGACATTAATCCAGGTCTTTGTCAAAAAGTGTGAAGAGTCTGAGATTCTAACCTACCTGCAAGATAAAAAGTTATCTTGCCAGAGTTTCATAGATGCTGGTAGAAGACAAGAAACTCCTGGGTCAGAATCAAAGGACTTTATTATCTCTGGCACAGTGGGCAACATAAGCTTTATATTTGTGTCAGTCCTTTTGTACCTCAGTCCCACTGGGATGACATAGAGATGGCCCATGTGGATGATGGGTACACAAGTTTGTGTCATAATTGAGGTAGACTGAGTTTCTGAAACTCAATTTTAATGAGGGGGCTGCCAGTGAATCTGCCTAACCTTTGTCTCAGAGGAGACCTTAGCTTTATTATAATATATTGGACGGCACCAGAACTTTGTTTTGCCCTAGAGGGAGATGTCATTTCTGTCTTCCAACTTGCTTGGTATACAAACATCTTTGAAAAGATAGTCCAGAATAAATCTGTCCCAAGACACACAGAAACAGAGGGATCCATGGAGAATTGTCTTTCAACAATACTTACTCCTTTCTATATACTCTTGACTTCCGGTGAATTTTCCCATAAGTTTGCTACTGTATTGGTCACTCTGAATAATCTGACTGACAGGGGCTGGGACCACATCCATTTGATTTGTCTAATGTGACATTTAATTGAGAGTAATACCAAGAGTACTCCAAGCAGCATGACGAAACCAGTCTGTAATGTTGACCTCAGCCACGCCTCCTGAGGGTACCAAACCCAACTAGCTGAGCACATTCCATAAACCATCATTGTCTGCTTTAAAAAGCCAGGTAAGTTTCTTCTTAAATTTCAGTATAGACTATTCCACTTTGCCTGAGGCAGTAATACAGGTACAACAGGATCTGTTAGCCGTTGTGCAAACTCCATCCTAGCCTATAAGGAGTGAATCTAGGGCAATTCTATCATGCATAACAACCCTGGTCTCAACTAGCTAAATGAAAGAGAGAACTCATTATTTATGGAACTGAAAGTTCAGTGCTGGCTTTACAAATTCACTTGATGATACTTATTAAGCCTGGGTCTCTATTTTTGGTAAGTTCTGCCATGTGATAACACAATGTGCACTAATAGGTCCAGTTTTGCATTCTACTGGATTGGCAGTCTTATTGGTATGTTAGTTTCTTCTTCCCAGATCTTCATATTGAACCTCAGCAGACTGACTTGTTATGTGCCTCTCTATCCTTGAAGCAATTCTGTGGTCAGGATAAAGGGATGTACTGAGGGCCAGGCCTAAGCCATTCAACTACCTCTAGAACCTGGGCATAAGCCCCACACAAAATATCTAATACAGCTATTACTGCTGCTGCTGCCACTCTTCCCAGGCTAGATCTTGAGCAGTCCTTACTTGTGTTTGTCAGCAGCTCCCAGGTCAAAGTCATGGTCATAAGTCAGTGCCCTACGTGTAGCTACAAGAGAGGCTTGGGAGGTGGGAGTCTGACTTTTAACTTCCAGAGTAGGAAGGGTGTCCTCCGCCTGTGCCTCCTTAGCTAGAGCATTCTCCAAAGTTAGAGAAGGGATTCAGATCTGGATGGCTGAAAAGAATGACAAATATACACTAAGGGACAACATCATTGTTTGCAGATGACTTGTGGTGTTGTATTTGGAATTGTAAGTATACTAGAGACTTTATTTCAATTGAGGCTTTGTGAATCCAAGTAGAGGACAATTAGGATTTTCAGTTAATAATTAAAATTTGTTTTCATTTGTTACAGTAATTTTTCATAGATATTGAAATTTGTCTCCCTATTTCATATTTATATATTTAAATTCTTCTTTTTTATGCACAGCTTTAGCAATAAATAAGCCAAGAGGTACCTTTGTGTCTGTTTGTGTTTAATGTAACAGCATGAGATTTTGGAGACTGTATAAACTGCCCATGGTGTTATAATTCATCCTATGTGATATCTCAGTTTCTAGAAAAGCATTTCCCCAAGCATATTCCATGGTGTTAAATAGGAAAGGGTTCAAAGGTCAAATGTGTTTGCTTTAAACTTAAACAAACAAGCCGTTTTAGTGTAGGGCTTTTTAGAATCTTTAATGTGGATTGTAAATCATCAAAAAGGGACTGTGATACAGCTTTTCCCAAATGTATCTCACAGTGGAATACCAGGTTGGTTAAGTCCAGCTAAAATTAGAAGACTAAGGACCATTGCTACATTCATTCCAGTGTGTTTGGCTATGGAATATTTTCTTCAAAAGCATCACTTAGGACCAGTGATTTAGGGGAACACATTTTGGGAAACTCTAGGCTGATTCCATTCACAAATATCACATTGAATTAAAAGTTTGGCCCTGTGGATTCATGGTCTATTTTGTTCAAGGCCAAAGTGTTTATTTTGACTTCAATGTTAAGGTCACTGGGCTAAGTACTATGGAGTATTCAGAGATGAAAAAGGCTTGATTTTTGCTCTGCAGATCCTGCTGTGCCTGGCATGCAGTGGTTAGACACAAATATTAAGGGAGTAGTTTTCTTGACGTCTTTCTTTTTTGTTTTGGAGTGTGGGTTTAACAATTGGGTCAACTGATGATTTGGGGTAAACTATTCTCTCAACTTGAATGCTACCTCGAACTGATAAGTGAGGAGTAAATAGAGGGCTCTTTTTCACTAAAGGACCAGATGATATAAGGGAAGAGAGATAAATCAGGGAATGTGCAATTTCTGTTAAACCAGAGAAAATAATTTTAATGACTTGGAATAGTTAAAGTGCTTTGTACATGTATTATGTCTGTTGGATATTTTGTAGGAAAAATCTTAATATAAAAATTATTTTCTCAGAAACCCTGTGTCATCATCACCATTGTCATTGTTGTTGTCATTGTCATCATATCCCATAATCAATTGCTAGACCATTTCTATGAAAGAACAGTGTTGCTTCAATCCTGATGTTAGAAACACAATAGGATTTTACATGATAGAAGAAAGAAGCTCCTAAATGGGGAATTATTTCTGAGAAGAGTCAGCTTTTGTTTTTGTTTGCATCCAATCAAAGTAAGTGATTGGTTCAGTTAGTTCAGTGAAAATTCTTCTCACACCCTTAACTGAACTGTCCAGTTGTTTGTGAGACAGCCAGAATTTCCCTGCAACTTGATGGGTATAACTGATTGATGACCCAATCTATTGATATTGCTCCAAGGAGGGCAAAAACAGCCTGAAATGTTATCCAGGTGCACCAATGGCATGTTAGCTTCATGTAATTATATTTAATATTCAAATAAACTACCTTTTTATGGATGTAAAGAGGGAAGCTAATAAACACGTTCTTGGCTGGCTTTTCTCTCTGACATCTACGGATGTTGGGATATATACGTGTGTATAAACATGATCATCATCATTAATGTGCATAGTCTGCATATCTCTGGTGGGAATGTTGTTTGTTACTAAATTGCAGACGAGTATTTTTGAAAGCTGGGAGATAAACAGGACAACTTCATCCCATAAATCTTACCACCTGACTCATCAATTTGAGATTCCTTATTGAAACAAGGAAAACATCTTTAATCATGCAAATATTTGGAAACTGCAAGCATATCTGTATTTGGAATTTGGGAGATAATTAAAATGGACAAGTTATGATTGATTAACTCATGAAGAATGGGTTAGTTCAAAGGCAGTTGGTTCTCTTTCTATCCTTATATCAACACCCCATCACCAGGAATTAAGAAACCAGCATAACTAGGGTCCAGCTCCTTTCCGAGGGCAATTAATCAGGACAGAGGCATGGGGATGTAAACTGGAATGGTGCCAAATAAATCAACCTGGTTTTGAACCTACATTTATCTTGGTTAAATCTTCTAGGCCATCTTAATATTTTGATCTTTGATTTGTGTATGAGATGATGGATTTTAGGTATTTTGAATTATATGAATAAATTACATGTTATATTTCTATATTAACACCTTTACCATATTGGAAACAAAAGTATAAGGAAATATACATTTCTACCTTTAGTTTATTTATGAGAAATATTTATTTTATTCTATTTGTAAGGTAATGGCGAACTATTTTTATTCTTAAAATACTGTAACAGAAGATTAAAGCTCCTTAAAACCTTTTGAGGAAAGGGCAGCCTTTTCATAAATAAATGTTAATAATATAAAATGTCATATGGGTAGAGAAATAAAAGCATAAAATCAATTAAAAAAAGAAAATGTCAATATTTTGTGACAACCTGTTTACTATTTACCTGATATGAATCTTCAAAAAGGTCTGTGTTCTACTTTACGTGGCTCTGGTTCAATTTCAATTTATTCTTAAAATTAGTTTGGAAGGGCATCCTCCAGGCACTCAGATAATGCAGCTGATGCTGTCATTTGGCAGTCTGGTTCTAAACAACAGATTGGTGTTTTTCTGTTCCCAGATTCTCAGTCATTGAGACATTGCATTTCTATCTACTATATTACTATGAGGACTTGCATAGGCTAACCCTATGACAACCACTCTGTTTGATACTTGAAAATAATAGTAAAAGGTTGACAACTGGAAGCATTTGAAAAAGTTGACATCTTTGCCCAGAAAGATCATCAGTGGATGTTAGCACATGAATTTTCATCTGTTAGGAGTGATAAATTTTAACACTGGAATGTTTCGCAGTCCGTTTGGAGGACTAGGTATCATATCACCATACTTTTAAATAATAAAACCCTTCTAAATAACTCTGAGACTTGAATAGCTAAATTGACACCTTGACTGAGATTTAGAAGAAGATTCCAGAATCTTTGTTTAGTTTCCTTTTACCTGAGAGTTTTAGTCTCCAAATGCAGGGAGGGTTGAGCTTGCCACAATTAATGAGCTAATTTTGCAGCACTGCATGCTGCTCCCCGACATTGATCTGACTCGGAGGCAACTCTTTAAACATGTCAGCAGGAATTATTTTGAGAGCTGCCAGAAGCAGTAACATAAGACCTAAGAAGTTTTCATTTTAGAATGTGGTGGTCTGGACTGTTGGTCTGATGTACTGATGGACAAGCAAAGACAGTAGCAGAGTGTCTAAGAACAGAACCCACAAGGAAAAGTGATCACATAAATCAATCAAACAAAACATGCAAAAATCCCCTCTATACTCCAATTAGAACATCAGAATCAAAGGCACATTTTTCCTCTGGATGGTCTCTGCTATTGCTTTGCGGCCCTTAGTGGTGATTCCAAACCCCATGAAATGCCATCCCTGATACATTGGAGCACTGGCTCTTGACAGGTCCTTCTTCATCCGAGGAAGAGTGCCTCTGGATGGGCTACAGTTTCCATTCTCTGGATTGATGGTCCAGCGTCAGATTACATGATAAACTTCGTTCAAAGCATGGTCTTGTATTTTCTAACAGTGTTAGATAAATATTCAGTATTTGCATTTCAGAATGGTAACACAAGGATAAATCAAATCGCAAATTAAATTTAGGTATGCCATCTGCTGCCTTTATTTTATGAATTCTAGCCCATAGCACATTGACTGGGCATGAATGTATAAGCCATTGTCTTTTATTGTCGGACTTACTACAAACATTGGACAAATGTTCATCCATGCTGCTGGTCTTGGGAAGAGTAAAATTCAACAAAAGTGAATTTGTTTTGGTTGTTGTAAGTTTTTTGTTTTAATAAGAATAAACCACAACAGAAGAAAAAACAGCATGTACTCATTTCTCCGAGTGCAACATCTCAGCAGGCTTTAGGAACTCATCCACAGGGGTAAATGGTTTAATGCATAGTTGTAAGCAGAACTGTGAAAAGCCATATTAGGCTTCCATGATTTTATTCTCTTCTTCTGGTAAAAGATCATTACTTCTCCCTGGGCCCCTAATGGTTAAGCCTTTTACAACTTTCCATTTCCAAGAAAGTTCTTGGTTTCTTCTGATGGTCACTCTTAAGGCATATCTTTACTTCACAGTGGCTTTTTAAAGAAATTCTGTTTTTCCAATGTTTCTGAGGAAATTTTCTTATTCTTCTTTCAAAATTGAAATTGTTTAGTTTTGAATTTTTAAAAAGTCTCTGTTTAAAAAAGACTTTAAAAATTTTTAAGCCCTCATATTCGGAGGGACAGCAGGTGTATTTGTCGTTTAATGTAAAGTATGACTTTGCAAACATGAAATTACATTTTGGTGCTATCATTTGGAGGCGTTTTTATCTTTTAATGCCTGGTTAATGTAGTTCTTTAGCAGCATTTGCTCGGTTGCAGTGGTTACCAGAACCGGTAAGAGCTGCTTTTCAAGGACTTTTGTAGATTTTTAGCGAACACCATAAAATGAATTCACTGTTTCTGAGGCTAATAAAAGTCTTAATGATATGTGCATCCAACAGATGGGACAGAGGGCTATTTTGGCAGTGGGCAGTTGAAATCTACCCTCAGTTGTTTGTATAAGGCTCTCACTAAAGTCAATAAAAGGTAATTTTCACACACAATTTAGTTCAGAGTGTAAAATGTGGGAAGAGTAGCTGGTTTAAGTCCAATGGGCATAAGGGTAGCAGTTGGTAAAAGTTTTGTTTCATGGCAAATTGTAACTGGCAGACTGACAAGTTGATCAGGAGAAATACAGGACCAAGTCCCAAATCGCGGACTATGGCAGCACTTCAGACGCAGAGCAAAGGACACAGCTGAAGTAATTATCCTCAACATCTTTGGCGTAAGCCTTGATGACACAACAAACAAACAAACAAAAAACTCCAAACTCTTTTTTTTTTTGTTTTGTTCCCAGTCTTCCTTTTTCACTCTCTTGCTCAGACCCATTTTTGAAACCATTCGTTTGCTCATGTTTCTACTTAACGTTTTGTCTAACAAACAAAATTCTCGCATCAATCAATACTGCATTGTGGGAACAACATAATGGGCGTCAAGCAGATCCCAACTAGACACTGCAGCCATGCCGGTCAGGTGTGCGGCTCAGATCCGACAGGAAAGAGGGACTCCATATTCTCCCTGGTTATGTGAGGGAATATCATGTTTAATGCAGAAAAGGCATTAGTGGGGCTGAGGAACAATCTGGAGAACAGGTTCATAAGTGAAAGCTATGTGTAGAAACCATTAGTGACTTTGTTCTTTCATGCACTTATTAAATGATCTGTTAAATGATTTATGCATATGAATGGCTTATATGTATTATAGTAATTAAAAAAGTCAAGAATGTTTTTGACGTGCATTGTTTTATGTGATGCTGGTGGCTTCTGAATATGGAAATGTATGCATGGCAGGTATGCAGAACAGGTTCATATTCTGGTTCTTATTGTTAAATCTTTGAAGGAAGGTACTGTAATTCTACACACCAAGAATACGTGACAAATGAGAAATGAGTTTATAGTCCTGGAATTAGTAACATTTTGTTAGACTACTGCATGTTCTTTCAATCTTAACACTAATGACACTTTGGGCTGGGTAATTCTTTGCTGTGAGCCTGTCCTGTGCATTGTGGGATGTTTAGCAGCATCCCTGGGTGCTGCCATTTAGACACTGGTATAACCCCCCTCCCCCCTCTGAGTTGTGATAACCAAAAATGTCTTCAGACATTGCTGAATGTCCCCTTGGGGCTAAATGTCTCCTGCTGAGAACCACTGGTCCACTGATGGGATTAGCTTGCTTCCAAATCAAGCTTAGGCTTCCATGAACTTTAGTAAGACTGTGGACACAGATGGAGAGGCAAATCAGGAGGAAGGGATCCGTGGCGTATGTTTAGATTAGACACTGGTCATGGTTTGTCGATGGCTCCATCGGCATCCCTAAGAACCTATTAAGGTATTAAATCACAAGACCAAGTCAGCCACAATGAGATATTTACATGCCAGCATGAAACCGATCCTCGCTCCAGTACATTATTCTTTGGAATCGTGCATAGCAGAGCTTGGCGGCTTTGTCAGCAGCTTCCGTTTTGTGAGGTGAAGTGGAACAAGTTCAGGGGCAAAAGAAACCCTGAAGCATGGCCTGAGGAGTGGAAGCCGAGACATGACACACTGGAAAGCAGCAGCAATTGCCTCCAAGGAAGGCAGCAATGACTGAGTGGGAGGCTTTTCTTGAATAGAGGTAACTTGATTTTTTTAAAGTTCCTTGTCATTTGTCCCCTCTGAACATCTGCAAGTACTTCCAGTACCCCAAGGAAACTGAGTTCACTGCACAGGGCAGCTGGGCCTAATGGCTGTGACCAGAGCAAATGGGCTGCCTGGATGCTTTCTTGCTCTTCCTCGTCTTTCCTGGGCGTGATTCCCTCTGCCCTTTCCAGGTAAAGACAAGCTGGGGCAGGGCCAGCTAGGAGCTGTACCCGATTTCTGTTTTCTTTGTTTTAGGTTTTGATACTGTCTCCCCAAAGTGAAGTAAAGAAGAGGGACCCATTTCTTGCTATTCTTTTCTCTTTGTGATCCAATTGATTTGGATCCAAAAATCTAGAAATGATTTTCATTATCCTTGACATTTTCCCATAGACTAGCATATTCTGGACTTTGGCCTGCCTAATATTAGTAAGGTCTGTGCAAGCATTAGACATTTCTTCATGTGTTTCTTCCCTACCTTTAACATATAATTTTAAAAGAAAACTGTTATTTTAGAATTCCAGAGAGCCAATGTAATTTGCTAATTTTTGAGTTCAGTTTAATTTGCTCATTTCTGAGTTATAGAGTTCCTATAAATTTCTATAAATGAGTTATAGAATTCCTTTAAATCACCAGGTGATTTAAAAGCGGATGGTTTTGTTGTCGGAAAATGGGCCCTTCTCGGCGTGGCGCGATGTCCAGCTTCTTGGCAACTCGAGCAAAGAATTGAATGAGATGCCGGAGTAAAGTACTGAAAAAGTAGTTTATTTGAAGAGCTAGTACATTTCAAAGAGTATAAGTAGGCCTGAGCAGTAGAGAATGGCTCAAGGGCCCATTATTAGAAGAGAAATTACATTCCAAAGAGTTTGGAGCAGGCCACATGCAAAGGTGAGGCTCAAAAAGGAAGAAGAGGTCAAAAGAGCAGGGCGTCCAAAAAAAAAAAGGAAAAAAGGCAGACTTCCCAGGACTTGGAGTTTTTATCCCTTTTTCTCTAGAATGGTCTGTTCCCCTTTGGGCGTGGGACCACCTGATTGGCACCTGTGATTGACAAGATGTATTGCGCAGGTATAAGTGACTGGTCTGATCTAGTTGGGTATTTTGCACCCATTTGTTTCAGGAGTAGATAGTTACAATGAAAGGAAGTTTTGGGTTGAGAGGGGAGGTCACCGGGCGGTCACATCCTGTGGGACGTGCAGGAATGCAGAGACCCAATGCCTGCCTCTGCTGCCTGCCTGGTTTTCCCCTTGAGAGACGTGATCTCCATAAAATCTCTATGGGAAGCTGAGGGACAGGAGATCTCTTCTTCTGTATCTGCTTCCTGCTGGGCAGGGGCTTCGAGCTGTCCCTGCCTATTGGGGGATTCACGGAACTCTCGCCCTAGCTGATTTCAGATGAGAGGAAGGGGTCTCCAGCTCCACCTGGGAGACCATGCTGGCTTCTTTGGTTGTGACTGGCAATCTTGTTGGGGTATCCTCTGTATCCCCAAGGTCCCTGAATGAGGAAAAATATTTTACTTAATAAATCTGTTAGCTCTCATGAAGCCTGTTGCCATTCAGCCTGTCACTCAGGTGGCATCAGTTGTCTGGGCCCAGAATGGGTTTGGCATTTAGCTAACTGGCCTGGGGGGATATTAGGAAGTCACAGGCTTTCAAGTAGTTATCTGAAGCAGGGGTAGGAGACTTCTATTGTTTAGGATTCAGAAACTGATTTACAAAGCAATCAAGAAGCCGGGGGATAGGAGAATTCCAGGATTCAGGCTACAAGCAATCTTTAGCCTAGGATTCACAGGCTGATGAGAAGAGGAATCAAAGCCTAAGAAAGGGCTAAGAAACTAGGAAGGAGACTTAACATTTCTATACTTAACGTTTCTGTAGGAAAGAATACTTAAAAGTTTCTCAGCGGTGGGGGACTGCTCAGTTGGCCGGTAATAGTTTCAAGACTAAAGTGAATGGTACATTTTCATTTGAAGTGAGACTGCACTTCAGTGAGTTTGAACGTGGTTGCTGAAGTACTTTTCAGAGGTAGGGGATTATGGATGATTGTTGAAAGCCTGATTAATTGCTCAGATCTTTTTGAGAACAGGTAGTCTCAAGTTGGCTTTGGTATCTCTAGCTGCCATAGTTGCCCAACCAGACCAGGCATTTTCAAACATTCGTGCCTTGGCTCCTGCTCTGCCAGCTCCTTGAAATGTCCTCCTTTCTGTATTCCCCTGAGGAAGCCCTTCGTCTCCTTATGATAGTTCATTGAACCCTAGGCACAGTGCCCCCCCCCACCCTCCCACCCACACACACATTTTAATGTATCTCAGTTTGCTATATGGGTCTTACAGTGAATAGCATATCATATCAAATTGGCGACTTTTTAAATTAACGGTATGTAAAGTAATTGTTTATTTTATAATTGATGGCAATTTAGATTTGATAAAATTCAGTATGCGAATCTGTACTGTCAGTGCGTTCTCCAGGTGGAAATTGCAGGAGGTAGTTGGAAGTGACATTAGGGTGTTTGGAGAGGTGAAGGTGTAAAATCCATTCATCCACCCCAACATTCCCCAAAGTCTCAATCCATTACAGCATCAACTCCAAGGCTCCAAAGCACATTACAGAGAGGTCATGTAAAATAAGGATCGATGAGGAACCAGTGAGGAAGCAAATTTACAGAGCGTGTAACTATCACCAAAATTCTGTCACCCCAAAGAGATCGCTCAGGCCTCTGCAGTCAACCCCTGCTTCCATTCCAAGTTCTAGGGAATCACTAATCTGCTTTCTATTTCTATAGATTTTTTTTCCTGGGCATTAAATGGAATAATATACTATGTGGTCTTTTGTACCTGGCTTATTTCATTTAACAATGTTTTTGAGGTTAACACCTGTTGTAGCATTTATCAGTAGTTCATTCTTTTTTAGTGCTGAATAATATTTCATTGTCTGGATGTAACACATTTTGTTTATTCACCAGTTCACAGCATTTGTATTGTTTTTACTTTTTGGTTATCATGACTAATGCTGCTAAGAACATTCACATATAAGTCTTTGTGTGGATGTGTGTTTTCATTCTCTTGGGTAGATACTGAATAATTTCTTGATCTAACTATGAATACTGTTCTCAAGAGCAAGATGTTCTATAGACATCTTTAAAATTTTCTCTTTATGTGAGGGTTTATCGAAACCTTGTATTGAGTTATATAACTAAAAATTAAACTACTAATTAGTATGTGAATATGAGAAGTACAGCTAAAAGACGGCTCAGGTTTACTTGGCATCTGGTACAATTTACTGTTATTCACAGTAACTACCTTCCAGTCTTCCTGTCTGGAATAAAAATGACATATACATTATATTTACTACTCTGCTAATATCACCAAAAAGCCTATCAATTGTCATTTCCAGACAGCCGGCTGTGAGGCAATGTAGCTATGAGGCAATGTAGCAAACTAATTCTTTTAAACTATGCCCTTGAACATATCGTTTCGTCCCCCACCTTTTTGTCTTTTTATGGTCGAAGGACATTTCACATTTGAAAACTGGGATTTTGGTTGATCCTTAAAGGGGCCAGGATAAACGAAAAGAGTACGTAATTTGTTTTAAAACCTTTCAAATCCAGAACAACATGCAGGATAGTTTATTAATTTATCAGAGAAGTTGGAGGGATTGGAAAATTTCCCCCACCTTGATTTGCTCTGTTCTCTGGCTTCTTATGCTTCAGAACAATTTAGAGTTCAATTGTACATTTGCACATTTTTGACAGTATGAAAAGGAAAAATGTGATGGTGATGAATGTTAATATATTAACAACAGCACTTCTCAGGACATTTCTGTTAAGTTGGTAGTGATGGATTAAGACTTAGAATATGGTCTCTTTGGGCCTGAAACTAGCCCTATGAGCACTGACTGGCTAGAGTTGGACCCTTGACCAAGAACAGTCCCCAGATGGCCTCGGTGGATCCTTTCTGTGGCATCATGGAACAGGTATCACGGCCCCTATCCTGCGGCTGAGGAAATGGAGGTTCAGAGAGGTGAAGCCACGTGTCCTAGACATGTAATTAGTAAGCAAAAAAGTGGGGACTCCGATGAGCCTGATAATTTGAGTCTTCATTAATAAACGGAGAGCTAATTATAGTCATTGAAGAGATTGTTCCTTTTCTGCTGTGATTAATTCCAATTTTATTTTTAGTCTTTAAAACAATGGAGACGCCTGGTGAGGTTTTGTTCTGAGCAAGAAACGTGCGATCCCTGATAGCCGTCCTTGGCCTGCCCCTTTTCCCAGGAGAAAGCCAACAGCTGGCAGCCAGCTCATCAGTGCATTTTCTCAAAGCTCCAGTCGCCAGGGATTTGGGGCAGCCTAAACTACTTTGGATGAGCCCTTGAGAACTATTTTCACACCTTGATAAGAGGGGCACCACCAACAAGTGAAAACCCCAGCTTCAGCCACTATTTGGGGAAAAGAAATTAGAGCTAGGCTTGTTCTGGGGGCAAGCTCAGTAGGCTGAGATACTAATCAAAAGCCACTCCTGGCCTGGGAGGGAGGGAGGGAAGGAGGGAGGGGGAGAGGAAGGGGGAGAGAGAGAGAGAGACATCCTCTTAAACTTCTTTTCTAAGCTTCCAGAGAGCCCAGCCCACTTTGGGCAGATTTTTCCATGCTTTAGATATGTTAATAGTGGTCCTCAAGTTGGAGGTGGGTCCTGCCCCTGGAGACTTTCTGTCTCTTTAATGTGGCTTTGCATATCTCTGCGTGGCTCCTAGGGGGTTATTTTGTTATTTACTCCCAAAGGGCAATCTCATTTCCATACTTCTCTGCTGCCCTTGGAGACTAGTGGGGAAAGGGACACAAACTCCTTTCACCACCCACCCAGCAAGACTAGTGAAATGACGGACTTTGGTTTGTAAATGTTATTTTTGGTCACACAACTCATTTTGTTTCCCCACCTTTTCTTCTCTCCTCTCCTTTCTCTTTTCTTCCCTTCATGCTTCTTTTGCAAATGAAGCCTCTAACTTTCAAGGGGGAAGCAAGGTTGGGCTGGGGTCTCCTCTGGCTGGACAGCACGGGTGCGCGCGCGCGTGTGTGTGTGTGTGTGTGTGTGTGTGTGTGTGTGTGTGTGTGTGTGTGTGTGTGTGTGTGT